>NC_045614.1:10303759-10606572 GCF_009829155.1 Mustela erminea
ATGTCAAGATCCCTTAGCTTGTACAAAAACAGGCGGTGGGCCAGAATTGGCCAGTGGGCCATAGTTTGCCGACCCCTTGGTATAAGCCATCTTTTATTTTAATTTGATATTATTGGGCTCCCTGCTTCCACCCTATTCCCCTATAGTCCAGAAGGATTCTTTAAGTCAGGTCATATCCCTGCTCTGCCCAGAGCCCTCCAGGGTTCCCATCTCACTTGAAATAGAAGCCAAAGTCTTAATGTGGCCTCTGAGGCCCTGCACAACCTGTCACCTTGCCCCATTCCCCTTCTTGCTCACTCCCTCCAGCCACACAGGCCTCTGCACTGTTGCTTGAACACACCAAGAATGCTGTACCTCAGGGCCTTGGCACAGGTGCTTTCTCTGCCTGATGCTGTCCTCAGATTTCTCAGGAGCTCTTTCCCCAGTGCGTTCAGGAATTGTCTCAACGTCTCCTCTGTAGGCCTTTCATGATCACTTGATATAAAACTGCACACTCCCCCTTCCCCTCTCACTGCCTGTCCCCTTTTCCTGTGCTGCTTTCCCTGGGGCAAGGGCATCTTCTAATATTACGTGTAACTTTATTTATCTTTGTCCCCCCCAAAAAATGTCCTTTGCACATGGGCAAGGATTTAGATCTCTTTCCATAGCTGAATCCCCAGAACCTTTAACAGTGCCTGACATGTAGCCACTGTTCAGCCAATATTTATGCACTGAATGAATGAGGCTCAGTTTCCCCAAAAGATTAGTAGTAAAAGAGATAATTTGTGTTGAGAATATGTCTCCTCCCCGCAGGAGGCATTAGCTGTTGGCTGTGTTTGTAAGGCTGGCCCTGGGGATCCTAGAGTGGGCTCTTCCAGAAGAGCTTCCGGGGTGGACTAACCTGCCTGCCCCACTGGGCCAGAAGTGCTGGACGCAGGTCGGGGGTCGGCCTGGATGAACTCCTCCTGCTGCTCCCATCGGCTTGTGTCTGCAGGGCTGTGTCTCCTGCCACGTCCGGCCTCTTGGCCTGATGGCACCTTCTTGCTCAAGAGATGCAGAGACCAGACATGGTCACCAACCTCAACTGGCCAGGTGGTGCAGGGGTGCAGACCTGGGCCATTCCCCGAGGGTCTGGGGCCAGGGACAGCCCTGGAGGAAGAATGTTCAGTTGTAGGGCGCAAAAAGATGGGGTCCTGCCGCTGGAGCTTGTAGCCAGGGCTCACTGGGCTGGACTTGTGCTGCTGAGCCTCATCCTCCCTGTGTATGAAATGGAGTAACAATGGCAGTCTGACAGAGTCAGTGTGAGCTGGTGATGGCTGGGGGCTTGGTGTTAACAGCCCCAGGGGGCAGGGCAAGGAGGGGTTGGGGAGCCACTATGGGAAAAGGCTGGGGCCCTACTGGGAGGGGCTGGGCCTGCTGAGTCCCTCAAGGGATTGATGTTGGGCTTCTTCCAGGGGGCAGGGCGTATTTGAGGAAGGCAGGCCTGCTTGAGGTGGCTGTTCCCATCAGTCACCTGGGAGCTTTTGAAGCTCTGGGTGCCGGCTCCCCTGTCGGAGACCCTGTGCTGCGCCTAGGTTGCCCCGGCCAGGGCTTCTCAGCCGAGTCACATGCGCGGGCAGGGTTCTGGACCACGGAGCAGAACTTCTGCCACATGTGCCATGAGACTCATCTGTGTGAGGTCCTCTTTCTCACATTCCCATTGACCAGATGGAGAAGCCAAGGCTCAGGCAGGGAAGACTGGGCTGCCCCAGGCCTCTGCAGAACTGTCTTGCTCAGTGTTGGGAACTGCTCCCTCCTAGGCCCTGCTTTTCCACCCCTGACGGCCTCTGCCCACTTCAGGAAACGGTGCGGGAAGCATTAAGACAGCTGCCGAGCCTGCCTGAGCCCTTCCCTGTGATGTCAGAAGGCGACAGGCCTTTTGCCTTGGCACCCTGAGTGTGCTGGGGCCACGGGAGGCTGAGGCCTGGGGAGGAGCAGTCTCAGCCCTTGGGATCCCTGGGGGGACACTCCTGGTGGAGGTGGCACGTTCTGTAGGGTCTGGACCTTCCAAGACTAGTGTGCTGGCGTTAGAGCATCAGCAGGGAGGGAGGTGCCTTTCAGATCATTGGATCCAGGGGCCCCTCTATCCCTTTCCCCTGTTAGCAGTTAACCCTGCTCTTCAGCGTGGCCGTGGTATTACATCGTGGTGGTGAGTGGGGGCTCTGGGCCCAAGCCGGCGGTTTGGCACTGGCTCTGGCACTTCCTGGCTGTGTGCCTTGGGGGAGGGCCCACTTGTTTCTGAGCTGCCTAACGGGGGTCACAGTCCTTAGCTTTCAGACCGTGTGAGGCTGGGTGTGCTATGCACGGGAAGGTCTTTGCGTAGTCCTTGGCACAAGTAGGCATCTGATAGACATTACTCCAGAGGCACTTCCAGATGGCACAGGCCCTAGCAGCTCTGCTCTGGGTGGGCCAGCACTCCCTGGAGGCTGGAGAGATGCGGCCTGTGCCGGCTCAGGGAGCTGCGTGTGCTGTGGGTGCCAGTGAGCATCTGGTCAACAGGCCTGAGATCGAGTCCCTGCCATGTTGGTTCAGTGTCCCCTTCAGGTGGGGCTTTGTGTGGTTGCAGCGACCAACCTGGGGTCACACGAGCACCCAGAGAATGCTCTCCAGGATGCTGCTGGGCTGCATGGGGCTCTGCCAGCGTCTCTTGGCCCCCATCCCAGAACCTAGGGATGTTGGCAGTCACACACTGACTCCTCTTGTCTGGCCAGTGAGGGTGGGAGATGGAAACTGGCTGGTTGAGGGCCTGGGAGTGGGTCAGGGTCTCCCAGCCTTTCCCAGCCTTGGTGATGCTCTGTTCCTACTGGGGCACATTGGGGAGGCTGGTGCAGCTGCCCTGTGCACCTCAGAAATGGGGTCATGAGCTGAGGCCACTGGGGAAGGAGGTATTTCTGGCGGAGCAGGTGCGGCCTGTGCTGGCTTCTTGGCAGCTGAGCCCAGGGTCTTCTCAGCTACCCTGGCATGAGCAGTGTGACTTCGATATTTCTGGAAAGTGGAAGGGAAAATGAGCTGCAAGTCTCGAGTCACTGAGTCCAGGCAAATGTGTCCAAGCCTCTGCATCTGTGAAATGGGTGGGCGGGCTGGGTGCCCTGCCGCTTGAGGCCAGACCTCCGTCCTCTGGGTGCAGCACCCCTTGGACCCTGACTGGGGGTCTGTGGGGGCCACCAGTGCCTGGGCCAGTCAGCTGAAGGACCTGTCAGGACCTTTGCATCTTTGCCCGGAGTCCTAAGTTGTACTGAGCAGGGCCTGCACCCACAGCAGCCCTCTTGTGCCCTGGGCCCAGGAGATGTCATCCACCAGGGCACACACTCCCTCACAGCCCTGGCTGCCCCGCACAAGATGGCCAAGATGCATGGCCCCTTCCTGGCAGGCAGACCCCTGTGGGGTCCCAGAGAGCCTGCTGGAGGCAGGGTGTGCTGTCTCGTGCCATCTCTCCGCGGGGCCCCTGCAGAGTGTGTGCTGGGTGGGGGTGTGGCCCCAGAGGCCTGTTTGTGGCAGGCGCTGGCCATCCTTGAATACACAGGAGTGTGCATCTGGGCTGAGGTGGGTGTGCCCCTCACCCTTTGGAACTCAGCTTCCTCATCTAAGAAGTGGAGCTCACAGCCCCTGCTCCCTCGGCTGCTGGGCGGTTGGAAGGGGAGGATGAGGGGAGGATGAGGGGAGGGGCCTGCGATGCTGCTGCAGCTCCAGACCTGCTGTTCTTGACACAGACCTGTCGGGCAAGTCCCATCTTAGGAGGCACAGAAGCTCCAGGTGTGTAAGTGGGAGTGGATGAGGGCGATCTGGAAGCCAAGGCGACCCTCAGGCCTGTGCCTGCCCCTTGTTCCAAGGGGTTCTGGGATGTGGACTCTGCCCTGAGGCTGCTGAGTCCTGTTCGCAGATGGGAGAGGACTGGGGAGCAGTGGGCCTGGCTGTGTTGGTAGGGACGGGGACACTGAGGCTTGACTGAGGGACACTGATCTCCTCCTGGGCTGCAGGCCCTGTGGACAGTGGTGCCTGGGCTCCCCAGCTCCTGCAGGAGCAGGATTTGCAAAACTTGGCTCTTCACACTTGGGCTGGGGTGGTGCCTACTCCTCCTGCCGCCCCTCCTTCTGGGGCTCAGGACAGAAACTTCAGCCTCCCCCCACGCCGTCCCCCTTCAGATCATCAGCAGACCCTGTGCTTCTGCCTTTACAGTCTGTCCAGACTCCAGCACTTTTCACTCCTCCATGGCCACTTCCCTGCTCCCGTCCACATTATTGCCAGTTCCCAGGGATGCGTGCGAGCACCCGATCCCCACCTCCCTCTCTTCACAAACCCTCCCTGGTACCCACCTCACTCTGGGTAAAAGCCAGAGCCCTCCCTGTGGCCCACAAGGCCCTTTGTGACCTGCCCCATCCCTTCTGTGGCTTCATATTCTACTCTTGCTTGCTCACTCAGTTCTGGCCACCTGGGCCTTCCTGCTCCTAGACGTGCTAAGCCCGGCCCAGCCACAGGGCCTTTGTACTTGGTGTTCCCTCTGCCTCGTGTGCACAGTTTCTTCTCTCACATCCACTGGCCTTTGCTCAGATGCCCTTTCCTCAGGGAAGCTTTCCCTGCCCACTGTGGAAAATGGTCTTCCTCCCCCCACCCTGGATCCCCTGCTCCATTCTGCTTTTCTCCACAACTGTTGGTGACAGAACATGTCACTGTTGTCTGTCCCCCCTCCCTCACAGCATGCACAGTCTGGGGGGCCGTCCTGTGAAGGCATGGGCTTGGTTTTGTTCACTGCAGTGCCTGAGATGCGGGAGGAAGGGAGGCAGGAATGGATGAAGGAAGGAATGAATGGATGTGGGACAGTGGCTGCCAAGACCCTCTTAGCTAGTAGGTAGCAGAGCCCTAACAAGTGCTCCCTCTCTTGGTCCCGTCCTGGTCCCATCCTGCCCCCATCCTGCCCTGGAGTTGCCTGCTTGGCGGGGCTGTCTTCCAGCAGGTGGGAGTGGAGTCTACGGCCACAAGGGGGCAGTGGAGAGCAGGGCCGCCTCCACAGCGCAGTTTGGGAACCACTGTAGGGACAGCACTGCAGCCCCTCTCCCGCCCTGGGGTCTTGCTCTTGTTAGGGTTCTTGCTGTTGTTAGGGTCTTGCTGTTGTTAGATACTGTCACCAGCTGGGTGGAGCGTTATCACACCACCTCTCTGACCTTGGAGTCCTGTGGTTGGGCCCCTTCATGGCCTGGTCAGGATTATTTGCCTGTACTGTTTGCCAGTATTGGTCTAGTAGTATTTATTCTTCACAGGATGACTTTCAGGCTGGGCAAGTTTATGTACTTTTTGTGGTTATTAGCTTTGTAAATCTTATAGTAATCCTGTGAGATGGCAGGTGAGGGCAGCCCACTTTATACATGAGAAAATGGAGGCTCAGAGAGGTTGAATAACTTGTCCAAGGCCACACAGCCAGGAAATAGGTGTGTCTTTTGGACCTCAGATCCTGGGGAATGTGCTAATGGCCAAGAAGGCCCTTGAGCCTTCCTTGTGAGGGGGCCATTGGGCCTGTGGTAGTGCCTCTAAGGGCCTAGGCCATGTAGAGCCTGTCAGCATGGATCCCCTTCTGTGTTGGGGTTGCTGGTGAAGAAAGACAGCAGGGTTCCCCAGGAGCTGGAGCTGGCTTGGTCACTGACCTTTTCCCTTGGTGAGCAGTGCCCCAGAGCCTGGAGGGGGGGTGGTCCAGCTGTCAGAATGTGGGGCTCCCCAGGGTCACTGGAGTTGGAGGGGCATGTCTGTGGGCCTCACAGAGGCTTCTCTGGAGCTAGGTCCTGTCCTAGGATAGGGAGAGCTCCAGGCAGTAGCTTCTACCCTTCCGCTCTGGGGTTTGGCAAGGTGGGCGTGGCTCCTTGGCTTGTGGTAAAGGCAGAGCAGGGAAGGGCCTTGGCTCAGAGGGTAGTGGGGAGGGAGCTTTAGGTCCTGGTGTGTGTGACCTTGGGCAAGCCCAGTTGCCTCATGCAGCTGTTTACTGAGCCTAGCTCCTTGCTGGGCTGTTCTGGTTGCTGGGAAATGATGGAGAAGAGTCCTTGCTCTCGGGAGCTGGTATGTGGGAGTTGCTATTCTGAGGAAGGACCTCACTTGGGAATTTGTCTGAAGGCCCGAGGATGTAAAGGAAGAAGGCCTGTAGGGTCTGGGGGGCAAGGAGTCCAGGTAGTGGGAACGGCATGTGCAAAGGCCCTGAGCCTCTCCTGTAGTTGCATAACTGCTCTGCTTTCCCACTGCTCTGGGTTTCTCATCTGTTAGATGGGGTTCATCCCTGAGTCTTGCCGTGGGCATCAGTACTGGCTCAGAACAGGGCTCAGAAAATGTCACCCTCATTTCTGCTAGTGCTGTGCTGATCTGCAACATCTTTTATTTCCATGAAGACAGTGAAGGCCATGGGCCCTGCTGCTCAGCAGTGGCTCTGAGTGCTCCTCTCCAGGCTGGGGAACGTTGCAGCCTGGTCCCCACGGCTCTTTCAGGGTGGGCTGTGTCCCCACCCTTTGCCCTGCTCCTTCTCCCCACCCCCTATGCCCTGACCTTATGGCATGCCACGAGTTGCTCTTGGCTGGACCCTGGAATCTCAGGCGCCTGGGTGAGAATTCCTCCCAGGCTAGTGGAACTGTCATCGCAGAGCCACGCTCCCGTGTCTCAGGCCAGCACGTTTGCCCTATCCTTGTCCTCTGTGTCCATTGTGCCTGAGGCTTTGGTGCCACACCCCTTGCTTGTGGTCAGTGCTGGGACCTTGGGCCAGTGACCCTCCTCACCCATCTATCCAATGTAACACCCCTTCTACCTAGCCCTTACCCTGCCTCTAGCTCTCTTAGGAGGGCAGATCTCTCCTTCTCCTTTCCCCTGGCCTATCTTCTCCCCAGGGATGAGGTCTGGGCCTGCTACCTTCCCTTTTCTGCTCAGGAACTCTGCCTAGCGGCTGTGCTCGGCAGCTGCCTGTACACTCTGACCTGGGCTAGGCCTACCCTGGGTTCCCATCCCGGGCTGGCGTCAGGCCTGGCAGGCGAGTGTGTGTGTGTGTGAGAGAGAGTGAGGGAGCCGGGGGAGGGAGAGAGAAGCATAGGACATGGGAGGCATGCTCAGCACGGGGCAGGGGGTGGGTTCGCAGTGGGGTGGAGAGGGGTGCAGTGCGCGGGTAAGCTCTGGGACCAGAGCCTGGGAAGCACAGGACCAGGTCCTCTATGTTTCGGCCCTTGGTGTAGGGGTGGGTGGATGTGGGTGAGGAACCCTTGCTGCTCCCTGCCCTGGGACCTGTTTTTAGATGGGTAATTGGGGCCTGTTTGTTAGCCCTCCTCTTAAAAATGATTGAGGTGAAATTCACATAAAATTAACCATTTAAAAGTGAAAATAGTTCAGCAGCATCGAGTATATTCACACTGTCGGTTGCCCCGCTGCAGCCACCATCTCGATTTAGTTGCAGAATATTTCTGTCATCCCTAAAAGATACCAGGTTCTCATTAGGCAATATTCCTCACTGCCCTCTTCCTAGCCCCTGGCAATGCAGTCTTTCTGTCTCCTTGTGTCTGCCGATTCTGGACACTTGACATAAATATGTGACTCTGTGTCTGCCTTCTTTTACTTAGCATAACTTTCTTTCTTTTCTTTTTTTTGCCATCTAGCATAACTTAAATTTCACTTTTTATTTTGGAATAATTATAGACATATGGGGAATTGCAGAAATTGTACAACGAGGTCCTGTGTCGCACTTCCCCTCACCCCTCAGGGCCTTTCAGACCTCCTCCAGGGTGAAGGCTGCTGGATCCTGGGATTTGGGGGCAAGAAAGTGGCCCTGAGCAGAGGCAGCCCTCACCCTGGTGGGTTGGGCCCCTGGGTGCCGCCCCAGGGGCCAGACTTACCTCTGGGAGGGCGCAGTCTCCTCTCCTCCAGCCTGGGACTGGCCTGGGCGCGTCTGTGGCTGTGGCGGCTGGGCGTGTGCCCCTTTCCCGGCCACCCCTCCCGCCACCCAGCTTCCTCTCCCGGCAGCCAGTCGGGGGCCCCCGACTCTCCCTGGGACCCTGGTCTGGTGCCCAGGTTGGGGGAGAGAGTAGGATTTCAGCCCTCCCCCAGCAGCTGGCCAGCAGGGAGAGGGGCTGGTTGTATTTTAAGCTATTGAGTGGTTCAGCAGGAACTCGGAGGCCTCCTCTCCCAGGAGGCGCAGTGCTGCCTTCCCGCCCCACACGGGCTCCAAAGGCATGTGGGCACTGCCCCCCTGGGACCCAGGAACTATTAATATACTTGCAGCCACGGGGCAGGCCCTATGCCTGCCCAAGGCCCTGCTATTCTAGCCCTTTCTGGCACATTCTGCATGTGCCCCTTCCCTTTCCCATAAGTCCCCTCGGTGGGGCCTGGCACTCTGGGCGGTAGGACCGATTTTCTTTTTCTGGCCCTTCTGTTTGGTTTTCTTATCTGTGTGGCTCAGAGGGGCTCAGTAACATGCCCCCCAAGTCCACACAGCCGGGCCGAGCCTGCAGTTGGCAGCAGGCACCCTCCATCTGGTGCAGCATCAGTAGGCGGCATAGGCCAGGAATGGGTGTTGGGCCCTCTCCTGTCCATGGTGTGGGGCAGGCATAGTGTATGTGGGCCTATTGGCCCACACGCTGCCAGCCACTGGGGGGGCTGGGATCTGCACCCAGGCCTGTGCCCTTCCTACCGGGTCTCCTCATGCCCAGTCTTATGGCCCCACGTTTTGGGGCCCTGTTAAGGCACCATGCTGGTGCTTCACTCGAATTGTCTCATGAGACTTACAGCTCCTGGAGGTACATGCCTTCCTACCTGCCCCCTGCTGAGGCTCAGCGAGAAGGGAGGGTCTAGTCACCCAGGGACTGCACAGCAGGGCCAGACTCAGTCCTGTCTGCTGCCCACCACACCTCCTGTCATTGGGGGATGGATAAGGGGAGCCCTTTCCTTCTGGGGGTGCTGGCTGCGGTGGGCCCCTCTCCCTGGGCTGTGGATGGGGGCTGTGCCCTCAGAGAGCCCTGGCTGGGGCCCTGCCCCGGGTTTCTGGTCCTGCTCCTTTTCCCATGCTGCCTTTGACTGAGGCTCTACCAGGGGTGAGGCTACAGGGGCTCTACCAGCACCTGCTGGCCAGTGGCTGACTTGAGGTCAGACCCAGCCCTGTCAGCCATGGCCCCATGTCTAATAGCATCTGTGCCAAGCCCTCCACGGGAGCACTTGGGCCTTTTGGGATCAGCTGGCCATTGCTGGGCCTCCCCCCAGCTCCAGCAGTTCATGTGTTCACTGCTCGTCTTGGTCCTTCTGGTGCCTTCTCTGACCTGCTAGGGACGGGTGGTCAGATTCCCCTGAGGGCTCTCTCCCTGCCAGCTCTGCTCCATTGCTCTGCTATAGACTAGTCACTCTCTGGAGGCTCAGAGCAGAGCAGTGGGGGGTGTGGGGTGGGGTGGCCAGGCTCTGTGCTCTGGGCTTTGTGGGGTTTGGGGCCTAGGTAGGGGTGCTGTGTTGGGTTGATGCAGTGGGAAGACTGCCCCAAAGGTGGCCTTGAACAAGGCCTGGGTGAACCTAGTGAGAAATGAGTGGAGAGGAGGGAGGTCAGGGAGGCAGGGGCCGAGGGCTCATCAGTCCAGGCTCGGGATGCTAGCTGGAAACTTCCTGGTTTCCTGACCCTTTCCATACTTAGGGAGAGGCTCTCTGCACCAATAATTCCGGAATCTGTCACCTCCCTGGGAACATAAATGCACAAGGAAAATAATCCGCAGCGTCTCTTACAGCTCAGAAGGGGAAATGGATGATCTATCTCTCGGATTCTCAAAATAGCTGGGATTTCTCCAAGCCAAGTGAAGTCTGTGGGCCGGAGCTGGGCGCCGGGGCTCGGGCTGCCTGCGGGCCGTTCACCCTCCTCCCATACCTGAATCCACCCTGTATTGGGCCCAGGCGGGAGGCGCCTCTGTGCCTGCCTCGGGGTCTCCCTGCCCCCTGGGGGCTGTGTCCACTGGAGAGCCTCACTTTCAGGGGTCCCAGCCCCCGGGGGTTGCCCCCAGGAGGTATGTGGCCCGGCTCCTGGGGGGCTGAGTCTGGGGCAGTTTTATATTTAGCTGGGCCATGGCTGCGGGGCACTCGGGTTACAGCGGCACAGAAGGCAGCGGTGCCAGGGCAGGCGCGGGCTCCCTTCCAGCACCGCGGCAGAATTTGATCACGCCGGCCCGGCCCAGAGCGCTTGGCGTGGGGAGGTCCGCGGTGGGGGCTGACGACCGGCAGCTGGGGCCGCTGGCTGCGGTGGGCAGAACAGGGCAGCATGGACCTGAACATGAGCATGGTGGCCCGGGAGGCCAGCCAGGGCCTCAGCCCGGGCCCCAGCCTCGGCCTCAACGGCCTCCCCCGGATCACACCCACCAAAGTGACCAAAAAACCTAAAAAGGCCGTTCTCTTCTTCGAGGTGGAGATTTTGGACGCAAAGACGCGGGAGAAGCTTTGCTTCCTGGACAAGGTAGGACCCTGGTGCCAGCTGTACTGGGCCAAGGGCACTGGGCCCGGGTCCCTATTCCTTCCTGGGGCTTCTGGTTCTGAGGAGATGGGAGCTGTCCAGCTGGACCCTTTGTGCCCCTCCAATGTGTGTTTTGACTCCCTACCTGCTCCTCAGGCATACAAGGGACACTGTCCCCAGGCCTGTCGCTGCCAGCTTGGGGTGGAGTGGGCAGCGATAGCCCTTGGGTGTGGCCAGGAGCTGGCTCCTGGTGGGAGGAGATGAAGCAGCCTTGGTGGACCCTGTAGGGCTTTGGGGCCTGGGAAGAAGGTGGGCGTTCTGGGACCTGCTGCAGGGAGTTCTGGTCCTTAGAGGCCTTCTTTCTGAGGGGAGCCGTGGGTGGGGTGAGGAGGAGAGGCAGAGAAGCAGGCCCGGTGAAGCAGGGGTATCCTGGCCGCCTTTGGTAAAACCAAGCCTCAGGCCTACAGCTACCCCGCTCTGGTAGGGCCCTTGCTGCTCCTTTCGGCCATGGGGTGGGGGTGGGGGGCTTGGACTCCACCCGTCCCCCTCCCATAGCAGCTTCCTAGGCCCCCGGTCCAACCCCCTTATCAGGAAGGGTCCTTGATCATACCCCACCCTGCCCCATCTTCTTTGCGGCCTGTGCTTCCCCCAGGTGGAACCCCATGCCACCATTGCTGAGATCAAGAACCTTTTCACCAAGACCCGTAAGTCCAGGGCCCATTTGCGCTGCCCTCCATGACCCCTCTGGGCAGGCGCCTCTTGGTGGGACCCGATTCTGCACTCCTCTCCCCCAGGGTTCTGCAGAGATGCCCCCAGTGTGGCCCAGGTTTCCTTGGCTTGCCTGGGCAGGTGTCCCTGCGTGGCCATTGGCAGGAACGCCCTTGCTGGCTTTCGGAAGGACAACATCCTGCCTCTGCCTGGGCTGTTTCCAGCTGTGTCCCGGAGGCACAGGCCTCAGAGCCCTTGTCCCAGGACTGGAGACATGGGGTCCCTGGGCTCTGCTATGCTGTGTGCTGTGATTCCCTGCTCTCCCCACAGATCCACAGTGGTACCCTGCCCGACAGTCCCTCCGCTTGGACCCCAGTGAGTACAGCTGTCTGCTCGGCTGCCCCTAGGCTCCCGGGTGGCGGTGGGCAAAGGTCTGGGCAGCCCTGAGCCCTGGCCTGTCTCTGCAGAGGGCAAGTCCCTGAAGGATGAGGATGTTCTACAAAAGCTGCCCGTGGGCACCACGGCCACACTCTACTTCCGGGACCTAGGGGCCCAGATCAGCTGGGTGACGGTGAGTCTCAGACCTATTTGTGGCCTCCTCTCCCGTCAGCCACGTTGGGGTGACTCACCTGCTCCCCATACCCTCAGGTCTTCCTGACCGAGTACGCAGGGCCCCTCTTCATCTACCTGCTCTTCTACTTCCGGGTGCCCTTCATCTATGGCCACAAATACGACTTCACGTCCAGCCGGCACACAGTGGTGCAGTGAGTGGGGCCAGGTGGAAGGGGGCAGTGGGGGAGGGGGGAGAGGCCTGCTGGACCTGCCCAGCTGAGCCAGCTCCCCCGCCACCCTAGCCTCGCCTGCATCTGCCACTCATTCCACTACGTCAAGCGTCTGCTGGAGACGCTCTTTGTGCACCGCTTCTCCCACGGCACCATGCCCTTGCGCAACATCTTCAAGGTGAGCGCCCTGGGGTACCCCCCACCCCCGCTCCCTGCTGTGGGACATGTCCCGTCCTTCCCTCTGCTGGGCCAGGCCTCATCCCAGCCCTGCTTGCTTTCAGAACTGCACCTACTACTGGGGCTTCGCTGCCTGGATGGCCTATTACATCAACCACCCTCTCTACACACCCCCCAGTAAGTGGCCTTGGAGCTGCCCTGCCCCACCCTGGAGCCTCCCACCCCACCGGGCTCTCCCCTCATAGGCCTCCCTTCTCTGCTTCCCCTTCAGCCTACGGAGCTCAGCAGGTGAAACTGGCGCTCGCCATCTTCGTGGTAAGCAGGCCCAGAGGAGGGGAATGGGGCGGGGAGTCTGGGGGGCTCTGGGCTGACCCTGCCGCTCCAACAGATCTGCCAGCTTGGCAACTTCTCCATCCACATGGCTCTGCGGGACCTGCGGCCGGCTGGTGAGTGGCCTGTCCCAGACAAAGGGTGGTGGTGAGCGGGCTGCTCCAGAGGGTCTCACTTGCCCCTCCTGTCCTGCCTGCCAGGGTCCAAAACCAGGAAGATCCCTTACCCTACCAAGAACCCCTTCACCTGGCTCTTCCTGCTGGTGTCCTGTCCCAACTATACCTACGAGGTGAGGGTCTGCCCTGCTCTCCTCTCCTCTCCCTCCAGGGGCTGGGGTCCCACCCACATGGAGGGGCCAGCCCCTAATAGAGGTGCCTGGCTCCGTAACTGCTTTAGCCATTTGGAGCATATGGAGATGGAAAAGCTGGCCTTTCTGGGTGTTGGGGCGTGGTTAAGGCAGCTCTAGGGGGCTGGGGCCGGCTTCATAAGGTTCCTGTTTACTCAAGGCCTCTCTGGCACTGGAGTTTGGTCTCCACCTCCTCACTCTGAAAGGGTTGGGGGGAAAGAGTTGGCCCCGGGGGGTGGCGAGGCGTCTGCAGAACAGCAGGCATTAACCACCCTCACCCCTGACCGCTCTCCCCACAGGTGGGGTCCTGGATTGGCTTTGCCATCATGACACAGTGTCTCCCAGGTGAGCCCACTGTCCCTTGCTCCTTGGGGCCCAGCCCACTAGGGCTGTGCAGCCCCTCCCTGATGCCCCTGCTCTGCCCCACAGTGGCGCTCTTCTCCCTGGTGGGCTTCACTCAGATGACCATCTGGGCCAAGGGCAAGCACCGCAGCTACCTGAAGGAGTTCCGAGACTACCCGCCCCTGCGCATGCCCATCATCCCCTTCCTGCTCTGAGGTCATTCTGGGGGAGGAGTGGGGGACTCTGCTCTCCAGCACTTGGAATAAAACCTGCCTCTCCCTGACAAACTTGGACTCAGGCTTTCTTTGGGGCGGCGGTGGCGGTCGGGTGGGGTGGGGTGGTGGTGGTTTTGGGACCACACCACAGAAAGAGGCCCGGATCCAGCTGAGGGGCCTGGAGGCTTTTATTTATCAACTTGTCCACAGGGTGGGGGCGGACCCACTACAGGGCGACCTCAGGGGCCACCTCACCGGACCCCTGGCCTCGGGCCACATCTGCCTCCCTCTGCTCTCGCCGCTTCTTCCGCTGGAGCAGCCTACGTTCCCGCTCATACTCCTTCATGCGCATCACGTAGCTGCAAACAGAGCACGTGAACAGCGGTCAGGCTCCCCAGCCAGGCCCTCCCACGCCCCGGGCCGAAGGGACAGGAGTAGGTGCCCCACAGCTTTCTGGGAAGCCTCTGAGTGGGAAAGACCTGTGTGCCTGGCTTAAGCGTGGGGTGTGCCTGGGCCAGAGCTGCCTGGCTGACACCAGTGAGCCCAGGGCTGAAGCTGGGCCTCCAACCTGGAACCCGGCCTGGCCATTCCTCCAGGGGCCTCAGAGCCATCCAGCCCTCCTGCAGGCCCCTTGGGATTCCTCCGAACCAAGTTGGGGCCTGGCCAGAACCTCAGAGCTGGCTGGCTGTCTCGTCTGTGGGGCAGTGTCCTGCTGGGGGCGGGTCTGGGGCTCACTCGAGGTGCTCGCAGTATTCCCAGTCGTGCTGCTCGTGCTTGCAGGCCAGGAAGTTGGGGAAGCTGTCGCGCTTGCACTTGAGCAGCCGGATGAGGTAGTGGGCGCAGTAGTCCCGCTGCTGCAGCACCAGCTGTGCGTCGTTCATCTGCTGCTGGGTGGCCACCATCTCTGCAAGGAGGGCAGGCTTGCTGGGCTCGAACTGCCCGAGACCCGTCCCCCACCCTCACACCAGACTCCCGGGAGCCCCCACTGGCATGTGGCACCTGCAGTACGGCCACCCTCCGTCAGTGTCCTTTCTAATATGCGCAAAGACCACAAGGACGCTGAGGCCCAGACACGGAAAGGGTCCCTCTCCCCATCACCCCAGGATGCCTCCGCATCTGTACTGGATCCTTGCGTCCCCTTCCCTGGGGCTCCCTCCCCCAGGCTCACTCTCCAGACAGCTCCACCCTGCAGAGCCCATGCTCGGAAACTACCTTCTACCTTCTCTCACTGTGTAGTCCCGCGGAGGGCCACTCCCCAGCGCTGCTGGGGCACCTGCATCCTGGCCCCGCCCTGCCGGCAGCCTCCACCTCCTCTGCTAAGAAGTGGAGTCATGTTCCCAGCTCCAGAGTCAACAGTGTGCGAATACATGTGAAGCACTTGGGCCCATGCCTCAGAGGAACTGAACTGGCTCCTGGTCCTGGTGTCGTGGCCACTGGGCACATCCGATGGGGTGAAATCACCCTTACGAGGCTGACTGGGGCTGGTAGGACTGGACACCTACCCCAGCCTATGACCAGCCACTCTCCTCAGCCCAACATAGGCCCTGGACCCAGGCGTCCTGCATCCTCAGGACCAGCCCCACTCCCCTCAACATCTTCTTGGTCCAGGGGCCTCCCCATCAGCCCCAAAAGGTGTCCACGGCGATCTTGCACCTTCCCCTGGCGGGCTTCCTTCCCCTCTGCTTTCCAGTCCCATTTTTCTGTCTCCCAGCCGGACCTCATCTCCTGCCCCTGCACCCATGCTCTTCCAGCCCTCACGCTGCCCACACATGGTTTCACCAGGGCCTCCAGAGATGCCAGGACTCCATGCTTCCTCAACTTCCTGCCTGCTTCTTTCTCGAATGCTCTTTTCCCCACTGCTCCCTGGGACCACTCTCTGGCTGCCCAAACATTAAATGGTGGCTTCCAGTGGTTCTTGCTAGGAGCTCTCTGCTCATTCTCATCCGTGGCTCGATCCCACTTCACAGGTGGATGGGCCCCAACTTGGTCCCGCCAACCTCATCTGAGCCCCAGGCCTGGGTATCCACCTGCAGCCCCCTGCTGGCTTGCACAGCAGTGTGGCACCAGCAGCAGTGGGGTCTCTGGTGTCAGGCAGGAGTCACACAGCACCTACTGTGTGCTAGGTGTTGGAGATACAGCAGGGAACATGCTAGACAAGGGTGCCTGCCCTCGGAGGCAGACACAACAATCAGGTGGAACCAGCTTATCACAGAATGTCTGGCAATGCTCAGTATTAGAAAAGTAAAGCAAGGGAGAGAGGGGGCAGTGTTGGGGTACCCCTTAGATGCAGGCGTCCCTTAGAAAGGCATCTGAAGGTGAGGAAGTGAGTCATACCTGGGGGAAGAGCATTCCCAGTGGTGGGACAGCAGGTTGAAAGGCCCTGAGGTGAGAAAAGGTTCAGGATGCACCAGGGATCTAGGCCCCCCACACAAGCATGTGGCTGGAGCTAGAGCCAGGGGCAAGCTTGGTGGGGAAGTCAGGAATTCTGTTCTGGACCTGCTGAGTGGGAGATGCCCACGAATCTGGAGTTAAGGGTCTAGGCCCAGCTGGAGATAAAAAAACTGGGAGCATCACAAGGCACCCAAAACCAGGGGACTGGCAGAGACCCCCAGGGCTGGGTGGGAGTGGGTGGAGATGGAAGGCCAAAGCAGCAAGGTACCTCACCATTTATAAGGCAGGGACATGGGGAGGAATCCTGAGGGCCCATCAGTGAGGTGTGTGGGCATGCGGGCGCCTGGGCACCAGGTGAAGAGGGGTTTCCAGGAAGTGGTAGCGATCAACTTCGATGCCAGTTGCAGTGGGTTAGAACAGAGAACTGACAACCGGTTCAGGGATACAGACAGAGTGGGGGCTGGGTGGGAAGCTGGACAGGAGCCCCTTCTGTGAAGTGGTGGGGATTCAGCTGGAGGGATTTTGAAACGGTGGAAATAAGTGTGTTTGCATGATGATGAGAAAACCAGTGTTACCCAAGGAGAAGGGTTGGGTCAGACAACAGGCAAGGGGATGTGACAGGTGGCACAAAGGGTCCGTCTGGAGTGCGGGGGCGCACGCCTGGCTAGTGCATGAGCAGATCATCTGGTGGAACAAGAGAGAAGGCCATCACAGAGATGCAGGGAAGCTGAGCTCTTTTGGTTGCTTGTATTTTCTTAATAAGAGATATAAGTGACTAGCTGGAGGGAGGTACTTGAATTCTGAGAGAGAAGGTATGGGGTTTAGAAAGGCACGAGAACAAGCCAAGTGCCACAGAAGGTAGCAGGAAAAACAGTAGCGTGAGGGTCAGCAAGGGGAGGCATGTGGACAGCAGTCAGCCAGGTTGCGTGTTTTTCTCCTGTAATGTTCGGCTGCACAGGGATAGATGCCAAGGAAAGCCCAGTCTGACCCCAGTTTTGGTTTAGCCAAGCAAGAAAGAGGAGCAGGGGCCTGTGCCATTATGGGCAAAGGATTCACATGATAAGGAGGTGGGGGGCTCACCGGATGCAGGTTCACGTGGGACTGACGGACCATTAGGATTTGGGACACTGGAGGAGTCCACCACCTCCTAACGTTCTCTCTGCACACCACTGGCTTAGAGGTCTCCCTGTCGCTCCCCACGCAGCAGCCAGCATCTTTTGACTAAGCAAGTCTGGTCATGTCCCTCTGCTTAGAAGCACGGACTCTCCCCTCTCCTTGTATTTTATCTGGCCAACTCCTACGTATCCCTCTCAGATGTCGCTTCCAGCCACCGCCTCCTGGAAGCCTGCCTTGATACCCCAGGTGCCGCCCCCTCGAGATATGCCCAGTTCCGCTATCTTTCCCACAGGGCTGGAGTTCCCTCTAGTCAGTGTCTGCTGTATGGACGGCGCCCAACTTGAGACTTGGCCAGGCTGGCTCTCGATGTGCTTGTGAAAATGCTACATAAAAAGAGCAACGAGCAGGACATGTGCGGCGTGAGGGGGCCCCTCCTGTGTTTTGTGTATGACCCGAACAAGAGTACCATCCGGACAGAGATACAGCGGACACGTCCCTTCCGTGATACACCCTGCCCTGCCTCCCCACTGCCTCCAGGACCAAGCCCGGCTCCGACCGCCTCTCGGCCCCAGACTGCCACTCTCGCCCCCGGGGTTTTTGCTTCAACTGTGACTTCTGTTTGGGATGCCTCCATACTCAGCCAGGCTCACGGGAGTCCTCTACACTGTTCCGGGCCACGCTGCCGGGGCTGAGCCCAGACACAGGGCCGGGAACCCGAGCCCAACCCTGGGTACCCCGCGATTCCGGAGTTCGGGGCGTCCGCGTCCCACTCCCGCGGGCCGCGCCTGCGCACTGGGCCTCACCGCGCTCCTTGCGCCCCGGGAAGCCGTAGTCGGGGGGGAAGGTGGGCATCCGTTGGGGGTCGGGCTCCCCCGATGGATCGGCCACATAACGCCGGACCAGATGCGCCCCCATGGCTGCAGTCGCCGCAGATTCCCGCAGCAACCGGGGGTCACCTCGCTCCTACCCGGAAGCACTACTCCTTGCAAGCCACAGCTTCCGGGTCGCACAGGCTGCTGCCGGGATCAGGGAGACGAACGGCTCAGGAGGACTTCCGTTCTCTCGAGCGCCACCTGGCGGTCAGGCGGAGACCGCACAGGCGCAGCAGTGCCCTCGAGAGATCAGGTGGACTCCAGAAAGGGTCTTCCGGCTTCTGGAGACAATCTGGGCGGGCGATGAGGAAGGGGTCGACCAGGGGCGTTTTCCCACCCTCCCTAGGCACAAACGAAAATAATAATAATAATAATAATAATTATTATTTTATTATTATTATTTGAAAGATTTTATTTATTTATTTGACTGAGAGACAGCGAGAGAAAACACAAGCCTGGGGAGTGGGAGAGGGAGAAGCAGATTTGAACACTACATCAAAAATTAATGATGTAGGGGCGCCTGGGTGGCTCAGTGGGTTAAGCCTCTGCCTTCGGCTCAGGTCATGATCCCGGGGTCCTGGGATCGAGCCCCACATCGGGCTCTCCGCTCAGCGGGAAGCCTGCTTCCTCCTCTCTCTCTCTGCCTGCCTCTCTGCCTACTGCCTACTTATGATCTCTCTCTCTGTCAAATAAATAAATAAAATCTTTAAAAAAAAATTAATGATGTACTATATGTTGGCTAACTTAACATAATAACCAAAAAAAAAACCCATTCGAATTTGTCGTTTTTTTTTTTTTTTTAAAGATGTTTATTTATTTATTTGACAGAGAGAGATCACAAGCAGGCAGAGAGACAGGCAGAGAGAGAGAGAAGGAAGCAGGCTTCCTGCTGAGCAGAGAGCCCGACGCAGGGCTCGATCCCAGGACCCTGTGATCATGACCCGAGCCGAAGGCAGCGGCTTAACCCACTGAGCCACCCAGGCGCCCCTCGAATTTGTCTTAAAAAAAACTCCTGCGCAGTACTGATGATATAATTAGCAAACATCAAAAGTTTAAATGCAATTATTCAAAATAAATGTTTTAATTGATTAAATACTCAAAGTTATAAATAAAACTATTTAAAGCTGAATTTTAATTTTATTTTTATTATTTATTTACTTTTAAACAATTTTACTTATTTATTTGTTAGGGAAAGAGAGCACAAGCAGGGGGAGCAACAGGCAGAGGGAAAAGCAGCCTCCCCACTGAGCAAGGAGCCTGATTCAGTCTCCATCCCAAACCCTGGGATCATGACCTGAGCTGAAGGCAGACGCTTAACTGACTGAGCTACCCAGCTGTCCCTTATTTTATTTTTAAAGATTTTATTATTATTATTATTTACTTATAATTATTTATTATTATATATTATATAATATTATTTATTATTAATATTATTATATAATAATTATATAATTTTATATATTATTATATTATATATAATATAATAATATTATATATTAATATATTATTATATATTATAATAACGATCATTATAATAATATAATTATGATAATGATCATAATTAATAATTAATTAATATACAACAATACTTATAATATATTATAATTATTATAATATAATAATATAATTATAATACTTATTATATAATATACAATAATATATTAATATATAATAATATTATTATATTATATATTATATATAATGTATATATAATATTATATAATAATTATTTATTATTTATTATTATTTATTTATCTCTGAGAGAGAGAAAAAGAGAGCACAAGCATGGGGAGGGGCAAAGAGAGAGGGAGAAGCCGACTTCTCCTATGTGGGGTTTGATCCTAGGAGCGCTGGATCAAGACCTGAGCCGGAGTCAGACGCTCAGATGACCGAGGCCCCTCCCCCTGGGCCCCTAAAGCTGAAAGGTAGACTTCTAACAAGCTGAAATTTTAAGTCCTTTTGGGTACTTTTGTAAAAATAAGACTCAATTCTACTATCCCTCTAATTGCCACTGTAAAGAATTGGTATTACATTTCACACTTGTTACATTAGGACTTACATATATGCAAATTTTAGAGTATAGCACGTTGTTTAGTACTACCAGATAGGACTTAGCCTCCGTATTCAACTGTAACAAATGGTGTGTTAATTTATTACTCTTCGGAAACCTGCCTGGGGACACAAAGAGAAACCATTCAATGGGTGCTTGGCGGGGCTGGGTGCACCTTTCAGAAAGGAAATTAGATCATGTCATTCCTTGGCTAAAACCCTCCCTTGGGTCCCCATTTCATATGGAATAAAAACTGGACCCAGCCTGAAAGTGTCTGACTCAGGAGGTATGGGGTAGGGCCCCAGAATCTGCATTTCTTTTTTTTTTTAAAGATTTTATTTATTTATTTGACAGACAGAGATCCCAAGTAGGCAGAGAAGCAGGCAAAGAGAGAGAGAGAGAGAGAGAGAGAGAGAGAGAGAGAAGAGGAAGCAGGCTCCCTGCGGAGCAGACAGCCTGATGTGGGGCTTGATCCCAGGACCCCGGGACCCTGACCTGAGCTGAAGGCAGAGGCTTTAACCCACTGAGCCACCCAGGCGCCCCTGCATTTCTTTTTTTAAAAAAGATTTTATTTATTTATTAATTTGACAGAGGGAGAGAGAGAGAGCGAGAGAGCAGAGGTAGGGGGAGCAATAGGCAGAGGGAGAGGGAGAAGCAGAAGCCCTGCTAAGCAGGAAGCCCGAAGTGGGGCTCAATCCCAGGACTCTGCGATCATGACCTCCACTGAAGGCAGATGCTCAACAGACTGAGCCACCCAGGTGCCCCAGAATCTGCATTTCTAACAAGTTCCAGGTTGTGGTCATGTTGCTGATCTGGGGTTCACCCTTCGGAGAATTGCTGAGTTAGATTTTCATGTGCTGACACGGAGAAGTGGCCACAAAATATTAAGTGGAAAAAACGTCCTATGGAGAATGGACCAATGGTGAATGAAACTTTCTTTCCAGGTTTTACTTGGAACCTGACCCCAGACCATGACATAGATTTGTGATTCTTGTGCTCTTTCTGACTCCAGGGGGCAGCATTCACATTGTAGTCTTTCTGAATGACACTCCTGGAATTGTGCAGTGCACAATCTGCACAGCTGTACCAGGCAGCCCTGCCTTGTTCTGGATGTCTCTCCTCCCCCCCCCCCCACCCCACGCCTTTCTCTGTGCTTCAGCTCCTTACCCAGAGGTCAGAGCTGGGAGGAGATCCAGGAGGGCAAATTATGATCCCAGTTTGCTTTCTTTGCATGACCTTGGGAAACTCAGTTTACTCATCTGTAAAATGGGATCAATAATACTAGCCCCACCTAACCTGAGATCCCTTTGAATTATATTGTTTACTGTCGGTCTCTCCTCTTGAATGTCAACTCCATGGAGCAGGGAATTTTGTCTTCTTCAGTGTCGTATTCCTGCACCTAGAAGGGAGCTGGCTCGAAGTGAGTGCTCTGTAAGCACTTATCAAGTCAACAAAAGAATAAATGAAGTGGTTTGGGGGAGTCAGTTAGGTGGTTGTATGAAAAGCGCTCATTGCCTGGCATATAGTAGGCGCCCAACACAT
Organism: Mustela erminea; assembly: GCF_009829155.1. Classification (NCBI taxonomy): domain Eukaryota; kingdom Metazoa; phylum Chordata; class Mammalia; order Carnivora; family Mustelidae; genus Mustela; species Mustela erminea. Next base: position 10,325,078 of record NC_045614.1, read on the forward strand.
GCTTGCTGTTCTTTCTCTTGTCCAGGTTGCATTCTAACTAAAAGGTATGAGGCTGAATAAAATGAAGTGGTGAGGCCAGCAGGGGGAGCTCTCATGTCCTACCATCCTTGGTCAATTGCAGACCATACTGGAAAAGAGGTATCTTGCATTTACCACCCCATCTGGGTGGAGGCCACAGCCCAGACAGTGAAGCACAGTCACAACGCAGCCCCTCAGAAGCCACTACTACTTGGAACTCCCATTTCATTCCAGTGGACTTTAAAAAAAATTGACATATAATGTATTATTTGTTTCAGGGGTACAGGTCTGTGATTCATCAGTCTTACACAACACACAGCACTCACCACAACACCTACCCTCCCCAGTGTCCATCACCCAGCTACTCCATCCCCCCTCCCCTCCCCTCTAGCAACCTATAGTTTGTTTCATGAGATTAAGAGTCTCTTATGGTTTGTCTCCCTCTCTGGCTTTGTCTTGTTTCATTTTTCCCTCCCTTCCCCTATGATCTTCTGTTTTGTTTCTTAAATTCTGCATATCAGTGAGATCGTATGATAATTGTCTTTCTCCGATTGACTTATAATACCCTCTAGTTCTATCCACGTCGTTGCAAATGACAAGATTTCAATTTTTCGATGGCTACATAATATTTCATTGTATAGCTATAACACATCTTTATCCATTTGTCTGACAATGGACATCTGGGCTCTTTCCATAGCTTGGCTATTGTGGACATTGCTGCTATAAACACTGGGGTGCACGTGCCCCTCCAGTGGAGTTTTGTTCATAACAGCCCCTCCCAACTCCCTCTTTCCTTTATAAAGGGGTGGTTTTCAACTTGGTTCTCTGGACTTGCCTATGGTTTGACCGCAGCTTGCTCATCTTAGGTTGCAATTCTCTGCTATTCCCAAACACACTCACGTTGCTTGCGAAATAATGGGCTGTTTTTTTTTTTTTTTTTTTTTTTCAGGTTAACCTGAAGGCAACCAAGACAGCAAGATACTCCTGGGACCAGTCATTTTGGTAGAAGCTGAAGGGGTCCAAGCCACAGATGATTCTGGGTGGGTGGCAGGATGTGGCCCATTTTGTCCTGAGGTCCCTGGACTCCTTCCATTGCCTCAGTCTGTCCTGTCCATACTCAGAGTTGGGACCTGGAGGAGATGACATTGTGGAATGAATGAGTAACTGTCCAGCCTGCCAAGCTCTAACTAAGAGGGTGAGGGTGGTTTCAGGCAGTTTGTGCCCGGGTGGAGGAAGGGGCTGGGCCTTGGTCACCTGTGCCACTCACCCTTCCTTTTTTTTCCTCTACCAATCATTTGACAAGGAGACTTTCCGGTGTCCCCTGCCCACACCCCCTGCGTACCCTGCTTCGCTGCTCACAACTTCCCCACCTGTCCTTCCTCCTTCCCTCGCCCTCCGCTCTGGCCCCATCTGGCCTGCCCCCAGGCAGGTGCCGTGTTAACATTTTGTGAGCAGAACACCCTCGGCCCAAGTGGGACCGGGGGCGGAGAAGGAAATTCTGAGTGGCATCTGCGCTTTACCACGGTCTGCTGGATGGGAGATCGGAAGCTCTGGGTAATTCAGTTCAGGGGGGAGGAGGAAAAAAACAAGATCAGGAAGACCTAGAAAGCCCCTGGGGAAGGCCTTAATCTGCCTATAGGGCAGACAGGACAGTGCATCTAATCTAGCCTGGGCACTGTCTTGGGATGGCAGCTGCCTGTATTGAGGTTGGCTGGTTGGTGTTGGAGGGATGAGGGAGCCTGCGGGGCTTCGCCTTGTGGGTGGCCTTAGTTAGAGCTTGGCAGGCTGGACAGTTACTCATTCATTCCACAAACACCCATTTGACACCTACTGTGTGCCAGGGAGTGGAGCTGAGCTGCTAATGGGGGGGAAGACAGGCAATAGACAAGATAAAGAAATGAGATATATGCAATGGCAGATGGTAATAACTATTAAGGAGAATTATAATGAATGGAGTTTATGGGCTGGTTGTTTTAGAAAGTCTCATGGAGAAGGAGACATTTCCCGTTTTTCACACCAGGAATTTGCTGTCCTCAGGGCCTTTGCACAGCCTGGAATGCCCTTCCTCCAGATATCCACATATTATCCATGGCCTTCCTCAACCTCTTCAGTCTATTTCTTTCCTTCCTTCCTTCTTTCCTTTATTTATTTTTTAGATTTTATTTATTTATTTGAGAGAGAAAGAGAGCATGAAAGAGAGAGAGAGAGTGAGTTCATGAGCAGGGGGAGGGGCAGAAAGAGAAGCAGGCTCCCCACTATGAGCCAGACACACAGCTCAATCCCAGGACCCTGGGATCATTACCTGAGCGGAAGACAGATGCTTGACCAACTGAGCCACCCAGGAACCCCCTGTCTATTTCAATTGTCAGGCTTCTCTAGATCACCTTTTCCTTCTTTTTTAAAAAACTGAGTTGTAAATGACATATGACATTATATTAGTTTCAGGTGCACAATGTAATGATTCCACACATGTCTATATTGCAAATATGCAATTAACAGTAAGTGTTGTTAACATCCACACAGAGTTACAATGTTTTTTTTTTTTTTCCCCTTGGGATGAGAATTTTTAAGATCTACTCTCTGAACACAGACTTATTTCAGAGCATGAGTTGGGCATACATCCTGTAATGCATGTCAGGAAATGTTTATAGACACATGCGAAAAAGATGGTTCTGGAAGTGTTAACGGTTCAGGGAGAACAGAAGGAGCATCACATCGGCCAATGCATGTACTGACCATTTTGTAATTCATGGAGAGATGTATTTAAGGACACATGGGAAAAGATATGTTTTGTGTGTGTGTGTGTGTGTGTGTTTTCACCACAGTATCCACTGGGCCATTTAATTCATTTTTTTTGTGTTGGTTTTTTGTTTGTTTGTTTGTTTTTGGAAAAGATGTGTTTTTATGAGTGTTCCCTATTTGGTCAGTTGTGAACTGTGTTAGTGAATGGCTGTATAGGCAATTCTGTAATGAATGTAGAGAACTGTCTAAAGACACATGTGAAAACAGATGTTTCTAAGAGTGTTACCTGAAAACAACAACAAAAGAACTCTTAGCAGTTTTCAAATATACTCGATCACCTGCTTAAACATAAGGACTTAGTGTCCTATATTTCCTCATTAACATGACTTTTGCTGCACCCACATATTTTGATATGGTACACCTTCACTTTCATTCAATTAAAAACATATGTGTTTTAGAGAAAGAGAGAAAGAGGGAGAGAGATTGAGCACATGAGTGGAGGGAAGAGGCAGAGGGTGAAGGAGAGAGACAATCTTAAGCAGGCTCCATTGCCCACTACGAAACCTGACACGAGGCTGTATCTCACGACCTTGAGATCATGACCTTACTGAAATCAAGAGTCAGAGGCTTGACTGATTGAGCCAGCCAGGAGCCCCCAATTAATTTTTGACTTCCTCTTTGATCTGTGGGTGTTATTTAATTTCCAAATACCTGTGGATTTTCCAGATGTCATTCTGTGATTTCTAATTTAATTTGGTTCTAGTCTGAGAACATGCCTAGTAAGATTTCCATTCTGCGATTTTCCTTTTTATTGCAAGGGATTTTTTTTCCTTTTTTTTTTTGTTAAGCACTGTATCCCTGCTACCTAGAACAGAGCCTAACACATAGTAGGTTGTCAATACAATCTGTAGAATGGATGAATGCACAACTGAATCCCCACTCCCCTGTTGGAGGCTATGGCATGGTTGGAGTAGTGGATCAAACCAGGACCTCACGTGTGTCTCCTTTAAAGTCCCTAAGGGGTTAAGGACAGGAAAGTTGAGTAACACCGAGGAAGGGTCTGTGCTACGTGTCGTGGGCTCACCTACGTGACTTCCCACACTCTCTCCCTACAGAAGGGAACAATGTGGTCAGGGTCACGAATTCTTAGTTGGTCCTTGTTGTTCCTGTACCTCCCATAACCCACTCCCTGGTTGATTGTCTTGCTAATGGCATTAGGCGAGACTACCTGACATCACAAGGTTTGCTTATAGTTAATGTAAACTTGTTATAGAAACCTGCGGTCATCTGACTAGATACTGATGTATTACTCTTCCTATTGTGGTCTGCCTTATAAATGATTATAAGATGTGGAATAAAATCAGTACTCCTGGACATCATCCTCAGTGCTCCTCCTGCCCCCATCTCTTTGTCTCTTAACCATCCTCTTACCCTCACATTCCTGGTCGATTTGTCGCGCTGCCCGCGACACTCCCCATGGACATATCAGACAACCTTTGCTCAGAGATGTTGTTCTACTCCCCTGAGGTCACACAGCAAGAATGGGGCAGAGCTGGGGTCAGCCTTATGTTATATCTAGTTGATGGGACTGGATTGCTCTGCTAGTTCCGGAGTACCTACTGTGTGGCAGGTCCTGAAGGATGGCCTTGGCTGTGGTCATTACCCCTTCACAATGAGACCATCCAGCCATCACTGCACTTCCTTGCCCTGGGCCCACTCACCTCAAGGGGCGCCCTTGATGGACAGAGATGCTATTAGTCTACTTGGCTGGTATAACCCCACCTCCTCCGCTCCCTCCACTCTGACACCCCCCCCCCCCATTCATCTGGAGCCTGATGGTCCTATGTGTGTTCAGCAGACAGGCTCCTTCTTTCTCAGATGTCTTCATTTCCCCGTCTGTAGAATGGGAACGGCTGCATCTACGCCTCAGGCAGGCTGGGGAGGATCTGCACGTGACATCATGCAGGGTTAACAGGGGAAAGCCCAGCCCCTGGGGTGAGCTTTCTCTGCAGAGGGAGGCTGGTCTGTTGCCACCCGCCACCCACCACCCACCAACCTCAACAAGGGCTATGTCACTTTCCTTCCTCATGTGCTGGTGAAGACTTTCTGCTTGTGGAGACTGTGGGTTGCTTATATTGATCTGTGAGGCAAGAAATTCTATTTTAAGTTGCTCTTGTTCTGAACAACAGAACAACAGAACAGAATATTAGCTCAGCCTAATATTCTAATGTGTATACGGTCTTGATGGTATTTCCATGTTGCTCAGCCCATTATGAATTGTGATTATGATTTACTTTTAGTGGAAAGCCCCTCGGAGGGGGAATTGGGGTCTTGCCCCTTGCAGTATGGAATAGTTTCCTGTGGTTACCATCACAAATCGCCATAAATTTAGTGGCTATACAACAGTAATGGACTCTTTGATAGTTCTTGAGGTCAGAAGTTCAAATTGTTTGATGGGGCTGAAACCAGGCATCAGAAAGGCCACAATTCCCTCAGAGGATCTAGTGGGAGAACCCGTTTTCTTGCCTTTTCAAGCTTCTAGAGATGCATCCCTTGGCTTGTGGCCCCTTCCTCCATCTCCAAAGCCACCAGGTGGTATAAAACTTCAGAGAAAGGAGAGAGAGGCTTGAGACACAGGCACACACAGGGAGAAGCAGGGTGACCACAGAGGCAGACACTGAAAGGACATGGCTGCTTCCAGGGCTTCTGGTGTTTTCTGGCTGGGGGCCAGGAAATTTGTGTGGGGAATATTTCACAATGTACAAACTGATGATCTGATATACATGTATATTGTGAAATATTCCCCACAATGGGGCTATCAACATACCCACTGCCTGATAGTTCATTCGTTCTTTCTATTTCCTTCCTTTTTTTCTTTCCTTCTTTCTTCTTTCTTTCTTTTTTTCTTTCTTTCATAGAAGATTCAAGATCTACCCTTACAGTGAATTTCGAGTACACAGTACACATTCTTGTACACCAATCCTCCAGAATTTATTCATCTTACAGAACTGAAACTTTATGCCCCTTAACCAACATCGACCCAATTTTCTCTTCCTCAGCTTCTGGAGACCACCTGTCTGCTTCTATGGGTCCTGCTATGTGGAAGAAGGCAGAAGCAGGCAGACCAGGTGGAGGCTATTATTGTAATCCCAGTGAAAGCTGCTGAAGGTCAGACTGGGAGGTGAGCCTGGCTCAGATGTTGGGTATATCATGAAGATAGAGCTAACCAGAATTTCTAACAGATTTGCCAGATTTCCAATATCTAGGCTATCAAACAAATCTCCCCAAACTTAGTGGCAAAAAAAAAAAATCACTTCAGTGTTAGGTCTGTTATTAAACGAAACGAGACTGAGACAAAGTGAAAGTTATTTAAAGCTTTATTTTATGATAAGTATTAGAAGTCAGACTGATTGATCAGGGGAACAAGACTGAAATAAGGTGAAAGTTATGCAAAGCTCTATTTTATGCTAAGCATTAGAAGTCAGACTGACCGGTCAGGGCCATCTCTGAAGAGAGCGATCACCCCCAGCTTACAGACTCAAGAATTGACTGACTGACCGGTCAGGGCCACCTCTGAAGAGGGCGACCCCTCCCCATCTTACAGACTATCTTTTATAGAGCAAAAGTCTGGCCACAGATAGGTGGCCAATGAGATTGTAGTTACGTTAGGTCACACACAGGTGGCCAATTGAATTACAATTTACCCTATAGTAGCTGTTCGACCTAACCTATTACTCTGGTCAGAATTGGTGCTCAAGATTGGCGCCCAAATGGCGGGGTTTACATTCTTTGGTGGTTAGGGAAAAAGTATGTGTGTTTCTTACTGATTGGATGTCTCCACCTGGCCTGACTCGTCCTTGTATTCTGGGCTCTGTTATCAAGAACTGGCCGATCTGGCCTTGTATTCTGGGCTCTGTTATTAGCAACTAGTTGACCATATTTTACTGGTTTCCCTGGGGGGAACGTAAGTTTCTCTGGGGGAAGGGGGGCAGGGTCAGTTTAAGTTTTACTGCACAAACAACAAAATGGCTTTTAACCAAGATGGAGTCACTCTGGCTAACTAGGTCCTTACATTCAGTATGCTCACAGTTTCTGTAGGAGAGCTGGTTTCTGCTCCACAATGTCCTGGGTCCTCAGATGGGAAGAATCAGTGGGCTGGGGGTGACTCTACTGTCCTGAAGTCTAAAACATCAGGAGGTGCCTTCACTATATGCCTGACACCTAGGCTGGGATGACTTGAAGTCTGGCCTCAGCTTGGACTATTGAGTGGGTTGCCTTGATGTGGCTTGGGCTTCCTCACAACATGGTGGCAAGGAGTGTGCGTTCTGACAGCTAGGTGGAGGCTGCATACCAGCTATCACTTCCACTACATTCTGTCGGTTATAAGAGAATCACTAACATCATCCCAGATTCAAGGGGTGGGGGTGGGGAGAACAGGACTTTACTTCTTTTAATTAAAAACATTTTTTAAAAAAGTAGGTTGTACACCCAACATGGAGCCCAATGTGGGACCTGAACTCATAACTGTGAGATCATAGACCTGAGCTGAGATCAAGAGTTGGGTGCCCAAGTGACAGTAGTCCCTGGACTCTACCTCTTGACGGAGTGGCAAGGCCACTTTGCATAACAACATGTAACACAAAGAGATACTGTTGTAGCCTTCTTCTTCTTTCTTTTAAAAAGATTTTATTGTTTTATTTGAGAGAGGACACAGCGAGAGAGGGAACACAAGCAGGTGGAGTAGGAGAGGGAGAAGCAGGCATCCCCCTGAGCAAGGAGCCTGATGCAGGGCTTGATCTCAGGACCCTGAGATCATGACCTGAGCCAAAGGCAGACGCTTAATGACAGGGCCATCCAGGTGCCTCTGCTGCCATCTTCTAAAAATTCAATTTGCCAGAGTCATGGAATGAGAGAAGAGAGGACTGATGCATGAGCCTGAGGCCGCTGGCCCCAAAGGCTGATGGCGGTCCTCTGGAGAAGCACAGGCAGGCTACCCTCTTGGGAATAGTTCTCCAAATGGCTCCAGCCTGGTTATTCTACCGCCTTCACTTGGCTCACAGGAAACTCCCACATCCGTGCTGAACCCAAAGAAGCAGCCACTCTTCTTGTAGACCTTCCCCCCAAGTCCATGCTTTTGCTTCTTGCTGTTTTAGATATGAATCAAAACCTCATCCCTTGCATTACCCATGGGGTGAACAGACTTTTGTCTTTAATTTTCACTTTTTAAATAACTTCCAGTCAATGTCAAGCTCAGGGTGAAAAACTTGCTTTTGCAAGTTCTGTGTATATGACAGTGGTGACTGGCCCCCACTGATCCTTACATCCTGTTGTGAACACCCTCGTGCTGTCTCCCGCCATGACTCTGAGCTGGTCCGTGTGAAAAGAATAGTAGAGGATATAGTTTGTGACTTGGGTGGCTAAATCATGAAAGGGCTCAATGGCGTCCATCTTGGCCTCTGCCACACTGTGGGGGATGCTCAACCAGCCCTCTGGAGAGCACTTCATCTTGGAAGCAGATCCTTCAGCCGGAGCCCAGCCGTCAGAGACCCAGCCCCAGGGAGCCTCTTGACTGCATATGAGAGGTCCCGAGGCAGAACCACGCAGACAAGCTACTCTTGAACTCCAAGCCACAGAAACTGTGAAATAATACGTGCTTGCTGTCCTTACGGTGAAATAATACGTGCTTGCTGTCCTTACGCAGTCAGAGAGAAACGAGCCAGTGTCCTTTGAGCTCACTGTGGAATGCGGGAGTACTTAGCACCTATCACGTCCACATTTTGTTGCAAATGTCACTTCCAGGAGACCTCTCTGTATCTTCTTGATATCTCTACATTGGCCCCTATCTTATCGCATTACTCCATTTTATTTTTAAACAGTGCTTAAGTGACTGCTGGAAATAAAATAAAAAACCAAACCGTATTTGTTTATTTCTATGTTTAGGCTAGTTCAGTGTCTGTCTGTCTTGTCTTGATGGAAAGTTCTATGAAGGAAGGAGCTTATCCATCTTTTCCACCCAGGGCCTGGTGCTTGAATGCAGGGGTTGCTGTCATTGTCACATTTGTGCATGAATCCAAACTGGGAAAAAGGTGTATGAATGTGTGTGTGTGTGTGTGTGTGTGTGTGTGTGTGTGTGTGTGTGGTTTGGGTGGTTCCCCTTAAGGTGGATTTGCATGTACTTGACTTTTGATGAAAAAGGGAACTGAGAGAAGCCACAGGCACCTGAGCAGGAGGCATAGGAGGCAGAAGCTGTCCATCCCTGGCTCTGCCTCTTAGGATCCTGTGTTAGCTGCAGCCATGTACATGTATACCAACTCTGGGGGCCAGTACCTGCCAGGTATGGCCCTGGCCAGGTTTGACCTGGGGGTCAGGGATGGTTGGGACCCAGATTATAGTATTCCCCACCCTGTGGCTGGAAATGGGGGCCTGAGGGGCAGAAGAGGGAATGGGCTGGACTCTCACCTGCTTTTCCTCTGGAAGGGACCAGAGAGGAGGAGGAGGATGACGGTGATGACTATGAGAATATGGCGCCACCCTACAAAGACCTTCCTCCCAAGCCAGGTAAGATGACTTCTCTGAGGCCAGGGTGAAGGAATGTGTGTTTCATAGCCTGGGGAAATCAGGGTCCCCAGAGGATGTTAGCTGGACATTATGGACACACAGTGAGCCTCCTGTGTACGCAGCTCATGCCAGGCACTATGTTGGTGGGAGTATCTGTGTCTCTGGCTGCCCTTGAGGATCTCTCTGTTTGAGGGGAGAGACAGTTCTGGGCACAGCCTCAGGGGAGCAGGTCTGAGAAGGGAGGGACAAAGAGAATGGGGAAATCTCCAGGGGGAATTGAGTGTTGGGAGGATTGGCCACAGAGGAGGGGCTATTAGAGTGGGACTTGAGGTATGAGTTGGAGTTTGTTAGGAAGAGATGTCCAGTAGAGAGCTGGTGGGTTGTAAAGGTCCTGAGACATGAAACCTAGTGTTTCATAAAACTGTGAGTGGGCCAGTGGCTCCCCAGCATCCTTGCATTCACATTCTGGGCCCAGATTGACCTAGATCTTAGACTTGGGTGCTTCGTGCCTGGACCGGGACTCAACAAGAATCTGATTAAGTGGGTATAAAAGTGAAGGCTTTGTGGTTTCCTCGAGCCAAATCCCACTAGGGCCTCTGAGGGTTGACTGTGCTGTGCTGGTGTCCTTGAAGAGGGGCCATTCTATGTGGGGTGGGGTGCTGCATCCTCCACTTCTTAATCCAGAATCAGACCAACCTGGGAGGTCCCTAGGCACCATGGGGCTCAGACAGAGGGAGGAGGTGAACTCGCCTGGCTGTTTATCTGTCTCCCGGGTCCCACTTGGTACCAATACAGTTCTCAAACCCACCACCAAGATGACTTCACCATCTGACCGTCAGTAGTACTCCTTCCCCAAAGTTAGCCTCCTCCCCATCTCTAATTGCAGCCCTATCTCTACCCCATCTTTATTTCCAAATCCAAAGTCATCACCCTACTCCAGCAGAACTAAAACCTAACTGTAACTTCTTCCCCCTAACTCAGTGCAACTCCAGTCCCAATCTTTATTTCCATCACATCCTGACTCACAACCCTACTGCCATGTCCATCACTGTCCCCAGCCCATCTTCAACCCCATTCTTATCCCAACCATAGCCTTGACTCCAACACTAGCCCAAACTCACCTGTCTTTAACTTAAGGTAAACAGTTGTCCCAGTTTGCCCAGGAATGAGTGATTTCCTGGGATGTGGGACTTCAGTTTTAAAACTGGGCAAGTCCTGGATGATCCAGGATGGTTGGTCACTCTGTCTTAATCCTGTCCCCATCCCTACCCTCAATTCCATTCTTATGCTCAACCCTATCCCTAGCTTTCCATTTCATCCCAGTCCTGGTTCCATCCCTGCCTCTGATACGTTTCCGACCCTCATGCCAGCTCTAATCCTGAACTTCTCTTCTGCAGATTCAATGGCTCCACCCAGGCCTCCGAGGGCAGGTGAGCTGGGGCTGGGGGTACAGGAGACCAGTGCTGGCTTTGTCCTGCTCTGGGCCTGAGCAACCATTCTTCCCCCTCCCCCCCAGGAAATAAAACGGAGAACCCCCCACCTCCCTGCAAGTCCCCAAAGATCAAAGGTGAGAATCTAGGGCTGGGGTCTTTTGGCTTACCTGGATGAAGCCCTGGTCTGCATAACCATTGTCTTTCTGACCTCTTCTAGGCCTGGACCTCACCCCTGTCCCCCGAACATCTCCTCAACTGGGTGAGCAGTGGGAAGACCTTTTAAGAAGCCTGAGAGGAGACACCTGGAAGTCTTCCCTTCAGTTCTCCAATTCTGATTAGAGAACAAATCAGATGGGATGAGGGAGGTGTTGATCTTGGAAGACAGAGTCTTTCAACAGCTTTTTTCCCCAGCAACTTTGAATCAACCTTTTCCCCCCTTTCTCCCAGGTGTCAGTCTGGAGCATCCTCCGTTCCAGCCATCCCTAGCTAGTAAGTCCTCATGTCCTCCCTGTGGATCCCTATCTTCCCTCTCATGGTCGCATGTATGCTTGAGTCAGACCTCTAGCCACAGAGGGAGACCCTGGGGGCAGAGAAATGTGTCCTTTCAGAAGCTCCTCCCCTCTGAGTCTAGACCAGACCCCGAGGGATGCAGGGTGCCTGACTGATAATTTTTAGGTTCCACCTCCTACTTGCATAAGGTATGGGAAACAGTCTCTGCCTCTGAAGCAAAGGTCCTAGAATGGGGAGCAGCTTGGACAGGGGCTGCTGAAGAGTATAAGAAAAGCATCATAAATGTTTGAAGCAGTGGGTCCAAGTAATACATGACCTCTCCAAGCCCTCAGGTTACTTATTTGCAAACTGGGAATAATAATTACATCTGTGTCATAAGGATCCAATAAGATAACAAGGATGTGACAGGTTTCTTGGCATACAGTAAGTTCTCTTGAGTGTTCTAGGTTAGGTTGTAGTTGTGTTAGGTTATGGTGATGGTGCTGGATTTGGAAATGGAGATAGGAATGGAGATGTGGCTTCATTTGGAGATGGAGAGGGGCTATAATTTGGAGAAGGGGTGGCCCCAGAGCACAGTAAGTGCTCTTCTGGGCTTCTTCACAGTTCTTTTCCCCTGATCCTCTCTTGCTGACCGCATCTGATGATACAGTCATGACCATGGATCTCTGTCTGTCTGCTTTTGGAGAGAGGATCAAGTGTCTCTTCCTCACTCTCTGAAGCACTAATACTGGTCTCTGTCTCCATCCTCATCCCCCAGTAACTCCAGTGTCCCAGCTCAGTCAGAAGTCCAGGTGTTCTGGATGCTGTCAGGAGGAGAGACTGGTGGTGTACCTGTGCCTGCTGGTGGTGGTGTCCCTGGTCCTGGGCTGCACTGGTCTGGCTGTGACCCTGATTAAGTGTGAGTAGGAAGAGGATGGGGCATGGGGAGAAACTGAGCATTGATCATGGGAGGACTTAAGCCCAAGATGGATTCTTCCTCGTAGACCAGGAGATGGTAGAAGAGCTGAAGATATTAACCTTTCAGCAGATGACATGGCAAGCAAATGGTAAGTGGTTCCAATTGTCCCTTCATCCCACGCATATTGAACACTCAATGTGAGTCCTCAAACCCAACTCCAAGACCACTTCCAGTCCCATCTTTGCCAAGGCATGTGTTAGGTTTTGGGGCATAGGTAGGGTAGTGAGCACCTCAGGCCCAGATCCTGTTCTTGTGGAGTGTGTGGTGTGTGTTTGTGCATGTGAGTCTGGACCTCTACCATCCAATATGGTGGCCATTAGTCTTGAGTCACTGGCTATTGAGCTCTTGCAGTGCAGTCATTCTGAACTGAGATGTGCTGTAATTGTGAAATACACACCAATGTCAAAGACTTGCTACAAAAAAGAATGTAAGATATCTTAACAATATTAATAACAAGAATCTTTAATATTGATAACTCATTGAAATTATACTTTGGATATATTGGGATAAGTAAAGAAATAACATTGAAATTAATTTTGCCTGATTCTTTTGACTCTTTAAAAACATGGCCATTAGAACATTTAAAGTTATGTATGTGGTTTATATTTTATTTCTGTTGGACAGCACAGTCAGGTATTGAAAACCATTTACCAAATTATCACTCAAATGAGTATAAAATTTCAATCTTTTTAAAAAAAAAAGGTGCCTAGGTGGCTCAGTGGGTTAAGCCGCTGCCTTTGGCTCAGGTCATGATCTCAGGGTCCTGGGATCGAGTCCCACATCAGGCTCTCTGCTCAGCAGGGAGCCTGCTTCCCTATCTCTCTCTCTCTCTGGCTGCCTCTACGTCTACTTGTGATTTCTCTCTGTCAGATTAATAAATAAAATCTTTAAAAAAATGAGTATAAAATTTCAAATCTCAATGAATTGGCCAAAGGAAAATCATTCTATTAAAAAAAGTCTAATTAGGGATCTTGACATTATCTTTGGCAGGTTCAATAAGGGCTTCCCTAGGGAAAGAGTGCTATAGTTGAGTGAGAGAAGAGAAAAAATTGATCAAGTGAGATGTTGAGGGCTTCAGGTATATGCAAAGGCCCAGTGGTAGGAGGCAACATCATAAGTACAAGGGAGGAGGATGGTGGCTTGAATGAGAGTTGTGGCTATGAGGATGAAGAGAAGTGGGTGGAGCAGGAAGTTTTTAGGAGGTAAAAGTGACTAGACCTGGAGATGGACAGGAATGGCAGTGAGTAAGAGGGAAGGGTGTCAAGCTGGAAGAGGGCATGTTTGTGTGGGAGTGGGGAGAATACACACATTAGTTGTAGCAAAGTCTTCTGGGTTGACATGGCCTTCACCATGTTTGTTGAAGTCTGAAAATTGTTCCATTCTATGTGCATGCCTTCTCTGAACATCTCAGATCAAGCCACTGTTTGCTCAAAACCTAGTGATGGCTTCTCACTGCCCAGAGTCCAACACGAAACTCTTGGCTTAGCATTCAAGGACCTGGATATCGGACCTCACCCTATTTTAAGCTTTAGCTCCATGAGGTTCACCTTGATGTCTACCACAGCAGCCTTCCCCAAAACACTTGCCTCTGTACCTTGGCTTCCAAGGTGGTGCCTGCCTGTGGAGCCTCCCTCTTCTGTTCACAGATACTGAGTCACCATCTCCCTCCAAAACCCAACTCCTCCAGGAAGTCCACCATCTCCACTCTTCCCCAACTCCCAGAGATCAATGCCTCCTAGGCATTGATCGAGGACCACTCTAGGACCCTCTCTAGGCACTGCACATGTCATTTTGAGTTCTAGCACCACTTACTAGAAAGAGGGTGCAGTGGGGAGCACTGATCTTGCTTGTGTCTTGTGTGTTTGCAGTCATTGGTGGGTGGGTGGGTAGATGGGGATTTGGGTTTCTAACCTTCCAGCCTATCTCTGCTAACAGTGACTGGCATGGCAGGGATAGCTGGCCTGAAGAAAGACATTGACCACATAAGAACTAACACCAACCAGTCCCTCCGAGAACTACGGGGGTTATTAGGTGAGTGGGACTTGGGGAACTGCCCTGAGATGGGGGGCATGACAGAGCTGGCACATTGCACAAATCCATGGGGTGACTCACACTGCCGTCTATCTGAATGGTGCTACCTGGAGTTGAGCAGTACACAGCCTGCACAACTTTATATGGCACACCATGTACATGACCCTGGCTCTGGGGCCATTCTGACAGCATTCTGTTCTGTCTCCAGATTGTACCAGGGTCACCTGCCCGGAGGGTTGGGTCCCTTTTGAGGGAAAGTGTTACTACTTCTCCCCAACCACCAAGTCATGGGATGAAGCCCGGAAGTTCTGCCAGGAGAATTATTCTCACTTGGTCATCATCAGTAGCTTTGCTGAACAGGTGATCTATCCATTCCAAGCCCTTGAGAATCATTGGGATTCACATATCCTTCCCTGGTCTGGATGGAGAGAAATTGGAATTGCTTTTGAGCCACTGAGACTTTTTTTAATAACAAGGTTGTGAGGACACGCCCTACTTGAGTTTAAATCCTGTTTGTGTTTCTTATGCTAAGTCTCAGTTTTTTCCTCTAACCTGGAGATAAAATAATGGCTATCTCTTAGCACTTTCTATTCTCCATGCTCTATTCCAAACATCTTACATCTTACATTAACATAGCTACAACCCTGTAGGTTAGGGTGTGAGTCAGGAGAGGTTATGTTGTGCTAAAGTAACACAGTCCCCGTAGCTCAATGATGAAAATGGAAGAGGCAACTCTGAACGCTTCCACTTACTTGTACTCAGAAAGCAAGTCACATGGGTCCTCCTATGCTTTTAGGTGGTAGGAAAATAGTTCCACCCGTGGAGGAGAATTGGCATTTTGTAAGCAGTTGCAATGATTTGAGGCTACCATGGTTAGATAGCAAAATGCTTTGTACATAGTACATATTATTTGTACTTTACAGATGAGGCAACTGAGGCACAGTACATTTAAGAAACTTGCCTGTGGTCATTTACAACTAGTGAGTGTCAGAGCTGGGATTGCATCAGAGCCCAGATGTTTGCATGGTTTATCTTTCCCCATCATTTTATTTTATGTGTGTCATCATTTTCAAGTGGATTTCTTGTAGACAGAATATAGTTGGATCTTGTTTTTTAAATTCAATCTGACAATTTCTAGCTCTTCGTTGGTGTTTTTAGACTACTTATATTTGATGTCATTAAACTGATGGCTGAATGGAGTTTGTACTTGCAGAACTTTGTGGCTAAGGCTCATGGCTCTCCACGGGTATACTGGCTGGGGCTGAATGACAGGGACCGTGAAGGGGACTGGAAATGGCTGGATGGGTCACCTGTCACTCTGAGGCAAGTATTGAGGGCTCTTGGGGTCTCTGCTCCCTGTAGGTCTTTGTGCAGTTAGAGCCAGAAGATTCTCTAGAATCCTAGGCGAGGGCGGATAGAGGAAGCCTAAGGGTGCTTTTTTGCGGATAGGGCTTCTGGTCCCGGTACCTTTTAAATTTTCCTCCATTGCAACATCTCCTTTTGGCACAACTGCTCACATACATCAGGTCCCCAGGCCAGCGGGTAAGGGGGAAAAAAACAAAGGAAGGGTGGTGACAGGGCAGGAGGAAGAGGAAGTTTTTGATATGCCAAGAGGATGAACAGGATTTCTGTGTCTGTCTCTGACTCTCTGGACTTTACATACATTAACCCATTTGTTTAATCTTTTTAATAATCCTGTAAGGAAAGTACTGTTATCAACTCCATTTTATTTTTATCTTATTTCTTGTCATTTTCCATTTTCTTATCATTATCTATTTTCAGGATGAGGAGACTGAGGCACAGAGAGGTTAACCAACCTACCTCGGGTCAGAGAGCTAGCAGGTGGCACTGCCAACCAACGTATCTTTAAAGTCTATACTCTTAGCCATTATACTTTACTTTTTCAAGGAGTGTATGTATTTGTATTTTAAGTAAATGTTAACAAGCTGCCCCTCATAGTGGTTATACAAATTTATTCTTTCACTGGCTTCACTACGCTTTTCTTCTCCAAGAGCTCATCAAGCTTTTGTAATTTTTGATAGCTTAATTATAGGTGAAAATGGAATCACAATATAGTATTAATTTGCATTTCTCTTATAATGCCTGAGAGGGGGTATCTTCTCATATGTTTAATAGCCACAGGTATTAACTTTTCTGTGACATGTTTATTCATATCATTGGCATATTTTTATATTGGGAATTAAAAAAAGATTTTATTTATTTGTCAGAGAGAGAGAGAGACTGCACACAAGCAAGGGGAGCGGCAGGCAGAGGGAGAAGTGGGCTCCCCACTGAGCAGGGAGCCCGACACAGGACTCAGTCCCAGGACTCGGGGATCATGACTGGAGCCAAAGGCAGACGTTTAACTGACTGAGTCACCCAGGCTTCCCTATACTGGGATTTTTTTCCTTATTGATTTCTAAGGACTCTTTATATATTAGAGATATTAGTGTCCTGATGGGGATCTCATTTTTTATTAAAGATTCCTGGAAGAATGGGGCACCTAGGTGGCACAATTGGTTAAACATGTGACTCTTGGTTTCAGCTCAGGTCATGATCTCAGGGTTGTGAGACTAAACACCCTGTTTGATTCTACACTCAGTTTGAAATCTGCTTGAGATTGTCTCTCCCTCTTCCTCTGCCTCTCCTGCTCATGCTCTCTCTGTCTCCTTCTGAAATAAATAAATAAATCTTCAAACAAACAAACAAACAAACAAACAAACAAACTTCCTGGAGTAAGGCACCGCTCTGTGAATAGAGAAGGCAAAGTGTGATGCTGTGGGTGCTCAGCTCAGACGACTCGTATGGGCTGGTGCAGCCCTCCCCCAGCAGGGGGCACTGACTGCTAAAGGCTCAGGGTTATGCTCTCTAGAGAGTTGTCCAAAGGGAATGGGGGGCCTGCTTAGCTAGAAGGTCACTCCACTCCCAGTGGGGTCAGCCCATAGCCAATGAGAGAAGCCTGGATCCCTTGTCACACACTGAGATAACTCGTGGTGCTATTCCTATTCCCGAGCTCTCTGTTGAATCAGGCTGGGGCTAGATCAGACTGAACCCACATCCCAGCTCCACGCCCCCTCCTGCCTCATCCTGCTTCTCCCAGTCCTCTCCTGAGAACATCCCTTAATAAATCCCATGCACCTAAATCACCAAATCAGGCTCTGCTTTAAGGGAATGTGATCTAAGACACTACAATACCTGGAAGGTTGGGAGGATTGCAGGGGCGAAGGAAGGATTCTTTGTAAGAGGCAGAAACTGACCAGATGTGGGAAAGGGATTCAGGAGCAGGAGATTAACCCCTGCGAGCGCGGGAGGTGGGGCTGGGTTAAGGCGGACAAGCTGGGGTGAAGGGGATCATGTGGTAGCTTCAGGTAATTCTGAAAAGCTGAAGAGATTATTAGGATGGAAGAGACGTGAACCGTGAAGGCCTTTCCTCCTCTCCCCCGCCCCCACCATATTCTTTCTTTTATTAATAGACTTTGTTTTTTACAGAAGATTTGAGCAGAAGGTACAGAGAAATGTTTCCTATGTTCCTTCTCTCCTGCACACAGTCTCCTCTATTATTAACCCCTTGCATTTTGTGTGGCACATTTGTTACAAGTGATGAACCAATATGGATACATTATTATGAACTAAAATCCATCGTTTACATTAGGGTTTACTCTAAGTGCAGTGCATTTTACTGTTTTTTTTTTTTTTTCCCTTCATTCTACTGGTTTTGACAAATGTGTGACATCATGTATCCACTGTCACAGTATCACATATCATGCTCTGAAAACCCCCCTGAGCTCCACCTATTCATCCCTCCCCATGCCCACTTTTCCTTCCTCCAGCTTTTGGGACCCAGAGGAACCCAACAACCTCTTTGATGAGGACTGTGCCAGCATGAACAAAGGTGGCACCTGGAATGACCTCTCTTGTGACAAGACTACATACTGGATCTGTGAGCGGAAATGTTCCTGTTGAACCTCACCGCTGAGGGTGGGTGTGACTCTTTATCCAGTGCTCCTTGGCTCTTAGGGGTGAGAACCTTCTGCCCTTCCACGGAGGACCACCTTTCCATGAGCCGACATGGATATAGCTAAGATGGAACCAGGAGCTTGGATATTGCAAGGCCCCTTGGGTGCAAGTGAGAGCATTTCTATGGTGAGGATTTGAGGGCTTGTTATTTTTTGTTTCTAATATTTTATTTATTTATTTGGGAGAGGCAGTGAGCAAGAGAGAGTGCACACAAGCAGCAGCAGAGGCAGAGGGAGAAATAGACTCCCCTGCTGAGCAGGGAGCCCCACACTGGGCTTGATCCTAGGACCCTGGGATCATGACTTGAACTGAAGGCAGACACTTGACTGAACCACCCTGATGCCCATGGGCTTCTTCAATAGGATGGTGTCTTAGTTTGTCAGATTGCTGCACCAAAAAACTAAACTGGGTGGCTTATAAACAACAGAGATTTATTTATTGAAATTCTGGAAGCTGGGACGTCCAAGATCAAGGTATAGTGTGTAACGAGGGTCCATTTTCTGACTCATAGATGGCCACCCTCTTGCCATGTTCTCTCATGCTGGAAGAGGTGAGAGCTCTCTAGGGTCCCTGTTATAAGGGCACAAGAATTCTACCCCCATGCCCTAATCACCTCCCAAAGGCCCATCACACTGTGGGTTCAGATTTGACAAATGAATTGGGTGAGGACCCATAATGCAGTCTGTAGCAGGTACTTTACTGGAGAGGGACGAGGTCTTAGAAATTGTCTCCCAAGTTCTGGGGCCTGAGGAAACTCACCAAGTCCCTGATCATGGCTCTTAGGAAGCAGTGCTGGCCTGGGGGCTCTGGGTCTGACAATGACTGAGTTGGAGCTGAAAACTCCCTGACTCCTCTGGACCGTGGTGTGCCTGGACAGGGCTCCCAGTAGGAGAGCCTGTCTGATGTGGAGCAGCTTCTGGGAAGCAGATGGGGAAAAATTATTCTTGACAGGCAACTTTCTCAAGGTCTCAGGTGCGGTTTGCCCAACCTATGTGGCAGAATCAGGCCTCTGCCAAGATGTGTCCTATGAAACTTCTAGAAAGGCAGACCAGCTGAAAGGCAGGACTGCGCCCAGTGTGTGGTCAGATTCCCAGGACTGAGCAGAGCTATCTACCCGCCTGTACCTTTAGACTGTTTGTCATTTGTAAAGATCTTTGAGGAAGTAATTCACTTGGCTTCTGAGCAGACCTTGCTGGGCTATCAGCTCTTGCAATGTTAGAACTCAAAATGTCAGCTCACAGTGTGGTCCTTGGCCACTGTGTTGGTTTTCTGGGACTTTCATAATAAAGCACCACAGACTGGCTTAAATGAGAGGAATTTATTGTCTCACTGTTCTGGAGGCTGATGTCTGAGATCAAGGTGTTGAAGAGCTTGGTTTCTGGTGAGGCGTCTCTCCTTGACTTCTACATGACCCTCCTCTCCCATGTCTTCACACGGACTTCCCCTTGTCTCTATCTGTGTCCTAATGTCTTCCTTTTATGGAAGGTCATATCAGATTAGGGCCCATTGTAATGACTTCATTTTCATTAATTACCTCTTCAAAGACCCTACCTCAAAATACAGTCATATTCTTGACATACTGGGGTTAGGACTTCAACACATGAATTTTGGGGGAGATGCAGTTCAGCCTCTAATACCCACTAGTTGACTGGTGCTCCTCCAGCGATTATGATAATGAGAAGCACCCCCTAGGGGGCTGGTACTATCCTGCCGCTGAACAGAAGTCGACATGGAAATCCCCTTTGGACAATCCCAGAATTGTATCCAAAGGTAGATTGACATTCTCCAAACTGATCAATTTATTGATCAACAACTATCCTTGATGACTAGAAGAATTCTTGCATTGACTGAGAGCCGGGGATCATGGCAAGGAGGTTCTGAGCAGAGGGGTGGTGGGGGGAGGTTAGCATTCACCTCATTTCCTTGTCTCCTCCCACCTCCAATGCCCCAACTCACCAGTACTGAAACTAGCCCCCCAAGTAGACTACAGACTGCAGAGTGGGTGGGCATCCTGTTCTAAACCGTCTACCCAAGGGGGCCATTGGTCCAAGTGACTGTTTATCTGGGTCAGGGGAAGTTTCTATGTCTCAGAAGAGGAAACTTCATCTTCCCCCAGTGTGTTGAGAAATGGGGAAATGGGGTTGTGGTCACATCTTTGAGTCATGCTGTGGGCGTTCCACAGTGGAGCTGGTTCAAACCTATCTCCCTTCCACATCTCTCATGATTGTCTAATTTTGGGTAGAGAGATACATGTGAAGGAGGTTCCTTTACCACTTTGGGTCCAGGAGAGCAAAGGTTGGGCATTCTTGGTAGATAAAAATAACAAAAACCACAGTTTATCAAGCATGTATGGTGTGCTAGATAGACACAACAGCTCCCACTGAATCTTCACAATGACTCTGTGAGGTTGGAACAATTACCAACCCCATTTTATAGCTGGGGAAACTGAGGCTTGCCCATTGTCATTTTTTTTTTTTGTGGGTTTTACCTGGGCTAAAACAACCCATGAATATATTTTTTTAATTTTTTCAATTTATTTATTTTCAGAAAAACAGTATTCATTATTTTTTCACCACACCATTTAGTGAATATGTTGCAGAGCTGTTATATGGACTCAGTCTGTGCCTACAGTACTTGATATCTTTCTGCACCATATGCCGCCTTTCAAGGGACTGTCTGTAAACCTGAATTATTCCTGAGACTCCAGTCTTGTCGCTCTTATCTTGGCTGGCACTTTTTTTTTTTTTTAAAGATTTTATTTATTTATTTGACAGAGAGAAATCACAAGTACACTGAGAGGCAGGCAGAGAGAGAGAGAAGGAAGCAGGCTCCCCGCTGAGTAGAGAGCCCGATGCGGGACTCGATCCCAGGACCCTGAGATCATGACCTGAGCCGAAGGCAGCGGCTTAATCCACTGAGCCACCCAGGCGCCTATCTTGGCTGGCACTTATGGGAAGGGACAAGTGTGGTGGTGTGGTGGAACAGACATCCTGGGCTGAGGTAGGAGACTAGGAATGGAGTTCTGGGTCTACTGATAATAATCTGTGTGGCTCTCCTGGGACTATTATGATAATGCGGGTGAGAGAGGAAAGGGACCAGCTAGGAAGAAATTTAATCCATTTGAAGATAAAGCTAATGGGGTTTGTGGATGGATCAGATAATGGGGTGTGAAAGAGAGGAGTAAAGAATTACCCCAGGGGCACCTGGGTGGCTCAGTGGGTTAAAGCCTCTGCCTTTCAGCTCAGGTCATGATCCCAGGGTCCTGGGATGGAGCCCTGCATCAGGCTCTCTGCTCAGCAGGGAGTCTGCTTCCCTTCCTCTCTCTCTGCCTACCTGTGATCTCTGTCTGTCAAATAAATAAATAAAAATCTTAAAAAAAAAAACGAGAATTACCCCAAAGTTTTCAACTTAATCAACAGGAAAGATGGAGTTATTATTATCTGGAACTGAAGAAGAAAAAAATGCTTATGAACACATATATTTATTTAGTAATTTAAAAAAGTATTTATTTATTTATATGTCAAAGAGAGAGAGAACAAGAGAGTGAACACAAGCAGGGAGAAGAGCAGGCAGAGACAGAAGCAGGCTTCCCTCTGAGCAAGGAGCCTGCTTCCGGACTCAATCCCAGAACCCTGCGATCATGATCTGAGCCAAAGGCAGATGCTTAACGACTGAACCACTCAGGCGTCCCCGCTTATTTAAATTTTTTAAAAAAGGGATTTATTTATTTAGAGAGACAGAAAGTATACAAGCAAGCAGGGGGGAGGGGCGGAGGGAGAGAGAGAGACCTCAAGCTGACTCCCTGTTGAACTTGGAGCCCAACACAGGGCTCAATCCCAGGACCTTGGGTTCCTGACCTGAGCTGAAATGAAGGTTCAGATACTTAACCTACTGAGTCATCCAGGTGCCCCCATACATTTATTTATAAAGTTTTTAAATTTTTAATTTTTTAAAAGATTTTATTTTTATTTATTTGACAGAGAGAGAGAGATCACAAGTAGACAGAGGGGCAGGCAGAGAGAGAGAGGGAGAAGCAAGCTCCCCGCTGAGCAGAGAGCCTGATGCGGGGGCTTGATCCCAGGATCATGACCTGAGCCGAAGGCAGAGGCTTTAACCCACTGAGCTACCCAGTTGCCCCAATTTTTTTTATTTTTAAGTAATCTCTACACCCAGTGTGGGGCTCGAAGCCACAGCTCTGGGATCAAGAGTCACATGCTCTGCCAACTAAGCCAGCTGGGTGCCCCTGAAGGCATTTAGATTTAGGTGGTTCATGAACTCTTGCTGAAGTTCAAGAATGGAATCTTGTGTACAGCAGATGTGGTGGTCATGGCATACTTAGGTCCTTGATCCTCACATTTTCAGCTCCTTCTAATGGCCAGCATTTGCCACCAGAGTCCTCCTGTTCTGGCACATGGCAAGTGAGAAGTGCCAGCAGAGAAATGCTTTCTGGAAGAGCTCTCAACCACAGCCTGGACTCTGTGTACACATCCCCCAGCTCCCTCACCCCTGAGGTGAGATGAGTTTGAGGTGTATCCCCTGTGCTTACCCAGAGCCTCCCCCACCCCAACCCCGGGATTGAACTTTCATTGCCTACTGTGGTAGCCTGCTCAATAACAAATCTTTGAACACATCTTGTACTGGCTGCCTTTCTTTCCCTGACTCACTTCTTCACCCTCCTGCTGGTGTTTCCTGGGGTTATCTCCAAAATAAACTACTTACACTTGAATCCTTGTCTCAGTGTTTGCTTTTGGGGGAACCCAAATTGAGACACTCTGGAACAGGAGAAGACGGGCTTGTGTTGTGGTTTTGGTTTGCCTGGGATGGAGGGGTTCCTGGGACATGGGACTCTCATTGTTAAAGATGGCAAGTGCTGGGCAGACTGGGATGAGTTGACCGCCCTTACAGGATAACGCAATCCCAGGAAAACCAAGAGAAGAGAAAGCTTCCAGAAGAAAAGGGGATCATGCATATGCAGATCAAATCATAATATTGTACAACTTTTATCTGTTAATTAAAATGGGGAGTGAGGAGATTGGGAAGCAAGGAGGTGCCAATGAATCTGGAAAAAAAAAAACCCTGGAAAAAATAAAAATAAATCTGGAAAACCTGGAAAAAATTCTTGATTATAAAATAAAGAGGACAAGTGGAGTCAACTGTGACCCAAATGTCAAGTTAGAAGAGAATGAGAAACCTCCACCCTTAACACTGAGGACGCATTTGGGAAGGTGAGCCATTCCTGGGTGTGTTGGAGGCAGAAATGAGACCATAGTAGCTGAGCAGTGAGGGGGTGGGAGGAAGTGGGGACAGCAGAGCATAAACAACTTTTCTAGAATTTTGACTGTGAAGAGAGAGGCAGAGGGGGAGAGAGAGAGAAAGGGAGAAAGAGAGGTAATTGCAGCAGGGAGGATTTTTTGGGTAGAAGGAACTAGAATGCCTGCCTCCTACTCCTCCCAACCCCGTATTATTCTCATGTCAGATCTCCTGGGACTCTCAGACGAAGTTTTTTTTCCTTCCTAATTTTCGTCTTTTGGCATTTTGCTATTTGCTTCGAGAGATTTCTTCCACGTGGTCGTCTTCTAATGAGGCTCCTGACAGTGACCACACTCTTCTTTAATTCAACCAGAAAAATTTCCCTTTTTAATTATTCCATTTTTGTTTAGTTCCATAAAGCGTTTTGGTGCTGTACTCAAATCTCCTTATGTTCTTATCTTAATGAGTTCAATTCTTATTGGAATTACCTTGTTTTAAGTTGTCTACCTACTCCCGCAGCTCTGTTTGATAGGTGTCAGTTATACTGGTCCATCCTTTTTCCACTTGCTAAGACCCCTCAATGTTGTCATTTCTTTTTGGGGCTCAAACCTGGGGGTTGAGAACTCTTAAGCAGGGGCAGCTTCTCAAGCTTCTCTTGGAGACAAGAGGGATCACACACACACATGGGGAGACACACACACACACACACACACACACGGGATTGCTGCTGGCCTATCCCAGGAGGTCCATGGACCCCTGTGTGCCAGACTCTTCCTGGAATGATTGGTGTCTAGTCTTCAGTCTAGAGAACTCTTCAGCTTATCTTGGGACTCTCCACCTGGTGCACAGTGGAGACATTTCAACCCCAGATTTTCCTTTGGGGATCCCCCAGAGATATGACCCTCATTCTTACCCAGCTGTCATTGGTCCCAGAAGACTTCTGCTTCAAAGATATGTTAGTGTAGGGTATAGAGAGGAATTGAGAAATGTACAAGTGGCCATTTGAGAAACATCTATTGTTTCTCTTTCTTTAGCACAGGAGCCAACAAACTATAGCTTGGTTGTGGGGGGGGGTGCGTCAAATCCTGAGTGCAGCCTGTTTTTGTATGGCCAGTGAGCTAGAAATGGTTGTTACATTTTTAAGGGGAACTCACACACATATATACCTTGAAAAGTCAAAGATATCTGTTATTTGGCCTTTTGCAGAAAAAGTTCCCTGACCTCTTTTTAGCATATTTAAATACCACTGGGAGAACCAGGAGAGAGGACGTCAGAGAAGGGAAAGACTCAAGACAGAGCGAGGAGGTACCAGTGGAGAAAGGTCCCCAAACAGGCAGGAGGGGATGAGCAAAGTATAGATGGAAGGATTAACCTTAAACAAGAGGAGAGAGTCCTTTGCTGTTGTAGAAGAATGGAAGAGAGGACTATGGGCATTGACTTGAGGAAAGGAAGCAAGGGTGGGTATGGATGTGGATATTTGTAAAGAATATTAGGAAGCTGAGGTAGTGTCCATCAGCTGGTGTTTATTATCTCTGTGAAGTAGGAGACAAGGTCTTCTGCCTCACATAAAGAGAAAGGTGATGAGGATTGAGGGAGGAAGTGAAAAACTGTAACCTTCCATGAGGGGAAGTTGACTAAGGATAAGAAGAGCAAGTTCCAGGTAGCACGGAAAGTCTTGTTTAGATCAGAAAGCACATATTTATAATAACTCCAAGATGAGTGAGTCTGGGATCTCACTGCCCTGATGGAGAAGTGCTTAAGAGATGTGGTTTGTTCATAAAGAAGGATGCTTTGGACTGCAAGTGCCATTACCTGACCCAAAGTGGCTTAAAAATAAGGGCTTGATAGGAGAGATAGGAGGAGGAAGTCCAAGGTTTGATTGAGCTGCTCAACAATGTCATGAAAGCCCAGATTATTTTCATCTTTTCACTCTTCCATCCTCAGTATTTACATGGTACCTTCTCTCCAAGCATATTATTGTGTAACAGCCCCAAACAGGAAGACATGAGCAGGCTTTTCTTGATTTGTCTTTGTTTTTATCAAGGAGAAAAAGTATTTTCCAGTAGGTATTTCTTATATCTCATTATCTAGAATTGGTCCAAATGCACCCATCCTACAACAATTTCTAGGAAATAGGAATATAGTCTCTGTGGTTAGTTTGGGCTAGGGTTTCTTGGCCTCAGCACTACTGATGTTTAGGGATTGATAATCCTTTGTTGTGTGTATGTAGGGGCTGTCTTGTGCCTTGTAGGAGGTTTAGCATCATCCCTGGCCTTTAGATGCCAGTAGTCTTCCCCACCTTTATTTAGTCATGTCAACAAAAAATGTCTCCAGACATTGTCAGATGTCCCTACTGGGGGGATCACTTCTAGCTGAGACTAATTGGGCTTAAACCAATCTCATCTGGTCCCCGTGTCCAAGCATATTGCTGTCCCAAGTCTGCAAACAACGATGGTTCTGTTAATAAGGAGCATATGTTTGGTGGAGACCGCTGGGCAGATAATCTGCAGTCCTGCCATTGTTGGATTGTTTCTGGATTGAGGTGTTTCCAGGTAGTTATGGAATCAGAATGAGGGATCAAGGTGTTGAAAGTATGGAAGAAAATCATTTGACATGGTTGATCATGAGATTTAGCCTGTATAAGAAAGGAGATAAATCTGATGGTTTGGGTGAAACTGATGGTCTGAAGGATTGGATGAGTTTAAAGAGCAAGGTCAGGATGAGTGAGTGTAAGAATGTGAGGAAAGGCTTTGGAAGGGGCCTCCTTGTGTACAAAACATCAAGGGAGTATTTGCCCATTATTTGGGCATCCAGGGACAAGAACTGGCTGAACACATGACAGTGAAGAGAAATCCAATGAAATACACATTTATTGAGAGCACAACATTTCAGGAAGTAAAGGCTAAATCTTTCCCTTCCAAGGATGACTTCCATAATAATTTCCCTTGTCTTCTTCAGCTTTATTCCTCACCATGCCAATCAGATCCTGGGGTGTGACTTTCCACGTGGAGTTGAATGTTCTAGTCTGAATATTTTCTCTTCACTTGCTCTGGAAAAACATCCGCCCACAGAAGGTGTTTAGATTAAACGTAGATGTAAGGATGAAACAAAACAAACCACCACCACCAACAAAAGAGAGAGAAAGAGCAGAACTGGAAGAATGTTACCGAAGGGGTAGGTTCTTTGCTGACTCAATACCATTCACCAAATAGACAAACAACAAAAACAGTATTTGATGGCACGCAGGTGATATATTCAATGGCCAGAGAGCAGCAGGGGGAGAGCTTATGTTCTGAAGGCACCTTTTCCCCAATTAGGTCATTGTTAGGGTTTTATAGGGTTTGGGTAATTAAGGGACTGGTAAGCAAGCTGATTTGGGGTGGGGAGCTTTAAGGGAGGGGGAAGAGGTTTCTAGGAATCAGAGTGCCACCTCTGTTTTCTTAAATGAGCACAGTGGGGTCTGTCCTGTTGCTGGTGGGTGTGTTTTTTGTTTTTACAATTAGATGGTAATGATCTTGGGGTCATTTGGAGGGTTAACATGGCATCTGAACTGGATCAGACTGATCAAAAACTGGGTTATTATGGCTTGTTCAGAGTTTGTAAGTCCCTAGTGACAAGAGCTCCATCCAGCATTCAAGGATGACACGATCTAGCATTTTGGAATCCTAGGTCAGGTGTGGACTTTTGCAGCTTATATGGGAGGACTTCTCAAAAATCCCAGATGAAGAATTCTTTTTATAAAATTTCAGGCACCGTATCCTGCTCCAGAATTTAAGTTGGTTTTTGTCTATGAAGAAAGTCCCATGAAGGCAGAGACTGTGTTGGTCTTGTTCCTTTTGTAGGTCCGTTGCCTACTACAGTGTCTTGATGCATTGTAGAACTCAACAAATATAGTTTTTAACCACCCACATGTTACAGCTTGGTTTAAAATCCCCAAGTCCCACAAGAAAATCAGTACCTCCTACAGCAACTCATGAAGATAGAGGTTCTTGGCCTGGTTGAGGAATGAGTCATTGTATGCGGACAGTCCAAAGCTATCATTCCCCTCCTACTATTTATGGTTCATTCACAGAACTCCCTGCCCAGTCAAACATGACCTTGTCCACAAACAATATTGCCTGGTTACACAACTGGCCTTTCAAGGTTAGTAAGTTTCTAGGGAACAGAGCTCGAAATTTATACCAAGGGCAAATTTGTCCATAGAGAGTGAAAGGATTTTTTTTTTTAAGCTTTTTAATCATATCCTGTGCCTAGAAAAATAAAAGCTTAAGAAGTTCTTTTAATTAAAGTGAGTGTTATATCAAACTAATCAATCATTGAACTGCATCAAAAACTAATGATGTACTACACAGTGGCTAACTGAACATAATAAAAAATTCAGATACAAATATAAAAAATTAAAGTGAATGTATTTCTTACAGTTAATTAATATATATTCCCCTTTCAAAGATACAAGCATCTTATTCAACTTCCACAATGTTAAGTAATGATAATAAAAAATCTCCAGTTACTGGAGTGCTGGAAGCTTTGGGAATTATTTTGGATTATCTGAGATGTCTTTCAAAGGTCACAGTCAACAGCCAGCACCTTTTACAATTTTACTCTTATTGGGAATGATTAAACTTTATATTTATAAAATTTTTTTCTGATTGCTTGACATGCCCTAAGTCTTTTTTTCCTGGTCATGTTTTCCTTTTGGTCCTTTTTCAAAGATTTAGAATGAATTTTCCTTTCTGTCCTCCAAATAGTGATAGATAAGTTTTTAGTGACTCAGTATTTCCAATGCTGAGAATATCACACACTAGCTCAAGGAAAGTAGAAGACAATATTTTGGAAATTTCTCAATTTTGTTCATTTTAAAAACAACACATTCTAAAACTCCTTGGCTTGCAGATGTAGTGGGTGTACACATGGGAGTATACAAATGAGACTGGGAAAATTTTTATGGATTATGAGTTTTGGATCCCAACTTACTCATCTAGGGGCATGCCTTCTTAAAGAAGGATATTTTCTCATTTTTTCAAAAAGATAAATAAAGGACCACTGTAGAGAGGTACAAGGTAGTGCATTGAGCTCAAGTTATATCAATGGAAGAATGGATGGATACCAGCCATTGAGTTCCACAGAGGTCTTCTTTCTAACAGGACCATATCCTTTCCCAGGAAGGTGATTCCATTATTCCTTATAATTATGTAAACAGCTGGGGTGGGGTCCCTCTCTTTTCTATGGTACCTACCAATCCCACTGGGCTTATATTCACCTCTCTACGGGATAGCAGGATTTCAGAGGATGATGTCCCCTGTGCTATGTCAGAGATTGTACGTCTCCCCCACAGAAGATTCTACTTTAGATGGTAGTGGCTGGTGATAGGTCTTCCCCTGTTCCTTTGTATGACAAAAATATATACATAAGCTAGCTTAAACACTATCAGTGATCAGGGAAGAGTCACTGAGGAACTATACAGTGAGAATGGGGAATGCAAGTCAGATAATCAGGAAGAGCTCTTTTCCATTCCCTCTAGGTAAGGGAGCTCATACTAAGACAGGGAGAGGGGATTTGGGGTGTTGGGGGGAGAAGCATTAGAGTAAGTCACAAGCCCTCTTACTTCAATGGGTTTTGAGTCAGCGCCAAACTTGGTGGAAAGTGTATAAGCCTCAGACTCAGATTTAGATTTCGTGATCTCTCCAAACCACTTTCGGACCTGGAACATCAAAGAAAATACTGGAATCATTTTTGTTAACATCAGTGAAGAGAAAAACCAGTGAATCAGGAAGAGAATAAAGACATTATTAAAAAAAACCTTTCCCTACAACATGGGGTATATATGTAAAAAGGAATATTATTTATGGAGCCTTAGAAAGGAAGGAAATTCTGACACGGTCTACAACATAGATGAACCTTGAAGACATGATGCTGAGTGAAAGAAGCCAGGCACAAAAGGACAAACCCTGTCTGATTCTACATATACGAGATCCTATAATAGTTAAATTAGTTGAGTCAGAAAATAGAATAGTGTTTATCAGGGACTTAGCAGTGGAGAGTGGATAGAAGAATGGATATATGGATGGACAATGCGATAACAAATATAGCACAAAGGTAATCAAAGTGATTGGGATATATGTGTTCACTGCATAATTCTTTTAACTTTTTGGGTGCTTAAAAATGTGCATAATAACATGTTGGAAAAGTTAACTTATTATGTAATGCCATCATAGAGCTATTAAAACATATTAGTATGGAGAAAAAACTGTCACATGGAAATGTGTTTAAATTCATGTATTTAAGTGGTGTGGCAGATTATGGATTTCATTTCATTATGGATCTCAATTACTCACTCCTCTGTCATAGTATTACACCCTCAGGGTGGGTGGAAGTTTCTTTGCCCTTGACTTTGGGTTTAAACATATGACTTTCCTGATGAGTATCAGGAAGTGATGCAAGAAGGACCACAAGGCTTGAAATGGCCTTGCCTTGTAGGGCTTGTTTTCTTGTGATTCAGCTATTGTCATGAGAAGAACATTTCCTAGGTTGCTGCTCCCTTTCTGCCAAGCCTCAGGATGAGTCACAAGGAGCAGATCTGAACATGATCTGTGTTCTAGGGCCAAGCCAAGCTGAACCCAGACAAGATCAGCTGAACCTCAATCAACCTTCAGACTTGAGTATGAGAAAAGTAAATATCTGTGTTTTGGCTCCGGAGATTTTTTGAGGTCGTTTGTTACCCAGCAATAGGTGACTATTACAAGTGGGAAAGCTGAAGAAAGACATATTTCCTTGATGTAGCAATTATTTACTTTCTGAAAACTGGTCAGTCAATTGATGTATCTTACAATCAAGAACAGCTTAGAGTAGAGAAGATTGGAGAGTGTTTACACATGGCTCAGAGCTCCTATGAAAATTTAGAGAACATAGATTTAAATGTTCCTTAAAGCACATACCTCCAAATAGTTCTTAACTTTATGACAATAACAAAAGGGGTCATTGTTTACCTGCTGGCTGAGGAGGCAGTAGACCAGGAAGATGAAGACACCCTGCAGGCTGTTGATGATGGTGAAGAGGTAAGCCATGACGTGGGCAGCTGGACCCACCTGCAGGATGCCCAGGAACCAGGTGCAGCCCAGGATGAAGAGCTGAGCTGTCGCTTTCAGCGTCAGCATCCTGAGCAGAGTCATACACAACGATGTGAAAAAGCTAATAATGGCCACGGATACCCTATCATGTAGTCGCCAATGGTGAGGATTCTGGAGCAGGACTGGCTGGGTTTAAATCCAAGGCAGAACTAACAGGCTTGTGAACTTGGGCAAGTTAGTTGAGCTTTCTGTAACTCAGTTCCCTCATCTTTATAACATCTTTATAACCTTATTTCACAGGGTTGCTGCCAAGATTAAGTGGGATTTTGACATATGAAAAGCATTTAGGAAAGTATGCAGAACAAAATTAGTACATATATAAAGCATTCTAAAACTGGATGCTCGTCATCCCTCTCGTCATATCATTTATAGGTGAATAGACAGGGAGGCTTTTGAGGCAGAGGTGGTGCTAATTAACAATTACAATGGGTCAACAGGCCCGACTGTCCCAGGCAGACTCAGATATAAGGTCATCTTACTTATGTCTCTATATATCCCTAATTAGAATATATAGTAATACATAAGTGAGAAAAGCTAGTTGGAGAGCAATTCGCATAGTGTGACGCTATTGGGTGCATGCCCGTCTGTTCTACCGAAAATTCATAGCCCAGAATAAGGTCTGGGGAAAATATTATACATATCATACAGTTTGTTACCTCTGGCTTCCCTGAGAAGTGGAAGTAGCAAAGAAAAGAGGGAGTTAACCACTTTCAGATTTTACTTAATACATTTTAAAAACCTTTAAAAAAGGTTTAACAAATGCACTATTTTTGTGATTACGATGAAATCAACAACAAATTACATGTTCACATAAAATGAATGCTGCAAAATGAAAAGTCCTCATCATTCAAAATATCGTGAAATAATATCATGCAATATATATATATATATAATTTATTTATTTTTAAAATTTTTATTTCTTTTTAAAAATTTTTTATTTCTTTTCAGCATAACAGTATTCATTGTTTTTGCACCACACCCAGTGCTCCATGCAATCCGTGCCCTCTCTAATACCCACCACCTGGTTCCCCCAACCTCCCACCCCCCGCCCCTTCAAAACCCTCAGATTGTTTTTCAGAGTCCATAGTCTCTCATGGTTCACCTCCCCTTCCAATTTCCCTCAACTCCCTTGTCCTCTCCATCTCCCCTTGTCCTCCATGCTAGTTATACAAAATATATTTTAATCAAAATCCTTCCCAAACCTATTGCATCTTGTGTTATTTGACAGAAATTGCTGTTTTTCCCCCGTTCTCCTCTTCTTTGTTTTAGAGCTGGATGCTTCCTTTTTTTGAGTTGTACCGAGGACACATGGCTACCTGGTTAGAGACTACATTTTCTGGCCTGCCTTGAAGGTAGGTGTCACTGTGTGGTCCAGGTCTGGCCCTTGAGATACGGGCAGATGTGGAACATGCCCCTTCTTTCCATGGATGGGATACTGGCAAGAAACCTCCTGGGGAATGTGGAGCAACAAAACGGAAAGGACTCAGGTCTCTGGATTACTTTGTGGAGTCAAGCTTCCCCGCTAGCCCTGGACTGCTCAAGTCCGAACTGTGACATGCAAATGAAATAAACTTCTATTTCACTCTTTTTTAAGGGTCTTTTTTGTCACCAAAGCTTAGCCTGTACTACAGCTAATACAGCTTCTCATTAACCATGACCCTGGGAGATGGTAGTGGCTTTGCTAGTTCCTGAAATTTAGTTGTGGGTGTGTGTGTGTGGATATGTAGAAAGGACCAGTGGGGTGTAAGTAGAGAAAAGAGGGGATCAGAAAATACCATTTACCCCACCTTACCTTATATTCTGGATGGTTGACACTTCATTGTTGAGTGAGGAAAGTTTCCTTTTTAAAATCCAAAGGATCAGGAGAAAAATAACTAAATTCACCTGCAGGAATAACACAGCTCATGCAGAACACAAGTTAAAATAATGCACCATGTCTGCTGTAAACTGCACACAATTCCCACCTCCCTGCATGGGGGATTGAATTTGTAGCAGGTGGAAAATCAACTCATACAACTGAGAAAATGCATGCCCCTTAAGAATAAGGGGCACCCAGCATGCCTGGTGTTTCTTCTTCAGTTGGGAACAACACACTCACTCACACAGATAATGGCGCAGACAGGGCCAAGGAAACTCCAGATGAATCCCTGGTCCAGATTGAGCCAGCAGCTGGGAACAATGGGAAAAGGGGCACAAAGAAAGATCAGAGAAAGTGCATGAAATGAACACCTTTTCCTAATGCTTATCCAGCATCTCCTGATAATGTCCGTGGATTACAATGAAGGTTTTGCTTGTTCATTACCATGTGTTAAAG
Organism: Mustela erminea; assembly: GCF_009829155.1. Lineage (NCBI taxonomy): Eukaryota > Metazoa > Chordata > Mammalia > Carnivora > Mustelidae > Mustela > Mustela erminea. The sequence goes on from NC_045614.1 coordinate 10,358,036, forward strand.
CTACACTAAACATTTTACGAGCATAGTCCTGCTGAGGTTTTTAGACCAGCATTGTGAGCGTGGGACCGTGGGGACAACTGTTACCCCCATTTTGCTAACAGGGACACTGAGATTTGAGGACTCAAGGTCCCAAGTTATGGGAAGGATGGAGCTCGGGGTTAACCACAAAATGTCTTCTTTCCAGAACCTTCCACACTCTTTTTTTTTCTAAAGATTGTATTTATTTATTTGAGAGCGAGAGACAGAACATGAGCAGGGGTAGGGGCAGAGGGAGAGAGAGAAGCAGGTTCCCCACTGAGCAGGCAGCGGGACACAGGACTTGATCCCAGGACGCTGAGGTCATGACCTGAGCTGAAGGCAGTCACTTAACAGTCTGAGCCACCCAGGCACCCTAAACCTTCCACACCCTTACTGCCATCTTTCTCTGCCTCTCCGGGAAAGAAGTTAGAGCTATTACAGCTGAGAGGAAAGGCGAATGGGTTCAACGTGGATATCCCAATCATTGTTAACACTGCCCTTAAAACCGTCCACAGCACAGGGTGAGAGTTGAGCTCACCGATCAGGTGTTCCATAAAGGTCAGACTTGATTACAGCAGAAATGGCCACAATTACAGCCGGGACTCCATAGCCCACGGGGAACATGAGCTTCTTCATGATCTTGCTCACGCTGGAGTAGTTGACCACCGTCAGGTTGCGAGCAGTGAGGAAGAGATTCAGACCCTCCAGCAGCATCCAGGTGAAGGAGGCCAGGTAGAGATAGTGTAGGGCACCCGCGATGATGGCGCACAACACCTGGGGAGGAGAATGGTGTCACCAGGAAGGATTGTCAGGGAGGAGAGTGGCCCTAAGACCTGTCCCATACCTTGCCATTGGAAAAACTCTCAGGATATGGTCGAGTTGTCAGGAGAGGGTTTGTCCTTTAGCTCTTTAGTCAATGTGAAATAGGCTCCTTACGCCTCTAACCTTCCTGGGAACCAAGACCATTTTACTAAGGTATCATTGCAGCATGGCTCTATGAACTGAGCACTCCTGGGGCAGAGTAGGGGCTCCTCTGTGACAGTGTCATTACCTTGATCTCAGTCTGGTCGATGGCCGTGAGGAAGAGCAGGTGGGCCAGGAAGAGGCAGATTGAGAGCTGCAGGTGGATGGAGGTGCTGGTGTTCTGGATGGTTTTGCACAGCAGGAAGGTGAGGGCTGCCAGGAGGAGGCACAGCAGAGAAATACCCAGCCCCACATAGGTGATCACCGTCAGCCCGGGATCCTTCTCCTGGAACCCAGCAAAGAGGACATCATAGTCAGTCTCCAGGATTAATCCCCCTCCCTCATGGAAAGGGGCATCCCAAGCATAGGCATGATTCACGATGATAGAGTGTAAGACGTGTCTTTCAGATTAAGTCCCCCCCCCCCAGCTTTATTGAGGGATACCTAATATAGAAAATACTACACTTATTGAATGCACACATTTTGATGAATTTGGACATAGGCACATGTCTATGATGCCATCACCAGAATCAAGGTAATAAACATATCCATCACTTCCAAGATCTGTGTTGCTTTGATTTTTTTTCTTTCTGTGATAAGAAACAACGTAAGATCTATTCTCTTAATAAGTTTTTAGGTGCACAACTCTGTATTTACTAGAAGCTCTGCACTGAACAGCAGACTCACATTGAAATGAATGAATATGCTAGGCTAAGTCTTGCACCCAAGAGATGTAGGAAACCCTGTGTAGCAGAGGCTGTTAGCTTCTTCACACCCAGTGGTACCTGCCCTTTAGCTGCTTTCTGTGAAATCCAGTGACCCTGACTGAGAATATTTCTCTTGCCATATGAACATGCTTGGACATGCCAGAAGGAGTCACAAGTACCATGATGTGAATGCCCCTTGAAAGCTTCCCTCAAGCAATAACAATTATGGCATTGGCGGATAAACACCCCAGCTCCCTCACCTTTATGTGGGAAGACTCTGAGATGCATGTTCTGTGATATCTCCCAGAAGTAGCCACAAGGATTGAGTCCCAGTGTCTGAGGGAGTAACTTTCTCTTTAAGACATCCTTTATTGGCTGCCTTCTCTTCTCTGTCTTACTTCTCTATTGTCCTACTGATGTGACTTAGGGTCACCTCCCAAAGAAACTACTTGCCCTCAAATTTTTGTCTCAGGATCTGCCTTTAGGAGATCCCAAACCAAGACATCTATATAATTCAGCTCTTGGTGACTCATTTCCTTAAGGACAGGAGCCAGGAATCTGCCAAGCCACGCAAACTTAGTTAAGACTTACAGGTAGGACATGATAGTTGCCATCCCTTATAATGATAAAGGGATTTTCAGTTGTTTCAATGTCACTTTATAGAACTTTTTAATCCTTTGCTTTTTGAACCTTAAAAAATTGTGAAATATAATACACATACAGAAAAGAGCATAAGTACACATAAGTGTATCACATGATTGAAAGTTATTAAATGATTGGTAAGATCATTAGTCCATAGACATTATCCCAGAAGCTCTTTCCAATTGCAAATCACCTTCTCCCCCAGAGGTAACCATGATCCTTTTATGATAAGCAGTTCCTGTCTATGTCTATAGTCTTACTACCAAAATATGCACCCCCTGGGAATATGGCTTAGTCTTGTCTGTTTTTAAACTTTGTACAGATGGACATACACTCTACTCCACACAGTCACTAAGAAACCCACGATAGCAGAGGCTTCACCATCTGGAGAATGTTGCTTCCTTGTTACCCTGGGGGATCCCACAAGGGATTTTCTATGTCTCATCCCAGAAAAGTAACATTGCTTTTCCTTTTCAGATTTTTACTTAAATTCTAGCTAGTTGATATACAGTGCAATCTTGGCTTTAGAAGTAGAATTCAGTGATTCATCACTTACATACAACACTTTGTGCTCATTATAGCAAGTGTCCTCCTTAATACCCATCACCCATCTAGCTCATCCCCACCGAAATGTAGCATTGTTTCTAATAGCCCTCAATGGGAAACAACCTAGATGCACGTTAACTGTAGAATGGATAAATAAGTTGTAGCATATCCATGCAAAGGAATATCATATGGCAATGAAAAGAAATGAACCAAAGCCATACACAGCTCACAGATGTAATGATGAAGGAAAGGTATGTTTATGTTTTCAAACCCGTTTTAGCTTGCCTGCTGCCCTCTGTGATATGAGAGGTCAGAGATTTCCCCCAGATGTCATTCTGGGGGTACTACCTCCATCTCTGTGAAGAGGGTTGGGATTCAGGACTTCCTGTGTCCTGTCACTCAGCCTATGTTATTAGTGACTCCTCTGACCCCGCCTTGAGGATATGTGTCCAGTCTTCCACCACCTCTACTCCTGCCACCCAAATACTGGTCGCCATCATCTTTCTACGAGTCCGCTCCTGCTGTGTCACGATATACGGTCAATCTGGGAGCCCGAGGAATGTTCCAGAGGAATGTTCTAGTGACAAAAATATGCAGCATCTGGGATGCAGACCCTCCATTGCCATCCCACTGCATTCGAATGAAACCTACATTCCCAACAATAGCGCTGGGGGTCTGACACATTCTTGCTCCCGTCGCTTTAACTGCGTCTCCTTCCACTTGCCCATCATTCACTTTGCTCCCGCCACACTTTTTTCTGGAACACGCTAAGTTTGTTTCAGGACCTTTATCTACCTACACAGCTCTTCTTGGGATGCTTTTCTCTAAGGACTTCTCCTGGCTGTTTTTTTTTTTTTTCTTTCCCATTGAGGTAAAATCCAAACAATATGAAATTAACCATTTTAAAGTATGCAATTCAGTGGCATTTGATACATTCACAATGCTGTACAACCACCACCAATGTCTAGTACCAAAATATCTTCATCACCCCAAAATACAATCCCATGCGCATTAAGCACTTGCCCCCATTTCTCTCTCTCCCCAGCCCCTGGCAACCAGTAAGTAAATTTCTGACTCTCTAGGTTTGCTTGTTCTGGATATTTCATATAAGTGGAATAATAGGTAGCCCTTTGTGTCTGACTTCTTTCATTGGGTACGATGTTTTCGAGGCTCACCTGTGTTATAACCCTCCTGACTCAATATTCAGACTGCAGCTCAAATGTTTAATTCTTATAGATGTCACCCTGACCTTTCTATGTAAACCAGCATGCATTCTTCAATCATTCACTCAAGTCCCTGGTGTTTTTTCCCCTTTTTCTTTTAAAAGAGTACTTATCCAGTAGGAGCTCACATAGGATTAGCTGGAACAATTAAATGTATACATTGTACCTGGCTGGTTAAGGCCATGAGGACAGCGAAACTGGACAAGTGGGTGGAGTTGCATACGGTGTGAGTTTCGTTCTCTTGTATCAGGAAACAGCCGTCCCTGGACCACTGGCCGTGGTCCCCTGTGCTTTTCCAGTACACGCAGAAGACCTTTCCTTTATTGGGCTTCATCTGAAAGTAAAAGAGGCCCATCATGTTCTTCCTTGGGAGGGACAACCCTCAAGAATGTGGATCTACATGGGGCGGGGGGTAAGCGAGGAGATACATGGCTTAGAAGTGACTCAGGTGATTTCTATTTTGAGTGAAGAAGATGGCTGCCAGAACACCTGCTCCCCATAGTCCCAGCTCTCTTGGGGTTCCACATACCATAAAACAAGATCAAGTCTCTCTGGGAGCCAGAATTTTACAGGATGTCATTGGTTTCAGGACTTTACCCCCTACCATGGAAGTCAGATATAAACAACAAAGTAAATAAATAAAAAAGTCTGTGCCTCATACAGAGTTTTCTCCTAAACATTCTCTAGGACAGATTTCCCTCCACCAGTTCTGTCCCTGATCCCTTACAACACAAAGATTGCTCACGCAACGAGAGGGGAAGTTTAGGAAAGAAAAGAAGAGAGAGAATAGAATTAGCCTTTAACCTGTTCTTTTTGTCCCAAGGGTTTCCAGAGCTTCACTTCATGGGGCCAACGAGATGAGTCAAACACTCTCCTGTTGGGGGGGGCCGTATCTCCTTTGATAATCCACTAGACCACCTCCAGATTTCTTGCTCCACTCCCACTGCCCCGTGCCATATATGAAAAATTCCATACTTAGGTTGCATATGAAAGAGAAAAACCTACCTTTCCCACTCCCTCATTCTTATATTTTTTTAAAATTAAGAAGTAATTTTATTTTTTCCAGATATAACTGACATAAATTATGTAAGTCTAAGGTATATAACCTGAGTTTTTGTTATATGCGTATATTGCAACATGAAGTTAGTTAATGTCCATCACCTTATGTAGTTACAATTTTTATTTTGTGGCGAGAACTTAAAAATCTACTCTCTTAGCAACTTTCAAGTATGCAATATAGTATTGTTAACTGGAACCATCATGCTGTGCGTTACATACCCAGAACTTATTCTACTTGTAACTGGAAGTTTTGACTGTGCAGAAACCTTTGACTTTCTGTACTTTCTTCCTCCCGTCCCCCACCCCTGGGAACCAAAAATATGTTCTGTCTGTGAGTTTGGCCTTTTGAAATTCTACACATAAATAAGCATATATAGTAGCTGCCATTCTCTGCCTGATTTATTTCACTTAGCATAATACCCTCAAGATTCGTCCATGTTATATTGCAAATGGCAGGATTGCTTCCAACTCTTACTTTTACAACAAAGCCGAAAGGCAAGGGAACAGATGAATTTTATTACATCTGGGTCTGGCTACACCTTCCTGCCTTGAAGAGTTTGGGCCGAGAAGGGGAAAAGGAAGGAATTCAATAAAATTTTTTTTCTGATCAAGTTATGTAGTCTTAATAATTAATGCCAGGCCTTTGTGTGGGAATGAACACCATGTCTCAGTTCAAATTTCATGGACATAAAATTGGAAGTACCTCCAACTAAAATAATCGCATGCACTAGAATTATGCTGCTCAGGAGAAATTCCATGTGAGCTACTTGTGTAATCTGAAGTTTTCTGCTAGCCACATTAAGAAAAAAACTAAAGAAACATTTCAAATTAATTTTAACAATATATTTTACTTAACCCACTATATTCAACACACTATCTTTGGGGTGCCTGGGTGGCTCAGTGGGTTAAATCCTATGCTTTCGGCTCAGTTCATGATCCCAGGGTCCTGGGATCAAGCCCTGCGTCAAGCTCTCTGCTTGGCAGAGAGCCCGATTCCCTTCCTCTCTCTCTGCTTGCCTTTCTGCCTACTTTGATCTGTCTCTCAAATAAAAAAAAATAAAAATCTTTAAGGAAAACACGCTATCTTTTAGTTTGTCAATATAAATCAATATAAGCAATCATTATAAAATTATTTTTTAAAAAAGATTTTATTTTTTCAAAGATTTTATTTATTTAATTGAGAGACAATGAGAGAGAGAGAGAGAGAGAGAGCGAGCGCATTAGTGAGCAGGGGGGAGGGGACAGAGGCTGAGGGAAAAGCAGACTGACTCCCTGCTGGGCAGGGAATCTGATATGGGGCTTGATCCCAGTATCCTGAGATCATGACCTGAGCTGAAAGCAGGCACTTAACTAACTGAGCCACCCAGGTGCCCCAAAAGATTTTATTTTATTTAAGTAACCTCTACACCCAATATGGGGCTCGAACCCATGACCATGAGATCAAAAGACACATACTCGCCTGATTGAGCCAGTGAGGCACCCCTTGAAAGTTATTAATGCGTGAGAGACTGTGGACTCTGAGAAACAAACTGAGGGTTTTGGAGGGGAGGGAGGTGGGGGATGGGTGAACCAGGTGATGGGTATAAAGGGGGGCATGTATTGCATGGAGCACTGGGTGTGGTGCATAAACAATGAATCTTGGAACACTGAAAAAAAAATTAAGATGTTAAAAAATTATTAATGAGATACAGATATTTTGCATGCTTTTTTTCTTATGAAGTCCTCAAAATCTGGAACTACCAAGTCTAAATCCGGAAATACTAAGTCTTCAAAATCTCAATCCAGATGCATGTTTCAAATGTTTGATTGTTACGTGAGGCTCCTAGCCAATGTATTGGACAGGACAGCCCAGAGACACTGGCTGGGGAGGGTATGCACATTGTTTGCTCTACCTCCAAGACACCTAAGCAAGTTCAAATTGCAGCTCTGACTCACCTTCACGTGCTGAAAACTCAAAATCACAGACTTGGAGAGAGATTTGTTCCTTTGGGGTCCAATAGCGGCACTCACTACCTCAGAGTTCAGGTAAACTCGGTCTTTCTCATTTGACTCTTCAAAAAATGTTGCGTTTATGATGCTTCCAAGGGAAGAATAGGAAATAAGGGCAATTGCCGTGGGACCTGAGAAAACAGAAAAATGGGGGTCTTCAAAAGGGCCACCATTCCTGCCCACACCCTCCATGCTCGCACACATGATATACACACAGGTATACATATGCACGTGTAGTCACCTACATGAAGGTCAAATGAAATAGAAATTCTCACTGTTTCTCCCTTTCTCACCTCAGAGACAGATACTGTGCTTATGGCCTTGAATCCTTTTTTGTATTGAATGGGGTAAAACTTGGGGGAAGAGAAGAATTGGACAAACCAGGAGAGGTTAAGCTGATTTGCGTCAGAACCGACGTGGCTATAGCTTTAGGAGAAAATAAGATGGGAGGAGGGCAAATAAGAGGCAGATGGAATTTTGAGGGAGGAGGAGGGGCACCCCAGGTGGGTCAATCGTGAAGAGGAAGATTAGGGGGTTAGGTAAGTCTTCTGTGATGTCATTCCATTCCTCCGCTGCCTCCTGAAGAGACTTCCAGGAAGGCTGATATATTTTTTCAAGACTTTGTTTTTGCATTGTTTTTGAATTGTTTTTGCATTCCTTTTGGATGGAGCATAATGTTGAGACTAGACGGTTGGGTTACATGGATGTCTATCTATTCATATGCATGTATGAATGGAATCAGCCCCTCCTATATATTATATATGTAAACCAGATCTGGAAATAATGTATATAGAAATCTATGCCACTACCTCTATCTGTCATCTATCTATCTATCTACATATCTTTCCATCAACTTTTTTTATTAAGATTTTATTTATTTATTTGACAGACAGAGATCACAAGTTGGCAGAGAGGCAGGCAGAGAGAGAGGAAGGGAAACAGGCTCCCCACTGAGCAGAGAGCCCAATGCGGGGCTTGATCCCAGGACCCTGGGATCATGAACTGAGCCAAAGGCATAGTCTTTAACCCACTGAGCCACCCAGGTGGAATACCTACTCAGGTCCAGACACTATTTTGGGGACACAGTGGGGGGAAAAGGAACCATTTCTGCTCTTACAGAGCTTACTTTCTGGTGCAGGAGAGAGACAAACAAATATAAACAAATCAGTAAAAGTATATGTCAGAGAACGATCAGTCTTAGGGATAAGATTAAGTGAGGTAAGGGGAGGTTACTTAAGACAGATTTCAGACAGCAGAGTGAAGGGAGGGCGGGCCAGTGGGTATCCTACAGAAGCGCGCTCTAGGTAGGTCTGAAAGAACAGGGACAAAGTCCCAGAGACTTGAATGTGCCCAGATGGTTCAGGGAGGAGGGAAGGGGAGGAGGTCAGTGTGGTTGAAGAGGGGGGGTGTGTGTGCGAGTGGGAGGGAGTGAAGGCAGGGAAGTGATGGGGGCAGATCGCGCGGGGCTTATGGGCCTTGAGGAGGACTTTTGCTTTTATTTTAAACCAGAGGAAAGCCACTGAAGGATGTTAAGCAAAGGAGTGCCATAATTTAACATATTTAATTTTTAAATTTTTACTTTTTTCCCCCCTGTTTTGGGGGTTTGGGAAGAGGGAAGGGAGTGAGAGAATCTTGAGCAGGTCCATGACCAGCTCAGAGCCAGACACTGGTCTCTACTTCACAACCCTGAGATCCTGACCTGAGCTGGAATCAAGGGTGAGGCTCAACTGGCTGAACCCCCCAGGAACCCAAATTTAACATACTTTAATAAACTTAAAATACAGATGTGTCCAGACTATATTTATATCACATATTTATAATTTTATTATATATTAGAAGGACATGCACATGACATATATCAATAGGATAGTGTTATGGGCTAAATTGTGTCCCCCCCCGCCAAAATCAAGTTGAAATCCAAACCCACAGTACTTGAGAATGTGACTGTGTTTGAAGACAGGGCCTTTATAAAGATAGGGCTAGAGGAGAGAGGGCCTGATTTGGGTTCTGCGATGAAACGGGCAATCCTGGGAAGCCTCGTGGAGGAGATGAAAGCTAACCTGCATCTATGAGTAAAGAAGAAGAGATATGGACACACAAAGAGATACCAGGGATATGCACTCAGAAAGAAGACCATGTGAAGACACGGAAAAGTTGGCTCTCTGCCGGGGAGAGAGGCCTCGGAAGAAACCAACCCTGACAATGTCTTGATCTCAGATTTCTAGCTTCCAGAACTGTAAGAAAATAAGTTTCTTGGGGTGCCTGGTGGCTCAGTCATTAAGTGTCTGCCTTTGGTTCAGGTAATGATCCTAGGGTCCTGGGATCGAGCCCTGCATCGGGACACCTGCTCGGCAGGAAGCCTGGTTCTCCCTCTCCTACTCCCGCTGCTTGTGTTCCCTTTCTCGCTGTGTCTCTCTCTGTCTAAAAGGTAAATAAAAAATCTTAAAAAAAAGAAAATAGATTTCCCTTGTTTATATGTAATAATAAGTTAATAACTACATATATATAAACATATAAATTAACATATTTATATTTGTAGTTAGTTTGAATATAGTGGGTTATCGGGCTACAGTATGGATTATGGGATTATAAAATGTTATGACTAAATTTTCTTTATTCTTTGTAGCTCCCAAGAAGCCCACACTGCAGTTAGGATTATAGGGACAGGAAATAGGTTAATTGGTTTCTGGATTAATATCCGAGCCTTGCCCCTTATTACCTACGCAGCTCATCCTATCGGAATAAATTCCTTGGTAGGTTTCTCTAGTCAGGTTTCTCTGGTCCTGCCTGAGGAGTCAGAAGCAATTCATTTCTGTTTCTCCGAGTTAATGACAGTTTCCATTTGTCAGAATGAAACAGTGGTGGGTGGTTGGAAAAGACGGGCAGGTGATATGTCCACCTGTTCTCGTGCATAGAAATAACTTATTTTTGGGCTGAAGGATTCTGGTTAAGAGCAAAATTACAAGCAGAAAAGAGGAGGGTAGCTGTAGATGTCCACAGTCCGCTTCCAGGGGCCTGGGTTTTGTGCTCTGGGATGTTTTACAGGGAGAGGATGTCATGGGATTGTATGTTTCGGGTTACCAAGGACTGTCCGGATCCACCTCTGGGGGGTGTCTGGTGTAGTTCGATAGCACCTCCTTTCAGTCTTAACGTTGTACTGTTTGAAGGTCAGTTATAAGGTAACTCTCCACAAGCAGTTCTCATGGGGTTGGGGGGCGATTCTGCCCCCGTTGGGAACATTGGGCAATGTCTAGATGCATTTTTGGTTGCCACACTGGGTGTTTGCTTCTGGTGTCTACTGAATAAAGTCTGGGGTGCTGCTAAAAAGCCTATGGGGCACAGGGTGGCCCCCATGACAAAGAAGGATCCTGTACTAGACAGGACATGGACAGAGAAATGACCCTCTGGGAGCTTGTCACATATCGTTCAATGGGTTGTTTTCTCTCATTAGGAACATTGAGCCCTTCACCTAAACATGGATTTAATTCAGCGAACATTCATCACTGCTCTCTACATAACAAGCCCATACTGGTGACTCTAGAGAAAAATAATTCATGATTGCCATCTGTATGGGGATCCAGCCTGGTGGGGGAGACAAGGACATGACCGTCAAGACACAACACAACATGTTAGATACCAGGATAAGGCAGGTTCAAGAGACGGGGGTAGTGCAGAGGAGGGAGGGTTTGACTTTGGTGCTGTGGTGGAAGTGGGCAGTCTTGGGAGGCTTCACAGAGGAGGTGAAATTTGAACCATGTTGAAGCGAAACAGTGGCCTGGGGGTGGCATTCCTGGCAGAGGAACAGCCAATGCAAATGCTCGGAGGTGAGACTATAGGGCCCATTGAGGGAGGGTAAATAGTCCTCCACGGGGTACTTCTATGCCAGGTGCCCCTTTGGGCACATGAAATCACATTATGAGATCTGTAACTCCCTTAAACAATTCAGTGTAGGCTGTTCTCGTGGGCTGAGCTGTGCTGTCACTGAATTCACATGAAATCCTAATCCAGTACCTCAGAAAGTGATCAGAGAGCATGTGGAGCTGTAGGTGTGCTTTGTATGGCTTGCACTGTGGAGTTTTGCACACTTTCTACAAATTGCGAAATTCAGAAGAAACTCCTGGTGACAAGGCAAGCGTGAACTTGTGTGGTTGGAGGTCGGCTTCCATCCTCTGCCTGACCCATTCTCAAACATGGGGGATTTGAGTTCTTATCTTCTTTGGGGGAGGAGAGGAAGTGATAGGAACTGATTGTCTCATGACACTTTCTCTGTTCAGCATGTGATTGGTTTTCCACATTTTGATGCTTTTACTTGGGGCCTTTCTCTGTTAGTACAGACCAGCTGTACCCCACGTTTACAGGATTGGATTTTAAGACCCCAATTGTCATGCTATAGCAGTGATAACGATAGGGCAGCTATTGTAAGACCAAATTTAAAAATTGAAGGTATTCATGCAACCCACCCAATATTTGGCTTCTTTTGAAAAAAATAGAAAGTCTGGCAGCACTGGGACATTTAATGGTAACAATCCATTCTGTCATACACAAGCTGTAGCAGATGCTATAGACATCCTAACTTTATTCGCTTGGCACTCTGGGGTTCCTTATATGTTGATGGATTCTCCTGCAAGAAATGGCAACTCTCTGCCTAGGAGAACTGCCTGCAGTGAATGTGTTGGATTGGTACACTGGGCAGAATGGCAGGGCTCTCAACCACTGATGGGTCAGAGCGGTGCCCTCTCCTTGGATGGGAGAGCTCAATGAGATGAGTCATGGTTACCACCAGCAGTGACTTACTCACTACCATAATAATTAATGCCTGTATTGGCTGTCTCCTCTTCCTTGTCTCATTTCTTTTCTCCCCTACTGGGATGGTTAATTTTATGTGTCAATGTGGCTAGGTCATGCTACCCAGATATTGGGTCAAACGTAAGTCTAGGTGTTACTGTAAAGGTATTTTTCAAGACGAGAGTAACATTTAAATCAATAGACTTTGAGTAAAGCAGAGTACCGTCCACCATGTGGGTGGGTCTCCTCCAATCAGTTGAAGGCCTTAAGAAAAAGACCGCCTTCTCCCAAATAAGAAGGAATTCTGCCTGTAGCCTGTCTTTGTCTGCAGCTACAACATCAACTCTTGCCTGGGTCTCCAGCTTGCTGGCTAGATTTTAGACTTGTTACCTTCCACAATCACAGGAGCTAATTTCTTAAAATCTCTGTCCCTGTTTCTCTCTCCATTCCCCTGCCCCCCACCCCCATATTGATTCTGTTTGTCTGGAGAACCCTGACTAATACACCTACTGATGCTTTCTGGAATAACCCCCAAATAAACTCCTTACAATTCTCTCAGGGACTGCATTTGGGTGAACCCCACTGAGACCAGGACAGAGCAGCCCTCAAATTGCAAAGAAGGGTCTTCCATGCTGGAGAATAGAAAGCCTCCACTTTGGGAAGATTTTTTTTTTTTTAAGGAAAAGACTCAAATGACACAGTCTTAGGGTAACAAACCCATTTGGAAGGAGCCTTTTGGTGCCTCTCCTCATTACTCATACAGCGATAGTGATCTGTGTGTCTCAGACGTTCTGAATACAGCAACCAAGCGTACCTTGTATGTTTCCCTGCACGACGTCATTGCAATGGATGTCCACTGAGTTCATGTGGGTGTTTAAGCTGAAGATCTGTTCTTCTTCAGAGCAATTGTCTGTAACAACTCGAGTTTCAATAGCTGGTGAGAAAAGCAATATGCAAGCTTGCCATTATTATAGGCTTTAAACATGCAAAGCAATATGGACAGGTGACAATTACTGAATGTCTAGGACATGCCAGGCACTGTACTTGTCAAATAACCTGTGAGGGACCCTTATTCTAATGAGGAAACTGAAGTTCAAAAGTTAAGTAAGACTGTAACTCTTGAAATACAAGTTCTCAACTACCATTCTCTAGCAATCATCTTCTTAAAAAATTTTAAATTTATTTACCTATTGAGAGAGAGAGAGAGAGAGAGAGAGAGAGAGAATGAGCAGGGGGAGGGGCAGTGGGGAGAGAATCTTGAGCAGGCCCTGTCCTAGGCATGAACCCTGCTGTGGGGCTCGATCTCACTAATGTGAGAGCATCACTTGAGCTGAAATCAAGCGTGGTAGGCTCAACTGACTGAGCCATCAAGGGGCCCCCTCTAACAATCATCTTTGAAACAACAGTTCTGTTTCTAGGAATTTATTCTCAGAATAAATGGGAGGGTAGATTTAGCTACAAGAAAGTTCACAGCAGCTGAGATGATAGTGTGAAAAATAGGAAATGATCTAAATGTTCAACAAGGAAGATTGATTTAGTAATTGATGGCTTATCTCTATAACAGGGAACCATGCTTCCGATGAAAATAAAGTCACAGGAGAATTGCCATCAAGAAATAAGATCATGAAAATATTTAACTTAAATATTAGCAGATGGCTGGAGGCTGGCTGTGGGTTTGAAATTGTTGAAACTGGGTGATGGGTACATTCCTCCTGTGTCTGTCTATTCCCTGATGAGGGGAATGAAACCCAGTGAGGTGAGGGCAGTGGTCTGTCCCATCAGTTAGGGCCTGGCCAGGTCAGGAAAGATGAGAGCTTATTGTAATATGGAAAATGGTTTAATTTTGAGTAAAATGAATGAATGAGTCCTGATTCTAGTTAATGAATGTGTCCTGACTCTAGTTTTCCAAAAAGGTTAGGCATGGGATTTTATTTTATATTTAAAAATTTATAGGGGCACCTTGGTGACTCAGTGGGTTAAGCTTCTACCTTCGGCTCAGGTTATGATCTCAGGTCCTGGGATTGAGTCCCGCATTGAGCTCTCTGCTCAGTGGGGAGCCTGCTTCACCCTCTCTCTCTGCCTGCCTCTCTGCCTACTTGTGATCTCTCTCTCTCTGTCAAATAAATAAAATCTTTAAAAAATTTATTATTTTTATAGAGCATAAACTATCTTAGCATACAAATTGGTAAAGCAAAATGATTAGATAGGCATACATTGATCCTTAGATATCCTTGGGTTGAATAGAAACACAGCAGTGTTTCTGGAGACCAATTTGGTGAGATGTATCAAAGTCTATAAAACGTTTCTTTTCTCCTTGATCTAATGATTCTTCCTCTATGAATCTATTCTAAGAAAATACAAAAAAAAGAACACAGTTAAATTTTCAATGGTATTTTTCATAGGGTTACTTGGCAACCACCCACATTCCCCCAAATAGGGAACTACAGTATAAATAAACACACAATATAAGTAAATTATATACAATGCAATTTGATAAACCATTGAAAACAATAACGTAAGGAATGATGATGTATATAATTTACACAGAGAGATGTTGGTGATGTAATAAGTAAAAACTGTATGTCCAATGTCACAAACACAGCAAATATGCATCTGTATCAGACATACATCTGTGTGGTTACAGGATAGGAAGACTGGGCTGTGGGCAGATTTGGCTGGTCTAAATTTAGTTTTGTTTATGTGTTTTTTTCCTATTTTTTAAAATTTAACACTTGGCTTTGCTATGATATTTTATTTGTTTTTATTTTTTATTTTTTAAAAATATTTTATTTATTTATTTGACAGAGATCACAGGTAGGTAGAGAGGCAGGCAGCGGGGTGGGGAAGCAGGCTCCCCGCTGAGCAGAGAGCCTGATGCAGAGCTCCATCCCAGGACCCTGGGATCATGACCTGATCTCAAGACAGAGGCTTTAACCCACTGAGCCACCCAGGCGCCCCTATTTTTATTTTTTAAAAGAGTGAAATGATTACTAAGATCAAGCTGTTTAACATGTCCTGTCACGTGGTTACATTATGAATATGTATGAATATGTATGACAAGTATGATAAAAGTATTTTTATTTCAAAAATATGCAGTAAGATGTTCCTTCTGGGATGGAACTATGATATGGGCCAGTAGGTATTAGGCGTTGGATTAAAAAAAAAAAAAACAAACCAAAAAAATTACTTTTAAGCCCAAATCCCAGATTCAGGATTGGAAACAGCAGTCTTTTCTTTCTTTCTTTTTGTTTTTAAAGATTTTGTTTATTTATTTATTTGAGAGAGAGCAAGTGAGAGAGCAGAGAGAGAACGAGCAGGGGACGCACAGAAGGGAAAGCAGACTCCCCACTAAGTGGGAGCCTGACACAAGATTTGATCCCAGGACCCCAAGATCATGACCTGAGCAGAAGGCAGCAGCTTAACCAACCAAGCCACCCAGGCACCACCTTTCCTTCCTTCTTTTTTTTTTTTTTAAACAGGTCTATGGAGCTGATTAATGTGAAAGAAATTGTACATAATACAGTATACAATTTGATGAGTTTTATTGAGTATATATACCTGTGAATATACTATATTCCTATGAAACCAATGCCATAATCAAGATACTGAACATGTCTCTCATCCCCAACAGTCTCCTCAAATTTTCCCCTTCCTCCCCCCATCACTATAGATTAGCTTGCATTTTCTAGAAGTCTATACAAATGTACTCAAGCAGGGTATTTATTTATTTTTCTAATTGTGTAACTCAGACTCCAGCTTATAATTAGCCCCTGTGTGTATCAGGCCACATCCTCTTCTTACCCACAGTACTGTTGTGGATTTTCTGGATTTTTTGCTCTGGGGATTTCAAGGCAGTGTCTAGAGCATCTGTTTCCAAAGTCTGGAGAACACCTGTGGCCCAAGATGCGACTTTTTCCTTCTCTCCTGTTCCCAGCAGAGTTTTATTAGCAAGAAGTGACTCAAATGTCTCAACAACACGTTGCAGCTTTGAAGATACAAAAAATAAGAAAACAAATCCAATCTGATAGATCTCACACCCGGAGGGAATGTAGAAAGCATGAGAAGGCAGCTTCTGGAGCCAGAGGACCTGGTTTCAATTCACCATTGACCAGCTGTGCGAACTTGGAAAAATCACCCAATTGCTCTGTGCCTCAGTTTACCCAAATTAGGATGGGCACAGTAAAAGGACCCCATAGAATTTTGGGGAATATTAAATGAATTAAGAGATGTTACCTTTTTTGAACAGTCTCTTTGGCTGCTACACACCAGATGAAGGTTCATTATTATGAACATCTTTTACTGACAGGGGAAGTGGTAAGGTTGCCAGAAATAGACCAGTGGTTCTCCTTTAGGGTGATTTTGACCCCACAGGGACATTTGGTAATGTCTGGAGACATTTGGATTGTCATCACTGAGGGATGCTACTGATATCTCATGGGTGGGGGCCAGGGATGCCGCTCAATGCCCTGTAACACACAGGACAGCACTTCCCCGCCCCCTCTGGAAAGTGCCCCAAACTCAGGTGTCAATGGTGCCAAAGCTGAGAAAATGTGAAGTAGAGTTATAGCTCAAAAGACATTCTAACTGGCCTTTTTAAGTCAAAAAATTTATCTATGAAGTAAAACAAAGAGACAAGCCAGAGGGGAGAAAAATGAAGAGCCAAGGTGAAGTTTTATAAACATCTGTGTAATATAATTGTAATATAGGTGACTTGAAAGATGATTTTTATGCAAATCCCCACATCCTTGTACTTAAAGTGTGGTCCTTGGACTGGCAGCATCAGCATCACCTGGCAGTCCGTTTGGAATGCAGTCTCTTGGGGTCCTGTGTCCAAATCTGTACTTCAACAAGCTCCCCAGGGGATTTGTTGCACAGACACACCCCGGAGATATTGCAAGTTTGGTTCCAGACTCTGACAATAAGGTGAGTATTGCGGTAAAATTACTCAAATAAAGTTTTTGGTTTCCCAGGACATATAAAAGTAAGTGTGTAACAGCATTTTGTCCAAAAAACGTGCAAACCTCACATCACCCGGCGCTCATCACAGCAAGTGCACTCCTTAATCCCCATCACCTATTTCACCCATGAGCCCTGGGTGATGTGTGGGAGTGTTGAGTCACTATATTGGACACCTTAAACTCATATAACACCGTATGTTAACTAACTGGAGTTAAAATAAAAACTTAAAAAAAAGCCGATCAAATTAAATAATGTGCAAACCTTAACTTCAAAAATACCTTATTACTAAAAAATGCTAATCATCACCTGAGCTTTCAGCGAGTCATAATCACTGATCACAGATCACCACAACCAATTTGATAATAATGAAAAAGCTTGAAATACTGTGAGGATTATGACAATGTGCCACAGAGACATGACATGAAGCGAGTCAACACTGTTGGAAAAGTGGCACCAATAGAGTTATTCCATACGGGGTTCCCCAAACCTTCAATTTGTAAAAATCGCAATGCAAGTACAAGAAAATGAACCACAATGATGTGAGGTATGCCTGTATGTTAAAGTACTAGACAGGATGGGGACTTTGTCTCACTCACAAAATGGCACCTAGAACAGTCGTTGGTAAATGTAGGTGCTCAGTAAGAGTTCATAGGTTGCATGAATGCTCTTGGGAAAAAAAAAAGGCTATCACATAAAAGCGTTATAAGCAGAGCGATCTATCAAAAGGGATGGGGGAACATTCAGAACCAGGGTTCAAATAAATCTTTTCAAGGTTTTGCTCTTTGGCTCTGAGTCTTTATGAAAATTCTGAGCTGAGTTTGCTAGTTTACAAGCAACCTCCATTCCTGCCCAATATGACAGCAGAAATCATCTTGATTTAAATTGATTCGTACATAGTAGGCACCAAAGTATTTACACTTCAGAATTGCTATTGAAGTGTCTGATCCAGCATGAAGGCTTTGTACCTTTTCCTGGTAATGCATTTGTTAATTGAGGTGAATGTCACACAACATGAAATGCCCCCCTTTAAAGTATACAATGCAATGACCGTTTAGTATATGCACAGTGTTGTGCAGCCACAACCTCCATGTAGTTCTAGAACATTTCCATCATCCTGAGATAAAACCCATTAAGCAATCACTTCCCATTTTTCCTTCCCCTGGGTTCTGGAAACCACTAATCTGCTTTCTGTGTCTATGGATTTGCCTGTTCCGGACAGGTCACATAGAAATGGAATCCTATATTGTATGACCTTTATGTCTGGCTTTTGGCACCCAACATGATGGCTTCAAGGTTTATCTATGTAGTAACATGAATTAGAACTTTATTCCTTTTTATGACTGAATAATATTCCACCGTGTGGATATACCACTTAAAAAAAATCCATTCATTTACTGATGGACATTTGGGCTGTTTCTTTCTTTTGGATACCATGAATAATGCCGCTATGAACACAGGCTTGCAATGATATGTTTTGAGTCTCTGCTTTCACTTCTCTAGGGTGTATTCCTGGGAGTGGAATTGCTGTGTCATACGGGACCCAGCATATGTTTAACTTTTGGAGGAAATGGGCAATGAAACTTCATAATGAAATGTTCCTGTTAATTACATGATTGTTCACTACTTCCATGAACACTTGTTGAACTCCCTTTGTGGGCTTGGGCTGATTCCTGCCCTCAGGAAGTTCACTGTCTAAGTGGCGACAACACGTCATGGAAATGTTGTGAGTCTGCCAGAGGTAACAATGAATAACCTGGATGGAGGGTGTACCCTGGGCCAGGCCACTGTGTTAAGTACTCTACGTATAGTATTTCATCTAACCTTCCTTCCAAGGAGGAAGGTGCCATGAAGACCCCCCACCTTACAGATGAGTAAATTAATCTTGCAGAGTGTGATGGTGAATTTTGTGTCGACTTGGGTGGGCCAGAGGGTACCCAGATATATTTGGTCAAACATGATTCTGGGTGTGTCTATGAGAGTGTTTCAGGATGAAATGAACATTTGAATGGGTAGATGGAGTAAACCAGATTGGCCTTTCCAATTTGAGTGGGCCTTATCCAGTCGGTCCAAGGACTGAACAAAACACGATGTCTGAGTAAGAGGGAATTATCTCCCTCCTGAGTGCCTGACTGGTTGATTGCTTTGAGCTAAGACACTGTTTCATGTTTTTTTGTTTGTTTGTTTGTTTTGGTGGTGTTGTTCAGGCTTGCCTGAAACATCCGCTCTCCGTGGTCTCAGATCTCTGAGTTTGAACTTGGAATGACCCTATTGGTTCTCCTCGATCTCTAGCTTGTTCACTGCAGATCTTGGGACATGTCAGCCTCCATGACTGCATAAGTGAATTCCTTATAACAAATCTCTTTTATCTATGTCTCTTGTTGGTTCTTTCTCTGGAGAACCCTAATACAGAGGGTTGTGCCATTTTGCCCATGTTACTTGTCACTGTGATGCTGTGATTTGAACCTCTTCTGACCTCCACAGAAGAACATGGGGAAATGGATATAAACTCATATGGAAGGGTTTAGGGAGACCGTCCGGTGGGATGTGAAACCTGGATTGAGTCTTGAGCAGAGAAAGGTAGAAGAAAGCCAGCCAGCTGAGGAACTGGGAACAGAGTTGCAGGCAGAGAGAACAGTATGTACTTGGAGGCCTGGAGCTTGGAGGGCAAGATATGAATGGTCCCTCTGGAGTAGAGCAGGGTGGGGTGGGGAATAGGGAGAGGAAAGGATGAGCCCATTCTGCTAGACTCTAGGTTCTCAGAGACACTGGTCATTCTCTCTGTTAACATTCAGAGTCAGTTTACAGACACTAAGTGATTACTACCTAACAGGCACTTCTTTTTTCATTTAATTCAATTTTGTTTAAATTCAATTAATTAGCATATAGTGTATTATTAGTTTCAGAGGTGGAATTTAGTGATTCATCAGTTGCATACAACACCCAGTGCTCATTACATCATGTGCTGTCCTTAATGCCTATCACCCAGTTACCCCATCCCTCATTCCCCTCCTGTCCAGCAAACGTTGGTTTGTTTCCTGTGGCTAAGAGTCTCTTATGGTTTGCCTTCCTTTCTGATTTTGTCCTCTTTCTCCCCTCCCTTCTTCTACGCTCCTCTGTTTTAAAAAGGCACTTTCTTTTTTAAAAGATTTTATTTATTTATTTGACAGACAAAGATCACAAGTAGGCAGAGAAGCAGGCAGAGAGAGAGGAGGAAGCAGGCTCCCCACTGAGCAGAAAGCTTGATGCGGGGCTTGATGCCAGGACACTGGGATCATGACCTGAGCCGAAGGCAGAGGCTTTAACCCACTGAGCTACCCAGGCGCCCCTAAAAGGAACTTTCTTGGTCTGTCTTTTTAAACTGCCTGTCATATCCATTCCCCTTCCCCCTCCTTTTACTAATTGAATGAATTCCTTAGATTTTATCCGGACCACGTTCCCCACATACAGACCACACTGTCCCATCTTCCCTTGCATTCAGTTTTGGCTGTGATACCTGCAACTTCTGGGTTGTTGCTTTAAGACATATCTCCAAGGAAATTATTACAACTTCATTAGCATGTAATCGAGTGAGTAGATGTATCCCTTTTTCTCCACTCCCCCTCTTCACTTTGTGCTGTAGACAGATTGCCCTGGACTCATCTCTCCTCTACCCACTGGTACAAATGCCACATTGCAGCAGCCCAGTTTTGGTCATGTCATTGAGGACAAGATGCCAGGAGATGGTGGAGCAGAAGTTTGCAAAGAATGTGGGTACTCTTAATGGCCTCATGGAGCAGAGTCCTTTCACCAGCATGGACTGTTAACTCAGAAAGTAATAAAGATCCATCTTTTTAAAGTTATTGGATATTTGGGTCTCTTTGCTGTAGATCAGCATACCCTAATATAATTTCACTTAGACTGTCTTTCTTGATCTGGGATCAGTCCTATCTTTAGGGGGCAGTATACACACATGTGTGTACATGTGCACACACACACATTTGTATGTACATACACACTCTATCGCTACTATGAGATATATAGCAATATACATATAGTGATAAATAAGGTGAGATACATTTGTATATTTCACAGTTATACATAATATAAATTATATGTTGCAGAGTATTATTGTGTTATAATTAATTTCTATTATATTATAATTAAAAACTATTATATTAGACTATGTTACATACCATAACATAGAATGCATAATATATATGACATATCACAGACTTATGGTACACAGATGATATACAATATATAGTAGACATATAATATATAGTATCCACATCCACTTGCTAATTTTGGGCTTTGTAAACATTGTTACCTGGTTGGGCTCAAGGGCTGGGCTTGTGCTCACATCCATGGCTTTGGTTGTCGCTGAGGAAATGGCTTCTGTAAAAAAAAAACATCAAGGGAAGTTACTGTTGGAACCGAGAGTAAAAGGGTGGAGAGGTGGACAGAAAGCTTAATAGAAGGGCTGATCTCATACTCTATTTTATTTTTTCTAATTTAATTTTAATTTTTCAGTGTTCCAAGTTTCATTGTTTATGCACCACACCCAGGGCTCCATGCAATACATGCCCTCCTTAATACCCACCACCAGGCTCACCCATCCCCTCACCCCCCAGCCCTCCAAAACCCTCAGAGGGTTGTTTCTCAGAGTCCACAGTCTCTCATGCTTCATCTCCCCCTCTGGTTTCCCCTAATTTACTTTTCCTTTCCTTCTCCTAATGTCCTCTGTGTTATTTCTTATGTTCCACAAGTAAGTGAAACCATTTTTTAATTAACAAAATTTTAATTTATTAATTTAAAAAATTCCAGAATCATTAACACACAGCATTATATTAGTTTTAGGTATCCAGTATAGTGATGCAACAGTTCTGTACATTCCTCGGTGTTCATCAACATCACCTGTCCCACCCATCTCTCCACCCGCCTCCCCTCGGGCAACCATTGGTTTGTTCTCTGTAGCTAAGAGTCTGGTTTTTGTTCCTTTTTTTCTTTTGAACTCATACTTTTTTTTTTTTTGAGGATTAAAAACCATTATTCATTTTTAAAGAGGTATCACGTGATAAAGTGAACTCATACTTTTATTCACTGGCAAGGTAGTGCTCTTTGAGGGATCAGAGTAGACTTCCTTAGCATGGTGTACAGCAGTGTTTTTCGACAGGACGTCATTTTGCCTGCAGGGGACATTGGCAATGGCTGGAGACATTTTTGGTGGTCACAACCTGGGGTGGGGAATGTTACTGGCATCTAGTGGATGGAGGTTTGGGCTTGGGGTGCTGCTTAATATCTTGCAATGCACAGGATGGTTCCTGACCACAAGGAATTATTAGACCCCAAATATCAATATTGTTGTGATAGAGATATCCTGGCATAGAGGACGCGGGAAAGTGTAAACTTCGAATTCTTTAATTTGGTCTTGGCTGGACATTACAACTGAGATGGCTGATGGATCAGAAAACTAGATACTTCAGATTTTAAAATTCAGCCTGGCAGGGAATTACAGTTGAAATAAGAGTGTCAGTTTTTGGTCATCAGCCCTTAGTGAGACCTTTGTGTGTTTCTTGCGCTTTGTGAGGACCACCATCTCTGTTTTAGAAAGATGAGGAAAAGCCAGTCAACACTGACATCCAGTTACCATCAGTCTGAGGTTATGTCTATATTTCTTCTATATCCTGGTTTTCAGCCTTGTATATTGGCTAGACAAGGATGAAGAGCTTTCTTGTAATAGCAAAAGTTTTGTCTTGAGTTCAGGAATTTTGACTTACAACTCTGAGTCTAGAATACATTTGTTATTACAAACCACATTTGTTGTCAAAAACAGTACTTTTGGTTGAAAGCTGCATACTTTTTTATGGGGGCTTTCTTGGACCTCCAACCCTGGTGACAACTAACTCCAGATGGACTCAATCTATGTGAGAGTATTTGTAGTTCACATGAAACACTTAAATATTTTCTTCAAAGT
The DNA here is from genome assembly GCF_009829155.1 of Mustela erminea. NCBI lineage: Eukaryota > Metazoa > Chordata > Mammalia > Carnivora > Mustelidae > Mustela > Mustela erminea. Next base: position 10,380,880 of record NC_045614.1, read on the forward strand.
AGAGCACAACACAAGATGAAAAAAAAATAGATATTGACACACTCATACCTATGGTTGTGCAGTAGAGATTTATTGTGTATGATCTCTGTGCCAATATACAATATAGACGTAGTGTTAATCATGTTTGTTATCCTGCAGTCAATATATTGGAGCTTTGTCCTTTAGGGATAATTTTCAATAGTACCAGTTATAATAATGATCAAATCAAGGCCTATGTGATCTGATGTGTATATTGCCATGCTGATTGTTTGATTGTTAAAGATCCATGAAATGCACTTTTCATTTTCCTACTTTAACTCTCTTATTTTGCCATATCTCTTGAAATAACACCTAGTGAATAGAGGAAAACATGTTCGATTTTAAAAGGAGTAATTAGGGTGAAGATGGCACTGCCAAGTGATAGTCTGGAGGAAAAGGACTGTCCCTTAAAATCGGGAAAATAACCAAGAGCATTTCTTTTCCTTGTACAAGAGAGTGCATTTAACAGATCAACACCAGGACCCAGGAAGAATTCCAATTTGTACATTGTCAGTAGAGGTGCCTGTTGCCAAGTAAAAGGCTCATTCACTTTGGGTTCAATCATGTTAATTCACTCAACAACTATTTTTTTTTTGCCTATTTTTTAAAATTTATTTTCAGCATAACAGTATTCATTATTTTTGCACCACACCCAGTGCTCCATGCAATCTGTGCCCTCTATAATACCCACCACCTGGTATCCCAACCTCCCACTCCCTACCTCTTCAAAACCCTCAGATTGTTTTTCAGAGTCCATAGTCTCTCATGGTTCACCTCCCCTTCCAATTTCGCCCAACCCCCTTCTCCTCTCTATCTCCCCATGTCCTCCATGCTATTTGTTATGCTCAACTATTTATTGATTGGGTTAGTGGTGGGCTTATGGCCCAGCAATCCCTACCCACCAGCTTGTGCTCTTGTCTCTCACCTTCCCCATATTGACTCCAGCTCACTTTTGGAGCTTATGCACCTCCAGGACCCTGCTATGGGCTCCAGCTTGGACTTGGGGAAATATGGGAACCTGGGCTTAAATCTTGCAGGAGCACTACCTATTGGTGGGAATTATAATCTTGATACTAAACAGTTGCCTGAACTTCCCTATGGCCTTTTTAGTAGGAGCAGGGAGGTTTTATTTTATTTAAAAATTCAGTTAATTAATATATAGTGTATTATTAATTTCAGAGGTAGAGTTCAGTGATTCATCAGTCTTATATAACATCCAATGCTTATTACTTCCTGTGCCTTTCTTAATACCTATCATCCAGTTACCCTATCCCCTCACCCCACTCCCTTCCAGCAACCCTCAGTTTGTTTCCTATAGTCTCTTCTGGTTTGTCTCCCTCTCTGATTCCATCTTGTTTTATTTTTCCCTCCCTTTGTCTATGCTCCTCTGTTTTGTTTCTTAAATTTCACATGTGGGTGAAATCACATAATTGTCTTTCTCTTATTGACTTATTTTGCTTAGCATAATGCCATCTAGCTCCATCCATGTCATTGCAAATGGTAATATTTCATTTTTCTGATGGCTGATATTCCATTTTATACACACACACACACACACACACACACATATATATACACACACACGTACATACCACATCTTCTTTATCCATTCATCTATCAGTGGACACCTGGGCTCTTTCCTTATCTTGGCTATGGGAGACATTTCTGCTATAAATGTTGGGGTGCATGTGCCCTTTCAGATCACTACATTGGTATCTTCAGGGTAGATACCTAGTAGTACAATTGCTGGGTTGTAGGGTAGCTCTATTTTCAACTTTCTGAGGAACCACCATACTGTTTTCCAGAGTGGCTGTGCCATTTTGCGTTCCCACCAACAGTGTGAGTGGGTGGCCCTTTCTCTGTATCCTTGCCAACGTCTATTGTTTCCTAACTTGTTCATTGTAGTCATTCTGGTCATTCTGACTAGTGTGCGGTGGTATCTCATTATGGATTTTTTTTCTTTTTATTCTTTTTTTTAAAGATTTTATTTATTTATTTTTCAGAGAGAGAGAGAACAAGAGAGGGAGCACAAGCAGGAGAACAGCAGGCAAAGGCAGAAGCAGGCTCCCTGCTGAGCAAGGAGCCCGATGTGGGACTTGATCCCAAGACCCTGGGATCATGACCTGAGCCAAAGGCAGACGCTCAACTAACTGACTGAGCCACCCAGGGGTCCCTCATTGTGGTTTTGATTTGTACGTCCCTGATGTTGAATGATGTTGAGCATTTTTTCATGTGTCTGTTGACCATTGTAAGTCTTCTTTGGAGAAGAAGACTATTTTTAATTTCTTGTCTTCTGACCAAGGAGCAAGGATATATATATATATATATATATATATATATATACACACACACTTACTTACACACTTTGAAGAATCAGATGAAATACGAACTATATTAGCAAACATTTGTGGGCACTGTCTTAAGTGCCCTGTTTGTAGTGTTTCATTTAAGCCTCAATTATCTTTGCAACAGCTCTGTGAGGTATATAACCTGGTCTATATGCTCATTTAATGAATTAATTTCTTTTTTTCTTGATGAGCCTGACTATGGGTTTATTTCTTGTTTATTTTTTCAAAGAACCCACTCTTAGTTTCATTGACTTTTTTCTATTGCTTTTTTTGGTCTCTGTTTAGTTTATTTCTCTTCTGATCTTTATTATTTCCTTCCTTCTACTAGCTTTGGGCTTTGTTCTTTTTTTTTTTTTTCCTATTCCTTTAGGTCTAAGGTTTTATTGTTTGAGATTTTTCTTGTCTCTTGAAGTAGGCCTGTATTATTATAAACTTCCTTCTTAGAACTGCTTTTACTGTTTCTGAAGATTTTAGGTCTGAGGCTCCTGGCTGGAGCCTTAGTCTTGATCTTGGGGTAATGGGTTCAAGCCCCATGCTGGGTGCAGAGATTACTTAAAGCCACTATTTCCTTACTGATTTTCGGTCTGATCTTTCCATTTATGTAAGTGGAGTGTTAAAGTACCCAACTATTATTGAATTACTGTCAATTTCTCCCTTTATGTCTGTTTTTTTAAATTTATTTTTTATTTTCAGCATAACAGTATTCATTATTTTTGCACCACACCCAGTGCTCCATGCAATCCGTGCCCTCTATAATACCCACCACCTGGTACCCCGACCTCTCACCCCCTGCCCCTTTAAAACCCTCAGATTGTTTTTCAGAGTCCATAGTCTCTCATGGTTCACCTCCCCTTCCAATTTCCCCCAACTCCCTTCTCCTCTCTAACTCCCCATGTCCTCCATGCTATTTGTTATGCTCCACAAATAAGTAAAACCATATGATAATTGACTCTCTCTGCTTGATTTATCTCACTCAGCATAAGATCATGTTGCTACAAAAGTTGGGTATTCATCCTTTCTGATGGAGGCATAATACTCCATAGTGCATATGGACCACATCTTCCTTATCCATTCGTCCGTTGAAGGGCATCTTGGTTCTTTGCACAGTTTGGCGACCGTGGCCATTGCTGCTATAAACATTGGGGTACAGATGGCCCTTCTTTTCACTCCATCTGTATCTTTGGGGTGAATACCCAGGAGTGCAATGGCAGGGTCATAGGGAAGTTCTATTTTTAATTTCTTGAGGAATCTCCACACTGTTCTCCAAAGAGGCTGCACCAACTTGCATTCCCACCAACAGTGTATGAGGGTTCCCCTTTCTCCACATTTTCTCCAACACATGTTGTTTCCTGTCTTGCTAATTTTGGCCATTCTAACTGGTGTAAGGTGATATCTCAAGGTCGTTTTAATTTGAATCTGACAGCTAGTGATGAACATTTTTTCATGTGTCTGATAGCCATTTGTATGTCTTTATTGGAGAAGTGTCTGTCCATATCTTCTGCCCATTTTTGGATATGATTGTCTGTTTTGTGTGTGTTGAGTTTGAGGAGTTCATTATAGATCCTGGATATCAGCCTTTTGTCTGTACTGTCATTTGCAAATATCTTCTCCCATTCCGTGGGTTGCCTCTTTTTTTTTTTTTTTTTTGACTGTTTCCTTTGCTGTGCAGAAGCTTTTGATTTTGATGAAGTCCCAAAAGTTCATCTTCGCTTTTGCTTCCTTTGCCTTTGGAGACATATCTTGAAAGAAGTTGCTGTGGCTGATATCAAAGAGATTACTGCCTATGTTCTCCTCTAGGATTCTGATGGATTCCTGTCTCACATTGAGGTCTTTTATCCATTTTGAGTTTATCTTTGTGTACAGTGTAAGAGAATGGTCGAGTTTCATTCTTCTACATATAGCTGTCCAGTTTTCCCAGCACCGTTTATTGAAGAGACTGTTTTTTTTCCACTGTATATTTTTTCCTGTTTTGTCGAAGATTAATTGACCATAGAGTTGAGGGTCCATATCTGGGCTCTCTACTCTGTTCCACTGGTCCATGTGTCTGTTTTTATGTCAGTACCATGCTGTCTTGGTGATTACAGCTTTGTAGTAAAGCTTGAAATCAGGTAACGTGATGCCCCCAGTTTTGTTTTTGTTTTTCAACATTTCCTTAGCGATTTGGGGTCTCTTCTGATTCCATACAAATTTTAGGATCATTTGCTCCAGCTCTTTGAAGAATACCGGTGGAATTTTGATCGGAATAGCATTAAAAGAATAGATTGCTCTAGGCAGTATAGACATTTTAACAATGTTTATTCTTCCAATCCAAGAGCATGGAATGGTCTTCCATCTATTTGTGTCTTCAATTTCTTTCATGAGTGTTCTGTAGTTCCTCGAATACAGATCCTTTACCTCTTTGGTTAGGTTTATTCCCAGGTATCTTATGTTTCTTGGTGCAATAGTAAATGGAATTGATTCTCTAATTTCCCTTTCTGTATTTTCATTATTAGTGTATAAGAAAGCCACTGATTTCTGTATATTGAATTTGTATCCTGCCATGTTGCTGAATTGTTGTATGAGTTCTAGTAGTTTGAGGGTGGAGTCTTTTGGGTTTTCCATATAAAGAATCATGTCATCTGTGAAGAGAGAGAGTTTGACTTCTTCATTGCCAATTTGAATACCTTTTATTTCTCTTTGTTGTCTGATTGCTGTTGCTAGGACTTCTAATACTATGTTGAACAAGAGTGGTGAGAGTGAGCATCCTTGTCGTGTTCCTGATCTCAACGGGAAGGATGCAAACTTTTTCCCATTGAGGATGATATTTGCTGTGGGTCTTTCATAGATAGATTTGATGAAGTTCAGGAATGTTCCCTCTATCCCTATACTTTGAAGCGTTTTAATCAGGAACGGATGCTGGATTTTGTCAAATGCTTTTTCTGCATCAATTGAGAGGACCATGTGGTTCTTCTCTCTTCTCTTATTAATTTGTTCTATCACATTGATTGATTTGCAAATGTTGAACCATCCTTGTAGCCCAAGGATGAATCCCTCCTGGTCATGGGTGATTATCTTTTTAATGTGCTGTTGGATCCTGTTTGCTAGGATCTTGTTGAGAATCTTAGCATCCATATTCATCAGTGATATTGGTCTGAAATTCTCCTTTTTCGTAGGGTCTTTGCCTGGTTTGGGGATCAGGGTAATGCTGGCTTCATAGAAAGAGTCTGGAAGTTTTCCTTCTGCTTCAATTTTTTGAAAAAGCTTCAGGAGAATAGGTGTTATTTCTTCTTTGAAAGTTTGGTAGAATTCCCCAGGGAATCCATCAGGTCCTGGGCTCTTGTTTTTTGGGAGGTTTTTGATCACTGCTTCAATCTTGTTACTAGATATTGGTCTATTCAGGTTGTCAATTTCTTCCTGATTCAATTTTGGGAGTTTATAGTTTTCCAGGAATGCATCCATTTCATCTAGGTTGCTTAGCTTATTGGCATATAACTGTTGATAATAACTTCGGATGACCCATCCATATGTTGTCTACAAGAGACCCATTTTGAACCTAAAGATACACCCAGACTGAAAGTGAAGGGATGGAGAAGCATCTTTCATGCCAATGGGCCTCAAAAAAAGGCTGGCGTAGCAATTCTCATATCAGACAAATTAGATTTTAAACTAAAGACTGTAGTCAAGGATACAGAAGGACTCTACATCATTCTTAAAGGGACTATCCACCAAGATGATCTAACAATTGTAAATATCTATGCCCCCAATATGGGAGCAGCCAATTACATAAGAAAACTGTTAATCAAGATAAAGAGTCATATTGATATGAATACACTAATCATTGGAGATCTTAACACGCCTCTCTCAGAAATAGATCATCGAAGCAGAAAACCAATAAAGAGACAAGAGCATGAATGACACATTGGACCAGATGGACCTCATAGATATATACAGAACATTCCACCCTAAAACAACAGAATACTCATTCTTCTCCAGTGCACATGGAACCTTCTCCAGAATAGACCACATACTGGGTCAGAAATCAGGACTCAACTGATACCAAAAGACTGAGATTATTCACTGCACATTCTCAGATCACAATGCTTTGAAACTGGAGCTCAATCACAAGGAAAAGTTCCGAAGGAAATCAAACATCTGGAAGCTAAAGACCACCTTGCTTAAGAATGCTTGGATCAACCAGGAGATCAAGGAAGAACTGAAACAATTCATGGAAACCAATGACAATGAAGACACTTCCATCCAAAACCTATGGGATACAGCAAAGGCGGTCCTAAGGGGGAAATACATAGCCATCCAAGTCTCCCTCAAAAAAATTGAAAAATCCAGAACACAGCAGCTTCCTCTACACCTTAAAGAACTGGAGAATCAACAACAAATTAAACCAACTCCACACATAAGAAGGGAAATAATCAAGATTAGAGCTGAGATCAATGAGGTAGAAACCAGAGATACAGTAGAACATATCAATGAAACTAGAAGCTGGTTTTTTGAAAGAATCAATAAGATTGATAAACCATTGGTGACACTAATCCAAAAGAAAAGAGAGAAAGCTCAAATACATAAAATTATGAATGAAAAGGGAGAGATCACAATGAACACCAAGGAAGTAGAAGCAATCCCTTATGTCTGTTAATATTTGCTTTATATATTTAGATGTGCCAATGGTGGGTGCATAGATATTTGCAATTGTTGTATCCTCTTGTTCGAGTGATTCCTTTATCATTACGTAAGGACAATCTTTGTAAGTATCACTACCCCAGCTTTTTGTTGTTTGCTTGTTTACATTTGGTTGAATACCTTTGTCCATCCCTTCACTTTTGATCTATATATGTCTTCAGGTTTGAAGTGAGTCTCTTGCAGGCAGCATATAGATGGATTTTTAAAAATAAATTTAGCCACCTTAAGTCTTTTGATTAGAGCATTTACATTTAAAGTAATTATTGATCAATATGCCCTATTGATTTTCAAAACCAGACATTATGGGAGCTTGCCTTTCTGGTGCAGGTCCCCAGGGTGTGAGCTTGAACTCTTTGTGGCTCAGGGAGAACTTTTGCACTTGTAACATTCCTCCAGCTTGTGGTTGTCCCACTGGGGGTTTTGGTTCCTGACCTGACCATGTCTTTGCTCCTCCTACCTTTCTTGATATGGCTTTATCTCTTTCTTTAGCTGTGGGAGAGCTGCTCTGCTAGTCTTCATGTCACTCTTGGAAAGAGAGAGAGAGAGAGAAAGAGAGAGAAAGAGAGAGAGAGAGCGAGCTGCTCTCTATGTAGTTGTATCCTTGGTGTGTTCATGGAAAGAGGTGAGCTCAGGATGTTCCTACCCCACCATCTTTCCCTTGTGTTTCCCAGTTACATCTCCCACATTTCTTGTGCATAGATTTCCCTGTCTATGTGGTTTCCATGAGAGTGCTCATGCTTATACAATATGGTGCTTCCCCCTCAACACAGATCTAAGGGTGGGCATATAACTCAAACTGAACTAATTGGTACATTTCCAAAGAACTTACAATTAAGTCCAAAAGAGAGTCCGTTGATCTCTCTTTGGGTGGTTTGATCATTAACAATGTAAAATTTGGACTTCTCAGTGGGTGTATTTCCTGTTCTGTGGACTAAAAAGGCAGAAAATCCCAGTTTTCAATGAACAAGAAGAAAGGAGCAGACCCAAAGAATGTCAGAGCCTGAAGTGTCTTGATAAGAGTCTCTATTTCAGTTTATTCTAGAAGCCCTGCTTTGTTCTTGTTCTTGAGTTGCAAGACACACCCATGCATCCTTATCATAAACTCACCTTTTCTGTTTAAGTTAGCTTGAGTGAGCTCTTTTTTGCAACTCAAAGAATCCTGTCTCAGTTAGCACCTTGTTACCTCTATTTCCAAAGTCCACTTGTCTTATTAGCCCCCATTATTTCTCTAAATTTCCTTCTTTCTTTTTGTATCCTCTTTCCATCATCCAGAAAATGGAAACATGTACTAACCTCTCTATACACAACACACCCACACACATACACAAACACACACACAGACACTTATCTGGCATTAGACTCAATGAAAAATATATAGACAAGAAGACAAGAATTTCCTTACTTTGACAAGTGTTTTCATTGGGATTCTGGAATTGTGGAGCCCCAGAGAGAAGTTTGTATCCAGGATTACAGTGACAGTAGAAACCTCCATCAGTATTCTGACATGCAGCATTTTCTCCACAATATATACTGATGGGTGGTTTACATTCATCAGTATCTGGAACACAAAAGAGGAATTTGGCCATTAATTTGACAAAGATTTATAGAACATCTAATATGTGCCAGAGGCCATACCCTTTCCATCCAATCTGTCCTGGTTTTCCAGGACAACTCATTTAAGTTAGTGGGTTGTCTTTGTTCTTCCCTTTCCTCTTTGACTTCGGTTGGATTCTCTGAGAAGTAGACACTGAGACAAGAATTCATGTTCAAGTACTTTATGTGGGAGGTGATCCCAGAAAACCCTGGAAGGGAAGTGGTGAAATAAGACAGGGAAAGCCAGGCAGAAAGTAAACAGGGAAGTTTCTGCTGTGGACAACTGGGACTCGATATCCCTGGGACCCTCTGGGAGGCAGTGTAGAGCACACGCTGCAGAGTGACTTCCCAAGGAGTGAGGGGGCTGGGGTATTTATCTGCCAAATCTTTTTTTTTTTCTCTTAAGTTCTTATTTAAGTCATAATTGGTTAACACATAGTGTAATATTGGTTTTGGGAGTAGTAGTTAGTGATTCACCAGTTACACACCCAGGGCTCATTACAAGAAATGTCCTCCTTAATCCCCATCACCCATCTAGCCCATCCCCCACCCACCTCCCCTCCAGCAACCTTCAGCTTGTTCTCTGTAGTTAAGAGTCTCTTATGGTTCCCTCTTTCTGTTTTCCCAGTTTCCTCTGCGCTCCTCTGTTTTGTTTCTTAAATTCCACAGATGAGTGAAATCATATGGTATTTGTCTTTTCCTGACTGGCTTATTTTGCTTAGCATAATACACTTTAGCTCCATCCATGTCATTGCAAATGGCAAGATTTCATTCTTTTTCATGGTTGAGTAATATTCCATCGCATGCATACACACCTACACACCCACACACCACATCTTCTTCTTTATCCATTCACGGTTGATGGACATTGGGGTCTTTCCATAATTTGGCTTTTGTTAGCAATGTTTTTATCTGCCAAATCTTATTTATTGACAGAGAAGTGCTTGCAGGGATAATTAACTCTCCGGTACTTCCAACTGTTTTGAGCATGAGCTGAGTAGTCTCCAGTAGACAGAGAGAGCCTTAGATTTGGTGTGCAAAGGAATGGCAAGTGCTGACAACAAATAAGTGGGAAATTGACTATGTCTGTTGTTATGAACCATATGTATATCTCTTCATTTCAACATGTTGAAACCCTAACTTCTCGTGTGGCTGTATTTGGAAATGGGGCCTCTAAGGATGTAACTGAGGTTAAATGAGGTTGTAAGAATGGGGTCTTGATCTGTTAGGATTAATGTCTGTAGAAGAAGAGACAAGAGAACTTTTCCATCTGCCTGACCACTATGTGCACAGAGTGAGGAAAGACCATGTAAAGATGGAGTAAGAAGACAGGCATCTTCAAGCCAGGAAGAGAGGCCTCCTGAGAAAGTGGAACTGCCAGAACCTTGATCATGGGCTTCCCAGCATCCAGAACTGTGAGAAAATAAATTCCTGTTGTTTAAGCCACCCGGTCTGTGTTTTGTCATAGCAGCCCAAGAGTAATACATTTGCTAGATTAACTAATTGAGTTAGAATGTCTTGATTAAGTCAATGTGTCCCCAGTCCTAAGGGTCAGAGTAGCCCCTTTGTAAATGTCAGGTGGGTAGCAAAGATGTGTGATTTCCCAAACTGGTATGGCAAACATGGAGCTGGGAATTTTCAGGCTGTCTTGTTCCCATCACCCAGGCACTCTCTCTCCAGCCTCCCTTCCAGCTTTCATGTCTCACCCCCAGCCAATGAAGAGTAGGGATGTTCTTTCTGGGGCATCTGCAAGAAACCTAAGTCTGAGACAGAAGTCACTGCAAAGGGATGAGACTGATTGGCTTTGGGATTTTTGTTTACGGCCCTGTATGCTTGAAGACAGTTACTTCTGTGATCACTGGGGTATTCACTGGTGAATCACTTGGTTAAGAGGATGGAATGAAAAAGCTCCCTCCGAGGCAGGATAGAACCTACTTGTTAGAGCCAAAGAAATACAAGATGGTGCATTCGTGGAGAGAGACATTAGCTATGTGGGCCAGTTTGAAGAAAGCACATGAGAAAGTTCTCCAAAAAAACCAACAGATTAACAAGTGTGAAACAAGGAAGTACAGAAACCTCAATGTAGGGGGAAATGAAGGGAAGAGGAAGCAGGGGTGAGCAGTGAACCTGGAGATAAAGTTAAGGAGTGGGGGTGGGGGGAGTGTGGCAGGGGAGATAGGGAGGGGTTGAAATTACGGTATTTTAAAGATCTTATCTCTTCACTGGGGGAGCGGAAGTGAGGGTGAAATGAAGGATCTTTTTAAAAAAGTGCCAGTATAATTAAAATACAGTGTTATTTTAGTTCTAGGTGGGCAATATGGTGATAAACAATTCTGTATGTCACTCAGTACTCATCATGGGGAGGGTACTCTCACTCCCTTCTCCTGAAATGATGGGGCAAACAATGCACCTTGAAAGGGGAAATAATTGATGAGTTAAAAAAAATAGTAGAGAAACACATGTTTGAATATGAAGTTAAGAGAACTCGGTAGTCATAAATGGGGTGGAATAGTGTATTAGGACTTCCAAGTAAATAAAGGGAAATGATGGTGTGCTTGGGTGGCTCAGTTAGTTAAGCATCTAACTCTTGGTTTCAGCTCAGGTCATGATCTCATGGTCATGAGATTGAGCCCCATGTTGAGCTCTGCTGGGCATGGAGCCTGCTTGGGATTCTCTCTCTATCCCTATCCCTCTGCCCCCCCCCCACTTGGGCTCTTTCTCTTAAAAAAAAAATAAAGAAGAAATACTGATTTCATGAAAACATTTCTTTCTTGATGAGGGTGGAGTTGTTAAGTTTTTGTTTTTTTTTAGCAGTGCACATTATTGGTATTTGCCTCCCCATGGTCCTTATGCTGTCTTCCTTCTACTCCTGCCTCTGGATGGTTTGAAAACTGTCCCTTACCTTTGCATGTAGCCAAGGGAAATGTGAAGAATTCCTCCCCGTGCATAGAGGTGTATCCATGTTTGCAAGTACAATGAGTGCTGTTGACACAGTCAGCATGCTGGGGGCAGTTACAAGAAGCTGCAGGGAGAAAGAGGGGCAGGTCAAACATCTGCTGGGGTTAAGAGATGTCCTGTTATCATTTGACTTGGCCTCCAGCCAGGATCTCATGAGGATAAGGAAGCCTACACCCTTTGTCTCTCTTGAAATCTCAGTACATTAAAAAATGAGAGACACCAAACCCAAGTTACAGAAAAAAGTGAGATTCTTTTGCATGATAAAGGACAGAGGTTGGTGTTAAATTAATTTTAACACAAAAATTTCAAGGTGATGAAATTGTGCTATTCTCAGGATCACTGCAGAATTTATAAAAGGGGGAATGAATTGGTTAAGGCCCTGGGTTCGATTCTGACTCTGCCACTTACCAGCTGTGTGTCTTTGCACAAATGTCTTAACCCCTCTGTGCCTCAATACCCTCATCTGTAAACTGGGTTATTGTGAAGAGTAACTGAATTAATACATATGAAGTGTGTTGGGCAGTGCCTGGCACATAGAAAGTATCAGCTAGGATTATAAAGATTTAAATTTGTAGGGGTCCACAGGAGGTATATCCTGATATGGGTACACATGATCTTTGTAACCCTATGTATAACTTCATTTGGACAGGGAGACAGGAAAGATCTCAATTTGAGACCTCTTGGGAATGAACTGAGCTGAGGAAGTATCTAGAACTTTGGGTCCAGTGGAGAAATCTGAGAACTGTGCAGTGTTCATGGGGAGAGGGAACGTGATGGGGGCCACAGCAGACGGTCTGGCTACTCAGAAGGCATCCCCCGGAGGTTGGCTAGAAAGGCAGAATCTCAGGCCCCATGCTAGACCTGCTGAATTAGAATCTAGTGAGATCTCCAAGGGTTTAAAGTTAGCCTGATGTCATCTTGTTCATCTTTTTTGAGAGGGGGCTTGCTTATGATCAGAATGGAATGGTTACCATCATGCTGTGTGTCTCGCCAATGGAATGCTCACTTCGTGAGACTTTGTGCGTTTCAGCTGCTGTTTTATTCCTACATTGGGCACATGGTGGTTACTGAAAGCAAATGAATAGACAAAGGACTGTAAAATAAAAAGATATATTAAGGGGCGCCTGGCTGGCACAGTGGGAAGAGTATGTGATTCTTAATCTTGGGGTCGTGAGTTTGAGCCCCACGTTGGATGTAGAGATAAATAAATGAAACTTAAAAAAAAGACATATTAAAATTTGATGTAATGATGAATTAAAAAGAATGACAGGAGCAAACATCCCTGAGTTCTACTGCCAGAACAAGACCCTTTGCTCTAGCTCCGTGCAGGATATGAGTGGTTAGAGGTGTGCCCTTGGTCTACACATTTCTTGGTCTCTGGCTGTGGAGAAGTCAGGCATTGAGCACTTACCTATGGACTTTTGAGCCATAGCTTCTGATAAACTCAGCAGAAAACAGAGTCCTGGAACAGGGAAGCAGAAGGGAGACACATGAACTGAATGAGGAAAGATTCCAGGACATTCTTCAAGGGCTGTGTGTCAGTTATCCATGGCTGTTGATCCCAGTCCTTCATGCACAGGAATTGAATTTACCCTAGTCCCACCTGAAATGTAACGGCTTACAAAATGTAATGGCTTAAAACAGCAATGACCGGGGCACTTGGGTGGCTCAGTGGGTTAAAGCCTCTGCCTTCGGCTGGGGTCATGATCCCAGGGTCCTGGGATTGAGCCCCACATCGGGCTGTCTGTTCAGTGGGGAGTCTGCTTCCTCCTCTCTGCCTGCCTCTCTGTCTGCTTGTGATCTCTGTCTGTCAAATAAATAAATAAAATCTTAAAAAAAAAAAAAGCCAGCGATGACCATTTTCTTACCTCTCATGGTTTCTGTGTTTTGGGAATCTGGGAAAAGCTCAGGTGGGTGATTCTGGTAGGGGTTTCTTATACAGTCGCAGTCGGGCTGTGTCTGGGGCTGGAGCAGCTGGGAACTGGATGGGAGCTGCCATCCCTTCACGTAGCCTCAGACTTGGGGAATTTTGGCTTTCCTCCCAACATGATGACCTCAGGCATGCAGACCCCATGGTAATTCAGAGCTCTAAGTAGGGGTGCCCCAGGCAACAAGACTACATCTCCCATTAAGATCCAGCCCTGGGGCACCTGGGTGGCTCAGTGAGTTAAGCCTCTGCCTTCAGCTCAGGCCATGATCTCAGTGTCCTGGGATCGAGTCCCGCATCTGGCTCTCTGCTTGGCAGGGAGCCTGCTTCCTCCTCCTTTCTCTCTCTGCCTGCCTCTCTGCCTACTTGTGATCTCTCTCTGTCAAATAAATAAATAAAATCTTAAAAAAAAAAAAAAGATCCAGCCCTGGAAGTCATGCAACTCTATTTCCACCACATTTTCTTGGTTATAAGATTCAAATGGAGGGGGATTGGTCCTCTTCTAGAGGGAGGACTGGTGAGATTCTAGAAACATTTCTTGGAAGGGGAGTATTTTTTTTTTTTTTTTTTTTTGTCTTCTTGGGAAATTCAGACTGCCTTTACCGTGGTTGATAATGTGTTCTTTTCTCTTCCCCAAACCTTCCTACCTGCTGGTGGGGTCAGCAGCCATGTTCTTGTTTCTGCAAAGACCTGAAGCTACTGGATGGATGGGTAACTTCTCTTCCCCTTTCCTGAGAAATCCGATAACACTCTGATTGCTAGTTCTTTCCTCACCTTCTTTTCATTTCCTTATTACATACTAATGTCTAGAATTATTTGCCATTTTTAAGGACAATATTAACAGCTGGTATGGTGCAGGAATTGGCCAATCAGAGGACACTGGAGATGGTTCTCTGTTGCAGCAGATATTATTTTAGCTGCTGAATTGTGGGGAGGTGGGTGGAATCTCAGGGCAGGGTCTGGGCTGGCAGGAGTGTGGTGGGAGCTAGTTCTGGGCAATGATTATTTACAAATGGTGTGGGAATATTTCAGTATGAACAACCAATTAGTGGCTCTTCTCAATTAGTGGTTTATACTGGTTGACATTTACTCTGGTGATCAGTCACCTTATTTGCAACTTTGGTTACCCCTTGAGAAAGTGGATTGTGCAGATAAATGGATAAAATGTGGTGTATATATACACGATGGAATATTATCAGGCCTTAAAAGAGAAGGAAATTTCCTGTCATTTGTGGCAATATCTATGAAACTAGAAGACATTACTCTGAGTGAGATAAGTCGAACACAGAAGGACAGATACTGCACAATTCCACTTACATGAAATATCTAAAGTAGTCAAACTCACGGAAGCAGAGAATAGATTGATGGTTGACAGGGGCTAGGGTATAACGTTTTGTTGCATAAGGTGAATAAGTTCTAGAATTCTGCCATAAAACGTAGTACCTATAGTTAGTAACAATGCTGTGTTGTGCACTTCAAGATATGTTAAAAGAATAGATCTCATGTTATGTGTTCTCACTAAACACACACACACAGAGGGAAATTTTTGGAGGTGATGGATATGTTTGATGACTTCATTGTGGTGATGATGGTATTATGGGTGTATGGTGTATGCATACATATAAACTCATAAGATGTATACATTAAATATGTGCAATTTTTAAATGTCTTGATTATACCTCAATAAGGCTAAAATTAAAAAAAAGAAAAGTGTTTCCTGGTAATAGAAGGGTCTCTGTTTATCAAGTGGGGTGATAGGTGTAGGTCAGGGTGGACTAGGTAGGTGGGACTGGGGTCATTTCAATTCCTGTGCATGAAGGATTGGAATCAGGTGATTGAGAACAGTCTGGAGGCTGAGAGTCTGGAAAAGATGGGGCATGTGTGTCTTCCCTGGGGAAGCTCAGGAGATGTGGCAGCTGGTGTCTCTGAAGCAAGACTTGGAGGAGATGGGAATTTTTGGAGTAAAATGCAGCATGCCCTACGATGCAACCACCCCTCCACCCTGCCTACAAACACACCAATGAAACCTTCCTTGGAGAGAGATTCTATGTCTTGGAGAGAGGATTTCCTTGGTGGGGGGTTGAGCAAAATACGAAGGCCAGCCTCAACAACATCTAAAGGGAAAAGAACCCTTACTACATGCCAGGCATTATTCTAAGCACCAGGCACAAGAATTTAATTCAGCTTTGCAACGACTTTAGGAGGTGAGTGCTATTAGCATGATCCTGGTTGTGAACATTAGGAAACAGAGGCACAGAAGGGCTAAGGTGTTTGTTCCATTTCCCAGAGCTAGTTAGTGGCAGAGCTGAGATTAAACTCAGGTGTGGATCCCTACTGATAACCTACCACACCCCACGACCTCTCTTGTAGAAATTCCGTACAAGCTGCATGCCCAAGGGCTGGTGTTGAGATTGGCATGTTTCCAGGGCAGTGATTTAGGGCAAGGGTGCCTTTTCTTCCAGTATATGTAGTTCCCTAGATGTTATAGCCCAGTAGGAGGTGTGATAGGTTACTTGGTTATTTGGGGGCCATCCAGACCAATGGCCAGATTTGGAAGACAAAGCCCTATGGGCTTAGCAGTGACCCTTAAGTGTGGGAGGGAGGGAAGTACTAACTTTTTTTTGGTTCCCTGTAAGAGTTTCTGATTGCTGACAAATCACCCCGAATTTTGTGGCTTAAAAACAACAGAAATGTATTTCCATGTAGTTCTGTAAGCCAGACATCCCAAGTTAGTCTCACTGGGCTGACATTAAGCTGTCAGCTGGATTGCCTCCTTTTGGAAGCTCTAGGGGAGAATCCATTTCCTTCCACGGCCAGCTGTCAGAGGTGACCCACATTCCGTGCTCACGGTTTCCTCTCCCATCCTCAGAGCCAGCAGCACAGCACCTTCCTTTCTCGAGTCCCGCTTCCCTCTTATCAGGACCCTCATGATTATAATGGGCCTGCCTGTATAATCCAGGATAATCTCCCCAGCTCAAGATTATTAGCTTAATCCATATCTCTAAAGTCCCTTTGACCATGTGAAGTTCTCAGGACATGCCACCCCCAAATATGCCGCTTTGGCATCTTGGTTATTTGGAGTGGAAGCCACCTGAGAAACAGCACATGGAGGAAGGGCTTTCTGACCTCATTTTTCCTACTTGAAATCAGGCCATAAAATCTCCCCTGACAAGGCTGCCCTCCCTGTGCCTGGAAGAAAAGAATGTCCTTATCACCAGAGACCGGGAATGAACACAGAAATGGATGTGTACAAACACACTCATTGAAACAGCCCTTGTCGGGGCACCTGGGTGGCTCAGTGCATTAAAGCCTCTGCCTCCGGCTCAGGTCATGATCCCAGGATCCTGGGATCGAGCCCCACATCAGGCTCTCTGCTCAGCCGGGAGCCTGCTTCCCTCTCTCTCTGCCTGCCTCTCTGTCTGCTTGTGATCTCCGTCTGTCAAATAAAAAAATAATAATAATTTAAAAAAAAAAAGAAACAGCCCTTGTCTTCCTCCAGTTTTCCCTCTGACAGAACTCCTAGTCACTTTCTCACAATTCACTATGCCTGACCCCTTTGTCTTGTCGTTTCACAAATTCATATCTTGGTCAAAAAGGCACAGAAACTCTGTGCTCTGGTCATTTCCCTGGGTCTTCATTCTCTTGGGAAGGCTTTCGTGTACATGTTTCAATTCAGTAAAGCTCGTATAATTTGTCTTATGTCAGCTTAATTCTGACTTTCAGCCAGAGACCCCAAGAGGGCAGTGGGGAAATTCGCCCTCCCCTGTGCATTTATGGCAACACATTCCCGGGTTCCAGGGGATGAAGATGTTGACGTGTCTGGGCGGCTGTTACTCATCCTTCCGTGCTTCCGTCCTTCATCAAAGAAGGTGCCAGTTCTGATCAGTTACTTATGTAATGGTGTTCATGAAGCATTTTGAATATTTTTTTTGCCCAATGAGTATATTTTCAGCTGAGCTGTGAACTGCTTAGTGGCAGGGCTCTGGCATATTTTCGAATGAATTTAAATTTCCCTACTCCAGGGGCACCTCGGTGGCTCCATGGGTTAAACCTCTGCCTTCAGCTCAGGTCATGATCCTAGGGTCCTGGGATTGAGTCCCGCATCGGGCTCTCTGCTCAGTGGAGAGCCTGCTTCCCTCTCTCTCTCTCCCTGCTCTTCTGCCTACTTGTGATCCCTCTCTCTGTCAAATAAATAAATAAATAAATAAATAAATAAATTTTAAATTTCCCTACTCCCTACTTTTGTATAATTATTAATTTGAATGGATAAAGAAGATATGGTCCATATATACAATGGAATATTATGCCTCATCAGAAAGGATGAATATCCAACTTTTGTATCAACATGGATGGGACTGGAGGAGACTATGCTGAGTGAAATAAGTCAAGCAGAGAGAGTCAATTATCATATGGTTTCACTTACTTGTGGAGCATAAGGAATAACACGGAGGACATTAGGAGAAAGAAAGGAAAAGTGAATTGGGGGAAATCTGAGGGGGAGATAAACCATGAGAGACTGTGGGCACTGAGAAACAAACTGAGGGTTTTGGAGGGTAGGAAGGTGGGGAGTTGGGTGAGCCTGGTGGTGGGTATTAAGGAAGGCACGTATTGCATGGAGCAGTGGGTGTGGTGCATAAACAAAAACTCCTGGAACATTGAGAAAATAAAATAAGATAAGATAAGATAAAATAAAATAAAATAAAATAAAATAAATAAAATAATTTGTAGAAGCTGCACTAACACTACATCTGCCCAAGTGATGACTATAGCTCACAAAGCCAGTTAGTAACACATATAGGTTGAAAAGCGTTTCCTAGTTCCTAAAGCTCAGGTAGTCTAGGCACCACCAGGTTTCCTCAAGGCTAGTCTTCAGAGTCTCTTTTCAGTCTAGCCAGCAACCCTGTGCTCAGTAATATGTGCATGCATCTTAAATTAGGGTTTTCCCAGAGTCATGAGCATGCCTGAATCCCACACTGCTAAGAAACTTTAGAAATCACACTGACTCTTTTTGTTCATGAGGTAACAGGTGTGTAGAGGTCAAGTGGCTTGGATGCTATTTTTGCAAAAGGTTTAAATTGTTTCCTTATATGAAACATAGTGACAGCATTGTCTACCACCTGGGGTTGGGTGTGATGACATAAACAAGGGCATGCGTGAAGCACAATGTCTGGCAGAAATCAATTCATAAATGCTAGCTGTCTCCATTACCATCTTATTTGCACTAGAATCCTATTCTTACGCTCGACCAGATGCTCATTCTGTTACACTGTCTGTTGCATCCAGTGATGTGGGCAGAGAGTTCACAGGTAACTGAATTCACAAATAATTGAGCCCAGAAGTGTCCTGGACTCTACCTCCAGTTGCCAAAAAAGCAGGAGATATCTTGCTTGAGTGTCTCTTTTTTTAATCTTTTGTTTAAGCTTTATTGAGATATGTATATTGAGATATATATAAAAAAATTGTACACTCTCTCACTTCAATTTGATTCCATAGATATATATATATCAGACTTACATATAAGATATGGAAGGGCCTGCAAAGATGAGAGCACAAGGCATTTGCCTTTAATAAGCTTATATTATATTGATAGATTTTATGATCTATCACCTGCCTCTGCAACTTAACAGCTGTGAGACTTTAAACAAGTCCTACAACCTCTCTGTGATGCTATTTTGCATCTTTCATGTGAAGCTGTTGTGCAATAATGAAGGTAAAACAACTTTAGGCTGAAGTATGTCCTCAATAAACGTAAGGCTGATATTGTGGTTATTGATATTGTTATTTGATCTGGAGCCAGAAGGATGGACGGGACTTCAGAGTTGGAGAACCACCTGCACAGAGGTGGTGATTAAAGCCACAGGATCAAGAGTTTTCTCTAGGAGAGGGAGCAGAAAAAGAGACCTAAGCAGAATCCTGTGGGAGGAGCATAATGGCAAAGATCTGGAGCCAGGCGGTTTGGGTTTGTATCCTGACTCTGCCATTTACAAGCTGTGTGCCCTTGAGCAGGCACTACAATCTCTCTGTGCCCCAGTTTTCTCATCCCTAAGATGGGGATGATATTAATATTCTTGGTACAGGACAGAGGAAAAAAGAAATGGCAAGAGAGGCAGAGAAGAAGTGCAGTTCTAGTGCTAGGTCACAGAATTATCAAGGAGAAAAGGATGTTACTTAGAAAACAAAACCTGTGAAGATGAAGATGATCAACTCCTTGGATTGGACCATCAGGAAAATTTTAGGCATATTTGACAGCACCGTTTGAACAGCGTGGTGAGGAAGGAAACCTCAGCCCCAGGGGAAAGAGAGAATGTTTAAAGCTGGGCAGGAGAAAGAGAAGGAAAAGACAGCTAATCGTTGAACTAACAGCTACTGATAGGAGGTAGGTTAGGGTACAGTCATTCCCAAGGTTACACATACCTGGAAGGAGTGATGGCCCTCGCATTCTTGCACACAGGTAAACCTTGCCGGCCAGCTCTTGAAGTTCCTTACTGCTTTACACTCACCACTTTTCCATCTCAAGGAAATCTTATGAGAATGGATGCACATAGGTTAGCTGACTAAGGACATTTCTATCAGAAAAGGGAACTTGTTCTTGTCTTTCACCATCAGACTGATGGTTCTGCTTTTTTGTTTTTTTATTTATTTTCTGCTTTCTGCACTTGTTTTCATATGCTTTCTTGATGGTAGGTTTTCATGGCTGCTGTTGATTGCCTTTGGGGTGACAGAATCAGTCCTAAAAGGAAGGCCTTTTAGTTACAGAGCATTGTCTGCAGAGTGGTTATGACTTTGGGGTCAAAATAAAGCTTAAATAACCCTGTGGTTTTGAGCTGGGTAAGTCAAAATTTAGGGTATCTCTGTTGGTATCTAAAGATACTGAGGAGTCATTTTTCACAAATGTTGATATTTTTACCCCATTAGCAGATGACCCTCAACAGATCTGGCTAGAGTCTCAAAGTAGACCCAGTAGAGGGTAATGAATTATTTGGTTATTTGGGTCAGTCCAAACCAATTGCAGGATTTGGGAGAAAAATCTAAATCCTTCCCTCTTTCAACAAATATTTATTAAGGCAAATATTATTGACAGGATCTGTTTTCTATCTAGAACTACAGAGAAAGGGAACTTGGTGGAAATGCAGGTTTTTGGGGGGAGAGATGGCATTAAGTTTTGGGTAAGTTGATTTTGAGGTACTGTGATTTCAACATTCATTACATATATGTCTAGTTCACAAAAGAGAGGGCTTTCCTCCTGGTCACTAGTTGGTAATTGTAGCTATAGTACTAGATGATATCATGTAGGGAGAGATTGTAGAGTGAGAAGAGAGCCCTAGGTAAGTAATTTAGAAACCAGGGCATGGAGGAGCAGAAAGTAGAGGGAACAGGCCAAGAGTGGCTAGAGAGATGGGGGAAAATGAGCAGACTCTGGTGTCATGGAGGGAAAGGAAAGAGACCAGACTGAATTAAGACAGAAAAATATTGATCGGACAGAGTAGTAGGGAGGTTGTCTTCTTATCAAGAGAAGTTCCAGTGGTTTGGATGGTGGTGGTGATGATGATGATAAAGATAACAATGATGGAAGTGGTGGAGATGGTGATGGTGATGGTGGTGGTGGTGATGATGTTGGCGGTGAAGCTGGTAGAGGTGATGGTGCAGGCGATGGTGGTGGTGGTGGTGGGGATAGTTGTGCTGGTGGCTCTGGTGGTGATGATGAAGGCGGCGATGGTAGTGGTGGCAATGATGGTAGTAAAAATGGTGGAGGTGATGGCAGTGATGAGGTGGTAGAGGTGATGATGACCGTGACAATAGTGGTCAAGGTGGTAGAGAAGATGATGATGAAAGCAGTTCAGAATGAAGGTGACTGAGGGAGAACGGGGGGTGAAGAAGGGGAGATAGCAAGTAGAGTCAACTCCAGAGACACTTGGAGGCAAGTGTATGAGCAAGGAAAAAAAAAAAACACCCAGATTTCCCCAGGTGGTTGGGGCTTTTGGAGGAATTTGCCGGCTTTTGGGGTTGTAAAGCCCACAAGTCCTGCTTAATAAGTTTGTTGTGCTCTCAACATCTCACCGTCCCCCATGGCCAAGCAGCTGTGTGGTGGGGCTTCCTGTTCTTTCCCCTTAGCGGTCCTCTGGGATTGTGATGATAGTTGGAGGTGAGAGTTGATCAAGAAAGACAAGTGGTGCCACCTAATGGCCAGACCTATGCTATTACAGAGTGTTGATTCTAGAGCCAGACCACCAGGGTTCAAATGTAGCTCTGCCACTTACTACTGTGTGACTTTGGGAAGGTCACTCAACTTCTCTGTCCCTCAGGCATCTCTGATCTGGGATAACTTTGATAGCCCCCTAACTGGTTGTCCTTCTACCCCATTCTTCACCCTGAAGCTGGGAGAGCGTTCTGAAATGTGAATCCAAGCCATCACATCTTTGCCTCACAGCCCCATGGATAGTTTGCAGGCTAAATGTGCTTAGTAGCTCTCTCTGCTTCTTCCAGGCACATCTCAGCCAGGCTGTGAGGTTTAATAAAGCTTTACTGAGGTCAACGCAAATGTGATCCTGTTAAATCGAAGTCAGATTGTTCCTCCTCTGCTGAAAGCCTTCATAACTCCCATGTCATTTGTTATTTATTTATTTATTTATCCTGACTCCCATTTCACTTAAAATAAAAGCCAAAGTTCTCACCATAGCCCATAAGTCTCTATGTGATCTGCCCGGGTCACCTCTTTGCCCTCATCTCCTCCCAGTCTCCCCATCCCTGCCCTCTGCTTTCTCTGATTTAGCCACACCCATCCTTTGCCTTTCCTCGAGCAAGCCAGACATACTCCTGCCTCGGCTTTTGTACTTGTTGTGCCCTAAATGCTTTCCTCCCGATTCCCGCATGTAACCACATGGCTCCCTGGCTGACTCCAAGTCATTGCTTAAGTGTCCCCTTGTTGCTGAGGTCTCCTCTGACCTCCCTGTCCAAAATTTCCCTCTCTCCCTCTCCCTCGTCCTCTCTGCCTCCTTCAATCTCTCTCTCTCTCTCTCTCATACCTTCCATTCACTTTGCTTAGTTATTTATGTTCATTGTACCCACCACCTTCTAATATACAAAACAATTTGCTTATTTATTTCATTTATTTTGTTTGCTGTTTCTCTGCCCTGGTGGAATGGCTGCTCCACAGGGTAAGGAATTTTGCATGGTTTATTCATTGTGGTAGTCCCTGTGTCTCATACAGCATCTGGCACATAGTACATGCTCAATAAATACTGATTTAATGAATGGGTGGACATAAAGACCTGGCTGGAGGGGAGTTATCAGCCACTCTCAGGACTGGCTGCCCTCAGTGACTTCAAGTTCCTGACTCTCCTGAACTAGCACTTTAGAGGGGGTGGCAGGCCAGCAACTTGACTCTCAACAGTGGGAATCTCCAGGCATCTACATACCTCAGAATCCAGGCTCAAGGTAACTCTTCACCCTAACCCCAGAGAGCACTGATCTATTCCGGGCACAAGGGATAAAACAGGGGGCAAAACAGACAAAAATCCCCATTCTCATAAGTCTTTTTTTTTGCACACAATGTTCCCTCTACCTGGAGTTCCCTTTCTTTCTCTAATGCAAGTCCCCCTCCCTGTTACTCAAGACCCAGAAGCATTTCCTCCCAGAAAACCTTCACAATCGTGCTAAAGTTAGCTTATACTAATTGATAGAAAATTCTTCATACTGTGACTGTCTTAGGCCAGGTGCCTTTAAGGAGATCCTGAGGTAGGAACTGGGATGCACATAATTTGTTGGGGGGAAAGTAGAGGCTGGGATGCACATGGGATTTTGGAGGAGTATGCTCTCAGAAGAAGGGTACTAAGGAAACAGGATAGGCAGGGGAAGGAGCTAGATAAAGAGGCGGTCTCAGCAAGAGTATAATCTCAGCTTAATTCCTTAGGAAAGCTCTGGACTGTGCATCGTGGAGTTGGTCCATCTGCAGGGAAGGATTTTTTTTCTTTAAATTTTTGATTTTTTAAATTACTTTTAAGTGTCCTAGAATTCATTGTTTATGCACCACACCCAATGCTCCATGCAATACATGACCTCCATAATACCCACCACCAGGCTGGCCCAACTTTCCACCCCCTGCCCCTTCAAAATGCTCAGATTGTTTTTCAGAGTCCATAGTCTCTCATGGTTCATCTCCCCTTCCAATTTTCCCCAACTCCCTTCTCCTCTCCATCTCCCCATCTCCTCCATGTTATTTCTTATGCTCCACAAATAAGTGAAACCATGTGATAATTGGCTCTCTCTGCTTGACTTATTTCACTCAGCATAATCTCTTCCAGTTCTGTCCATGTTGATACAGAAGTTGGGTATTCATCCTTTCTGATGGAGGCATAATACTCCATAGTGTATATTGACCACATCTTCCTTATCCATTTGTCCATTGAAGGGCATCTTGTTTTTTTCCACAGTTTGGTGACCGTGGCCATTGCTGCTATGAACAGTGGGTTACAGGTGGCCCTTCTTTTCACTCCATCTGTATCTTTGGGGTAAATACCCAGTAGTGAAATTGCAGGGTCATAGGGAAGCTCTATTTTTAATTTCTTAAGGAATCTTCACACTGCTCTCCAAAATGATTGCACCAACTTGCATTCCCACCAACAGTGTAAGAGGATTCCCCTTTTTCCACATCCTCTCCAACACATGTTGTTTCCTGTCTTGTTCATTTTGGCCATTCTAACTGGTGTAAGATGTGGTTTTAATTTGAATGTCCCTGATGGCTAGTGATGATGAACATTTTTTCATGTGTCTGATAGCCATTTGTATGTCTTCATTGGAGAAGTGTCTGTTCATGTCTTCTTCCCATTTTTTTGACATGATTATCTGTTTTTTGTGTGTTGAGTTTGAGTTCTTTATAGATCCTGGATATGCCTTTTGTCTATACTGTCATTTGCAAATATCTTCTCCCATTCCATGGCTTGCGTCTTTGTTTTGTTGACTGTTTCTTTTGCTGTGCAGAAGCTTTTGATCTCGATGAAGTCCCAAAAATTCATTTTCACTTTTGCTTCCTTTGCCTTTGGAGACACATCTTGAAAGAAGTTGCGGTGGCTGATATAGCCACATAGGCTGTTACTGCCTATGTTCTCCTCTATGATTCTGATGGATTCCTGTCTTATGTCGAGGTCTTTTATCCATTTTGAGTTTATCTTCGTGTACGGTGTAAGAGAATGGTTGAGTTTCATTCTTCTACATATAACTGTCCAATTTTCTGCAGAGAAGGCTTTTTAATCCTCCGAGTCAATCACTGGCTGTGGGCTGCCCCTTGGGGTGGGGTGGGGACAGAGCCTGACAGGCAGTGTGATGGATGGGAACCGGGCAGAGCACCACACCAGCTGTGCCCACTACTACCTTTCTCAGGGTTATGTATACCTACTGCCTAAAACATCACTATGAATGTGACTTTCTCTTTATTTTAAAGAGCTCAAAATTACAGTGAGTTCCCATACGCCACACTGCATCATTGCATGATAAACCTGGGAGTGAGCAGCTTCCACATTATTCTTTAAAAAGTTTTTTTTTCTTTTGAGTGTAGTTCACACTCAGTGTTACATTAGTTTCAGGGCTGTACAACATAGGGATTGAACAAGTGTATACATTATCCTTAATTTTCTGATTCTTAATTCTCTGAAGTCTCAAAGATTAGGATGGCAAACAGTTAATCGGGCTTAATTCATGCAAACATTGGTGTAGATCCCTATGGAGGATGCCATTTGTGCCTCACCCAGATCTTGTTTCCTGGCCTCTTCCATAAAATCATTTCCATGAAAGTGCTATTGATTGATTGATTGAAAAGTTTTATTTATTTATTTGAGCGAGAGAGGGCGAGTGAGTGTGTGTGGGGGAGGGAAAGGGAGATAAGCAGACTCGAGGCTGACATGGGGCTCCATCCCAGGACCCCTAGATCATGATCTGAGCCAAAGGCAAGAGGTGGCCACTCATTAGGCTGAGCCACCCAGGCACCCATTAAGTGTGTGTGTGTGTGTGTGTTTTTAAACAAATATTATTAATTCTGTGAATGTATTTATTTCCTCTAAAGAACAAATGGATTTTTCTTTATGTCCCCAGACCCTAGCTTTTTTGAGTTGGCTGTGATCACTCATATCTGCTCCTTCCTCCAGAAAATTGCCTTTAATTGAACTGAAGCTGCTTAACTGAAGTTATAACCCTCATCCCTCGGGTTGTCTTTAAGTAGGAGCATCTGTGGGGTGTCACTCCTGCTGTAGGGCTCTCCGTGGGGTCAGGTTCATATTTGACTGCAGCGCAACCCTTATCTTTGTTCAACCCCTTCATCTGCCTTATCTTGCTCTCCTTATTCTTTGTCTCCTGAGAGCGGTCCCCAGTAAGTGATAAGCCTAGGGGGCCTGACCTAACTCCCTTATTTGGTTTTGTCACCAACATAAAGTCAGAAAAAATAATTCAAGCCTCCTAACTCTTTCTGATTTTGTTCTGAAACAAGATATAAAAATAATATTATGCCAAAGCACAAACAAGATCCCTTAGCAATATAAGTTTATCAACAAGGACGATGATGATGGTTAAATCCCATCTGGACCCAGATGCGGAACTTAGTCTTTACACCATACTGCCACCTTCTGGGAGAACTAAGGAAAAAGAAATTCAAAGTAACTGCAAATTCTTGGTTTATAAAACATGATTGAAAACGAAGATTTAAACATTTAGGGTATATGGAGCTGAGGCAAATACTAGAGTGATATTTTTATTTTTAAAATTAAGTTAAATTAAAAACTTTTCAGTGTTCCAAAATTCATTGTTTACACACCACATCCAGTGCTCCATGCGATACGTGCAATACCCACCACCTGTCTCACCCAACCTCCCTCCCCTCCTACAGTGATATTTATTAACCAGGCCCTTTTATGTTACCTTACATATACTATCATATTATTTTTTAAAATTAGTTTCAGAAATACACTTTTATAGTCTTATTGCATTTGGGAATTCAGGCCCAAAGATACTTATTGAATTAATAAGCTAAATTTAGTAATAGGCACATGGAAATGGGGGTTAGGAACTTGGTCTTCACATTTATTCATCCATCCATCCATCCATCCATCCATTCATCTATCCATCCATCCATCTGTCCATCCATCCATCTGTCCATCCATCCATCCAACAAATATTTGAGATATACCTTCTCTGTGTTTGGTGATTTCATGTCAGATTGATTAATTTTACTCAATCTTAATTTTGTCACATTTAAAATCCTGCCAACCCATCTACTCTTCAAGGAAAAAAATACATCCATGGCATTAACAAAATTTGATTTTCTTCCCTTTATTTCTTAAGAAATACATTTTTATGGAAATAGTTCAAGGGAATATAATCAGAGAGTTGGTGCAAGACAAGTTTGTGAATAGATAAATGCCATGGGAGAAAAATAAGGATGTTGCTGCATTATTGATTCATAACACTGAGTAGCTGCTGTACAATATATGGTGAAATTATTTCTGCATCATTCAGTATTGTTTTACCACTTCAACTTTAATGACTTCCCCATATTACACTATATGGAATTACTTTTTTAGCCCTTACTGATGCACATGTAGACTGCTTGTTACTTTATAACAAAACATGTTGCAATGCACCCCTTATGTTCATGTGTAAATATTTCTATGGATAATTCACTGGAACTGGGTCAAAGGGTAAGCACATTTGAAATGCTAATTAGTCTGTCCCAATGGTGCTTTAAGAAGATTTATGATTTATATTCTCCCCTGCTTTGATGGCCTCTTCTTCACCTCTCTGCTGAGGGAGAGATTCCTGCCCAACAGTTGTGGGAACAGTCGAACACATGACATCAGACACCAGACTGATGAGACTAGATGAGATCCACAGATATATTCACCACATATATTCATAGTTCAGGGGAGAAGGATGCCACATGCCACATGGGACCCCATAGGGTTGCCCTTGGGAACAGAGTGAATAGCCAGGAGCTGTGGAAGGCAGGCTTTGTAGTAACAAGAGAGAGCGATGCCTCCTGGTCCCCCACCCCCTCAACAGGAAGATGTGGTTGGTTGGTTTGCACCATTCTGCAGGCTGGCAGAGCACCAAAGCCTGATACTCAAGAATGAACAGGGATTGCATCTGTTCCCCATGATAAGGAGGGTTCTTTGCATAGCAGGTCTTTTAGAGTGGGGAGGCAAACCCATGGTTAGGTCATTCAAGGCCATCGCAGTTTCCCCCAGATATCAAGGCAGCACATAATACTGGACCTTAATTTTAGGTCTTATACCAAACCTCCCTAGTACAGTAGTCTACTCTTGTCTGTGGTTTCCCTTTCCATGGTTTCATTGCCCAAGGTCTGGACGAGATCAATAGCAGCCTCATGCTAAATCTCAGTGCCTATGTCATTTGCCTCACTTCATCTCGCTGCATTGCATTTTGTCATCTCACATCATCATCATCAGAAGAAGGGTGAGTACAGTACCACAAGATATTTTGAGAGCGAGACCACATTCACCCAACTTTCATTACGGTATACTGTTATAATTGTATTATTTTATTATTAGTTGTTGTTGTTCACCTCTTACTGTGCCTGATTTACAAACAAAACTTTATCACAGGTATGTATGTATAGGAAAAAACATAGTATATATAGGGTTCAGTACTGTCTGTGGGTTCAGACTTCCATTGGGGGTTTGGGATCTATCCTCTGCAGATGAGAGATGACCACTGTAATATAGTCAAGTCTAAATAAGACAAAAATAAATAAATAAATAAGAAAAGCTCACCTTCCAGAAACAACTAGGTTTAATACTGGTGGGAAGATTCCCATAATTTCTCCCTGTCTGCATATATGTAGAGAGAAGGATGGCAGACCAGATCAGCTGTAGAGAATATTTGTCTCTCTTTGAGACCCTAGCTCCTCTTATCACTGTCTGTGCTTCTTACTCTAGAAGTCAGATCTTACCTTTCCTTCTGCTCTTGTAGCAAAGGTCTAGGCTCCACCAAACAGATGCAACCCCACCTGGATCCCAATCCAGCAGTGCCTAGAGCAGGAATTCCAACGAGGGTAGCAGCAGCCACACAAGGATTTCCAGGGACACTATTGCCAGACAATCAAGAGTTAGCATCTGGCACCCAGGGTCGGCCACATCAGTTTACGGGCTGTGGTGTCTGTGTCTGTGGGAAATTGCCTTAATGCCATGACAGCCTCCAGCGGCATCAAGCTATACTGGAGGTCACAGACTACAAAGGCTCAAGGACCAAACTGAAATGCTTAAATCACATGGTTTACCAAATAATTTAAAACAAGGTGTGAGGTGGGCCTGGGTGGCTCATTTGGTTAGCGTCTGAATCTTGATTTCAGCTCAGGTCATGATCTCAGGATCGTGAGCCAGAGCCCTGAATCATGACCAGCATGGAGCCTGCTTAAGATTCTCTCTCCTTCTGCCCCCACCCTGCTTGCTCTTGTGCACACACACACACACACACACACTCTCTCTCTCTCTCTCTCAAAACATAAACAAAAACACACAGTGAGAAGCAAGAGGAGAGATGAAGTTAGCACATTTAGGGTGCCAGCAGAGAGATCATGCTGAATCTTAGGGTACAGAATGTTCATAGGTCGTGTCTCTTTCTCTCCATGTCAGGTTTCCCTGCTGCCAGTGTGATTTTGAGGACAGAGCTGAGGTTTGAGCCAGCGGTCCCCACACAGGAGGACGGATGACATATACTTACTCTATTGGAGAGATGCAGGGGACAGTACCCTTCCCCATAATCGTAGCTTGCCAAGTAGCCTGCTGAGTGGCCATGGTGTTTTTTGGGCACAAGACATGTGGGTCCAAATTGGTGTTCCTGATGGGTGGCTGAATGAAGACCGCATGGACAATGAAGGCTTTGTATGCTTTGTATATACGCAGTGAATCTGATTATCACGTACCTCTCAACCTTTCCATCCTATGTTGAACACACACACGATCTGCTTACTCACTTTAATTTAACATAGCTTATGAATTTTACCTGTGTCCTATAGGCTACTTGGTCGCTAGTAACCTATCTATGCTTAACACCTCTGATGAGTTTCATGTGTCCCATCTGTATTCTTGATTTCTACAGCAGGTAGAGTCTCAAACAGTACAAATGGGTATCGCGGTGCCCAGGAGCGCTGACAAGGTTTTCTCTACATTATGTCTGAAGTTTCATTTTGGGCTCTAATCCTGTTTACGTGAACTCCTAGAGTCTCTGAGCTATTCATATCCATTAATAAATTCATGGTTAGCATGAAGTATTTGGAGTGCATTTCTATTTTTTTTTTTTTTTTGAAACTAAGAACCCTCACTGAAATAGAAAGTATTACCAGGAGTGGTTGCAGACCACAGATCTTCAATGAAATGGTAATCAGGGATTAGTCAGCGTGGTCTGCTGAGGGCTCTAAAGGCAGTGAAAATCCAAATAGTGTTAAGGGGTGGGGTGTTGGTCGCTGTGAAACAATTAAATAATGATCTCTGGTCAGCTGGAAGGAGCTGCCACTGAAAGTGTGGGGAAGTGGCCATGGACGTTGAAGAGCAAGAAGAATGTGATGAGTTTGAGGACTACCGGGTCAGTTTGTTCCTTCCGTATGTAACACGGACCTTAAAAACATGGCAAACTCAAAGTCCTAAAATATTTGCTCAAGTCACTGTCAAGGGGAGTCAGGGCCTTTGTATTACTTTACTAAAATATTATCTTATTTCTTATAGCCTCAAGTTTGAAATAACCCTAAAATTAATCTCAAAATTTAATTTTGCAGACAGCAGAATTACGGCTGCAGATAAATTCACAACCTCAATGGATTCCCAATTTTGACAATGTGAGCATTATGGAGATTCCATAGTGCCCAAACTAATTCTGGGAACAAAGAGAACTTTAAAAAAAATTAACATCCAATGTATTATTTGTTTCAGGGGTGCAGGTCTGTGATTCACAATTGTGTCTTACACAATTCACAGCACTCACCATAGCACATACCCTCCCCAATGTCCATCACCAGCTACCCCATCCCTCCCACCCCCCTCCCCTCCAGCAACCCTCAGTTTGTTCCTGAGATTAAAAGTCTCTTATGGTTTGTCTCTCTCTCTCTGGTTTCATCTTGTTTCATTTTTCCCTCTCTTCCCCTATGACACTGTCTTCTTGTTTCTCAAATTCCTCATATCAGTGAGATCATATGATAATTGTCTTTTTCTGATTGACTTATTTCACTTAGCATAATACCCTCCAGTTCCATCCACATCATTGCAAATGGCAAGTTTGGTTTTTCTGATGGCTGCATAGTATTCCAGTGTGTGTGTGTGTGTGTGTGTGTGTGTGTGTGTATCACATCTTCTTTATCCATTCATCTGTTCATTTATTTATTTTTTTTAAAAGATTTTATTTATTTATTTGATAGAAATAGACACAGCGAGAGAGGGAACACAAGCAGAGGGATTGGGAAAGGGAGAAGCAAGCTTCCTGCTGAGCAGGGAGCCCAATGCGGGGCTCGATCCCAGAACCCTGGGATCATGACCTGAGCCGAAGGCAGACGCTTAACGACTGAGCCACCCAGGCGCCCCTATTCATTCATTTAAAAAAAATTTTCAGTGTTCCAAGATTCATTGTTTATGCACCACACCCAGTACTCCATACAATACATGCCCTCCTTAATACCCACTACCAGGCTCATCCATCCTCCTACCGCTTCCCCTCCAAAACCCTCAGTTTGTTTCTCCGAGTCCACAGTCTCTCATGTTTCGTCTCCCCCTCTGGTTTTCCCCAATTCACTTTTCCTTTCCTTCTCCTAATGTATTCCATGTTATTCCTTATGCTCCACAAGTAACTGAAGCCATATGATAATTGACTTTCTCTGCTTGACTTATTTCAGTCCCGTCCATGTTGACACAAAGGCTGGTATTCATCCTTTCTGATGGTTGAGTAATATTCCATTGTATATATGGACCATATCTTCTTTATCCATTCATCTGTTGTTGGGCATCTAGGCTCTTTCAATAGTTTGGCTATTGTGGACATTACTGCTATAAACATTTGGGTGCACATGCCCCTTCTGATCACTACATTTGTATCTTTAGGGTAAATACCTAGTAATGCAATTGCTTGGTTGTAGGATAGCTCTATTTTCAACTTTCTGAGGAATCTCCATACTGGGAACAAAGGGAATTCTTAAACATACTTTTAATTTGTATTTTCAAAAAGATTAAACCAGAATAGTTGGGGAAAAAGGGAATCTTCAGAGAATAAAGAAGAACTTTAGGAGATTAAAATTATAGAGAGGATGTGGAGAAAGGGGAACCCTCTTACACTGCTGGTGGGAATGTAAGTTGGTGCAGCCACTTTGAAGAACAGTGTGGAGATTCTTCAAAAAATTAAAAATAAAGCTACCCTATGACCCTGCAATTACACTACTGGGTATTACCCCTAAGATACAGATGTAGTGAAAGGAAGGGCCATATGGACTCCAGTGTTTGTAGCAGCAATGGCCACAGTCATCAAATTGTGGAAAGAGCCAAGATGCCCTTCAACAGATGAATGGATAAGGAAGATGTGGTCCATATACACTCTGGAGTATTATGCCTCCATCAGAAAGGATGAATACCCAACTTTTGTAGCAACATGGAACGGGACTGGAAGAGATTATGCTGAGTGAAATAAGTCAAGCAGAGAAAGTCAATTATCATATGGTTTCAGTTACTTGTGGAGCACAAGGAATAACATGGAAGACATTAGGGAGAAGGAAAGAAAAAGTGAATTGGGGGAAACCGGAGGGGGAGATGAAACATGAGAGACTGTGGACTCAGAGAAACAAACTGAGGGTTTTGAAGGGGAGGCGGGTGGGGGGATGGATGAACCTGCTGGTGGGTATTAAGGAGGGCACGTATTTCATGGAGCACTGGGTGTGGTGCATAAACAATGAATCTTGGAACGCTGAAAAAATAAAATTAAGTATGAAAAAAAGAAATTAAAATTATGGCAGCCAACATAAAAATTCAATAGAAGGATAAGATATAAAGTGGTGATAATCTGCAAGAAAGGAGACCAAAAACATAGTTTAAGGAATTTGGGAAAGAAAGAAACAAACAACAAAAAAACCAAACAGAAAGCAGGCTATTATTCAAGGAAATAATATTAAACAATTACCTAGAGCTGAAAGACACGAGTTTCTATAGTAAGCCTACTGAGTAGATCATAGTGAAAATCTGGAAAATGTAGAATATAAAGAAATTATTTGTGAATGATGTGAAATAGTGATCTAATAACTTAATTCTGTAGCCAATTGTCTAAACAGATTCCTTCCCCCATTGACTTGAAATACTAACACATATGAATGTCCACATATGCTTAAGTCTGCTTCTGAGCTGTTTTGTCTCTTGGATCTATTTGTCTGTTTGTGACAATAACACACACATACCCTTAATTTCTAGGCATAACTCATTCCTCAGTGTTCCCAGAATGTGTATTTCCCCTATGTTTCTGTGTTCTTCTTACACTATATCCGCACTTGCAACATTTCCTAGAACAATTCTCCATGGCTTGATATTCATCCTTCAAGACCCACTTTCTTTCTTTCTTTTTTTTTTTTTTTAAATAGGCTTTATTTTTAAGAACATTTTTGGATGTATAGAGAAATGCAGCAGATAGCATAGAGAGTTCCATATACCTCCTACACACACACACACAGAGTTTCCCTCATTCTCAATATCTTACATTAATATGGCACATTTGACAGTGAGCCAATGTTAATATATTATTCTTTTTTAAAATTTTACATAAAAATTATATTTATTTATGTTAGTCACCATACAGTACATCATTATTATTATTATTATTTTTTTAAGATTTTAAAGTTTTTTTTTGACAGAGATCACAAGTTGGCAGAGAGGCAGGCAGAGAGAAGGGGAAGCAGGCTCCCCACTGAGCAGAGAGCTGGATGTGGGGCTCCATTCCAGGACCCTGAGATCAAGACCTGAGCCAAAGGTAGAGGCTTTAACCCACTGAGCCACCCAGGTGCCCCACATCATTAGTTTTTGATGTAGTGTTCCATGGTTCATTGTTTGTGTACAACCCCCAGTGCTCCATGCAAATACCTGCTCTCCTTAATACCCACCACCAGGCTCACCCATCCCCCACTTCCTTTCCCTCTAAAACCTTCAGTTTGTTTCTCAGAGTCCATAATCTCTCATAGTTGGGCTACCCCATTCCATTTCCCCCCTTCAGTATCCCTTTCCTTCTCCTAATGTCTTCCATGCTATTCCTTATGTTCCACAAGTAAGTGAAACCATATAACTGACTTTCTCTGCTTGACTTATTTCACTCAGCATCATCTCCTCCAGTCCCCTCCATGTTGATGCAAAAATTGGGTATTCATCCTTTCTGATGGCTGAGTAATACTCCATTGAATCACAGCTTCTTTATCCATTTGCTTCAAGAACCACTTTCAACCACACCAAATTTCTTGATTTCTCCTCCATGTCTCCTTAATAGTTTTTTTTTTTTTTTTTTAATTCTGGTAACAAAGCACATCCTACAATGTGTTGAATTAGTTTTCCTGGAATGGATCAACCTCAACTCTTTCTCTCCATAGCTCTCCTCCAATTCTCTACTTGGAACATACTGGCAGGAAGGCACTTTGTAATCCTAGCATTTAGCATGTAGCAATCAACCTATGCTGTAGCTGTATTTATTGAAAGAAATAATACACACATGTGCTTGATATACAAAGAATATCGGGAAATGGTTACAGTGGCTATTTCTGTGAAGATTTAGTGATGGGTTGAGTTTCCCTCCATTTGAACTCCTATGTGTATGTATTATCTATACTATATACCAAACACATTAGTTTTTACTAAAAAAAGATATATATATATATATAGAGATATATATATCTATATATCTCTATATATATATATATATCTCGCCCTCGAGGGCGAGTTGGGGGAGGAACAGAGGGAGAGAATCTTTCAAGAAGCCTCCAAGCTGATCGCAGAGCTCCGCCAGGGGAGGGCGCCGGAGGCTGGATCTCATGACCCATGAGCTCGTGACCTGAGCCAAAACCAAACGACAGCGCTTAGTTTGTAAAAAGAAGTCAGATTTTCTATTGTCTTGAACATTTTTTCACATCTTATTTTTGGTAAGAAAATAAGTTGTAGAAGATACAAAATATATAATTCTATTTTTAGAATAAACTAGAAAGATTGAAAAATAAATCTTACCCATGGGCATGTTTTAGTAGGGGTATGGATTGAACCAAAGGATCAAAGAGGGGGCGGGCGAGGGTAAGTTAAACACAGAGCATCCCAATTTGCCAGCGAAATCCCACCCCTATTCCAGCCCACCAAACCCGGGACCCGCCCAGTCCCCGCCCAGTCCCCTGCGCATCAGGCTAAGCCGCGCCCCCAGCCTCCTCCGTCTGGCATAGGCCCCACCTGCGCCCGTCCCTCTGCAGGTCCAGTCCGACCCTATCCCAGAGCCTAACTTCTCCCTGCGGGGAAGGAAACTAGGATTTACCCCCCGAGGCCGGATGAATTAGGGGATCAACATTTCTGTCACTCTCCCTGAAGCTCCTCTGGTCCCAAACCCGGTTACTTCCGCTCTCGGCGAGCCCCACCCCCACCCCAAGGCCGGAAGCGGAAGTGCGCTGTGGCAGCGGAAGCTGGCGGGTGTGCAGGCTCCGCGGCGTGCTGCGGTGGGAGTGTCTCCGGGCCATCTGCAGGTGCGGCCCGGCCCATCGGGAAGGCGGGGAGGGCCTTGCGGGTGCGGGGAGGGGCCGCAGGGCCCCGGAAAGCCGCTGTGCGGCGGCGCCTCGTCCCCGCGGTGGCATCCCAGGGCGGGATGGGGCCAACAATGCTCGGCTTCGCAGCCGTTACCCCTTTATCCCCCGGCCCGGCCAGCTGCCCTCCGGTCCCCCCTGTCCGGGCAGATAGGACGGTCGCTCATCCATCGGTAGGGAAATCGCGTAGTAGAGTCCAGGTCCCGCAGCTCAGGAATGTGGTGCCACCAGCCGGCCCAGCTTTCACCCATCCTCCCGGATTTGTAGGACCCTACCATACCTCCCTTCTGCATGGAGCTGTTTATTAGTAATTCACGTTGTATGTCATAGGACGTTTCGTGTTATCTAGCCCTGCAGCTGGAACGTTAGGTCCTGAGTCTGCGTGGGCCTTTTGGTTTGAGTGACTGCTCAAGTGAATTTAAAAAATAGAATGTACCCTCTATCAAGGGATGAGTTAGATGAAAAGAGGTTTTTTTTTTTTTTTTTTTTTTTTTTTTTGTGACTGACAATTTGTAGTTCCTTAGCTTAGGGCCTGTTAACTTAGATTTTGTTTGATTCTTACTTTCCTTTCTCTTTATTCCTTTCTTTCATTTAAAAGAGCTTTTAATTTGTGAGCGCCAGTGTTTTTCACTGCGAGATGAGGGTTTTTTTTTTTTTTTAAAGATTTTATTTATTTATTTGACAGAGAGAGATCTATGTAGGCAGAGAGGCAGGCAGAGAGAGAGAAAGAGAGAAGAGGAAGCAGGCTCCCCGCCAAGCAGAGAGCCTGATGGGGACTCGACTCCAGGACCCTGAGATCATGACCCAAGCAGAAGGCAGAGGCTCAACTCACTGAGCCTCTGAGGCGCCCGAGATGAGGGTATCTTAAGAAAAGCTATTTCCCAGTTACCTCACAAGTCTTACCATCAAGGAAGAGGAAGATTATTCAGTTCTTTTCAGGGCCGTTTCCGCCCTGGTTACCCCAAGCCTGTGAGTGAATCACCACGAGGCTTAGAAAACATATGGGACTCCGGGAAAAAAGATGACATTGCTTTGTTAGTGCTGGGAATTGAAATGGAGTTGGCCATAAATGAAGTGTCTTTTTTTAAATAATAGGGTTAAAACTAACATTTGAGAAATGAGGAAAAAAATTAATTCTGGAAGAAAAGTAGACTTCAGATTTCAAGTAAGGTATTTATTGTTAAAAAGAGCACAAGTTCTGCCTTGCCTTTTAAGAAAGATTTAACATTGTTTCTTAAAGACATCTGAAAACTAGTGTTGATTTATGTTGCATAAAGAGGCATTTTAAATCATTTTTGTATTTGATTTTGTGGTGGTACATTAGTGTCTGTGTGTCTGTGCAGGTGCATGCCTCAGGCTGGTAATACTGAATTATTCTTGGGGAGTGTTGATTGTTTGACACATTTCCATTGGGGACGCCCTCTGTGAACTGGGCCTTGGACAGGGGGAAACAATGTGATTGAAACAGATACCATACTTGCCTCTGTGGAGGTTTTATTCTGCCTTAAATTAATCATGACCAGGGTGATATGGAAACGTGGAACAGGAGAACTTGGAGAGGAGGTCAGGAAAAACCTCTTACAAGGGACAGATGTTTGAATCTCCCAAATGAGCTGCATATAGCTAGACAAGGGGTTGGGCTGTAGACTAGGAGTAGGGTTGAACTCACAACCCTGAGATCAAGACCTGAGCTGAGATCCAGAGTCGGATGCTTAACCGACTGAGCACGTAGGCGCCCCGCCACTGAATTAGTTTTAAGTAGGAGAGTGACGGAGTGTTTGTGATTTAGACAAAACACTCCACTGGGTTGAGTGTGGAGTTTAGGATGGACAAGAATTTGAGAGTTCATATATGTTTGTCCTGGGAATTGAAATTGAGTTGGCCATAAATGGGGTGTCTGGGGAGTCCATATATGAGCTAGAGTCAGTTCAGGTCTCATGCTGGTATT
Source organism: Mustela erminea (assembly GCF_009829155.1). Lineage (NCBI taxonomy): Eukaryota > Metazoa > Chordata > Mammalia > Carnivora > Mustelidae > Mustela > Mustela erminea. The sequence continues at coordinate 10,418,127 of NC_045614.1, forward strand.
TGGGGTCCAATGATGATTGCAGAATTGGCAAAGTTGGCGTGTTTGAGAGGCCATGCAGGAGGCACAGTTGAGAGAACTTGGTTGATGTATTCTCTGTTATATGTTACAGAGCAGGGTTTGGCAAACTGTGCCAAATCTGACCCATTGCTGGTTTCCATAAGAACTGTTTTAGTGGGACACATTTGTTTACGTGTTGTCTGTGGCTGTTTTTGTGCTACAACCACAGTTGAATTGTTGGCTTAGAGGCCATTTGGCCCACAAATCTCAAGATATTAGCTCTCTGGTCTTTTAAAGAAAAAGTTTGCCGGCCCCTGGTATATAAGGTAGTTAGTACGCATCAAGCGCTGTGCTAGTGGCAGGATTAGGAGACCTGAAAAATGCGGACACAGGTCTACTTTGGAAAAGTACATTATAGTTGGAGAGGCAAAATCACCTCAACAAATAAAAATCACAACTTGATAAGAGGCAGTGGAGGAAAAGTAGAGGCTATTAGAGAGAGGTATTTTGAGAGAATATAAGAAGGGAAATAATCCTTTTATTAGATGAGAGGAACCACTAGATATGATCAGGGGGTGTGGTCTGGCAGGTGGCTCTGGGCCCAGTATGTTGCTTATTGGGAAGGATTCCGTGTTAGGGTTTTCACTGGGCTGCCTTGCTGGGGGCCCACAGAAATAGAATTACCTGAGCCAAACCCCTGTGTGGGGATCTGCTTCCACCCTCACCTCCCCACCCCACACCTTTTTTTTTTTTTTTTTTTTTTACCTTGGTCTCTTTTATTGCAGGGAGGATGCCTAATGAGACCTTAAATCCTGGCGCTGGTGTCATGGTGAGGGGACTGGAGGAGTTGGAATGGTTGGGGGAGGAGAGCATGATCTGATGGTCTCTTTCAGTGCCCAACCTCTGGATGGAACTGGCTTGGGAGGAGGGTCCCCACAGTGACCCTGGGGCTCTGTGCCTAATTTCGGAGTCTGACTGCAGAGGGGGGCTCATTTAGACTTGGCAGAAGCGGAGTTCCACACCCAGGCCATCCCTCGTGAGGCCTCCCCAAACACACGCATCTGTATAAATTTAAATTAATTAAAATTCAGTAAAATTAAAAACCCAATTTCTTGGTTGCCTGAGCCACATTTCTCAAGTGCTCAATAGCTACTCGTACTGGTGGCTGCCTTTTTGGAAATCACAGACATAGAACATTCCCGTCATCACAGAGTGCTCTGTCATACCATGCTGCACTATAGGATTCTGAAATTAAAAGACCGTTAAGTCTCTAGGATGCAGTGGAAGCCCTATTTTCACAGACAGAAAAGATTACAAAACGCTTTAGTCTTGGGAGGGGGTCTTGGGGTTTCATGAAAATTAAGTGATCAATGCCAGACTTTTGATGCCCTAAATAGTGTAGGGAAAACTCTCTAGAGCCCAGAATTAGGCGCTGGCAGTCACTGGTGGTGTGAAGCGACAAAGAGAGCCAAAGCTTACACTCTCAGATTTGTCCAACTATTAAAAGAAAGGAAATGCTGTCTGCTCAGTTGGCCATCTGATCCCTGTCGCTGTCCCAGCTGTTGTTACAGCACACCACCAGCCCTAGAGATGGGCAAAGAAATGGGCATGACTGTGTGCCAATAAAACTTTATTTATAGAAACAGGAGGCAGGTCAGGTTTGCTGAGCTCTGCTGTGGCAGAGCTGAATGTGCTCCCTTCCCCAGTGATAACCAGTTCTTCAGGTGGTCCTTGCTCAGCCAGAATATATGTGTGTTGTTTTAGGAGTCAGTCACCTTCGAGGATGTGGCAGCGGGGCTCATCCAGGAGTGGGCGTTGCTGGACGGGGCACGGAGGAACCTGTGCCGATACGTGATCCTGGACAAGTGTGGGACCCTGGCCCCCAGGGGTAAGGCTAGCATCAGGCTGGTCCTTCTCCCATGCAGGTGTCTAATGCCTTTTAAGGGCCAGCTGCGTGCTCTAGGAAGATGAGTGGGCTTCCGCAGGAAAACAGCTCCATCTGTATTCTTCCAAATGCATGGGTCTCACTGAACTTGGTCTTGGGCTTCAGGGCTTCATTCCTGAGGGGCACAGGGGAGGGTGTTTGTGGTGCGGTGTGGGCCCTTGTGGAAGAGCTTCACTGAGTTCATTGGAAATTGGGTGTGCTCACTTTGCTACCCCTGGCACTGGCTCAGTGCCAGGAGCTGAAGCCCATGCGGAAGTGGCAAGCCCACTGTGAACCCTCCCTACTTCCCTCAGCGTGTGTATTTTTATCCAGCAGTGGGGATTCCACTATACAAATCCAGTCTGGGCTCCTGGGTGGGGCCAGAGGAAGAGCTGAGGGCCCCACGGGTGTGTGTGTGTGTGTGTGGGGGGGGTGCCCACTGGGTGGAGAGGGTAGTGTGATGGGAAGAGTTAGTCTGAGAGCATTTCAGAGGCCCTTTATCGCAAGGGGAACTGAGACTTTGGGGTGATGTTTCTCAAGTGATTTCCTGTGGTGGTTTTTCTCTTCTGCTAGCCTTTTGCTACTTCTCTTTGGTTTCAGAAATGATCTGTTCAAAAGTCTCTCTTTTTTTAAACTGAGATGTTCACATACCATAGAATCCACCCTTTCAGAATGTACAACTCACTGGTTTTCAGTATATTCACAGAGCTGTGCTGTCTTCACCAGTCTCTCCTCTCTTCCCATCTGCTGTGTGCACGGATTTGCCTTTTCTTGGCATTTTGTATGAAGACAATCGTAGGACATGTGGCCTTTGGTGTCTTTTTTCGTTAGTGTGATGTTGTCAAGTTTCACCCACATTATAGCGTGTGTTGGAGCTTTGTTCCTTTTTTATTTTTTATTTTTTTACTTTTTTAAAAAGATTATTTATTTATTTATTTGACAGACAGATCACAAGTAGGCAGAGAGGCAGGCAGAGAGAGAGAGAGGAGGAAGCAGGCTCCCCACCGAGCAGAGAGCCCGATGCGGGGCTCGATCCCAGGACCCTGAGATCATGACCTGAGCCAAAGGCAGAGGCTTTAACCCACTGAGCCACCCAGGCGCCCCGCTTTGTTCCTTTTTAGGGCTGAGTAGTGTTCCTTGTGTGGGTAGACCACGTTTTGTTTGCCTGTTTGCCTGTGGATGGGTTTGTTTCTATTTTTTGGCTCTTGTGAATAGTGCTGTGAACATTCATGTACCAGATTTTATGTGGGTGTGTTTTCAGTTCTCTTGGGTTGATACTTAGGAGTGGAGTTGCTGGGTCATTTACTGAGCTTTTTGGGGAACCACCAAAGTGCTTTCTCAGGTGCACACACCATTTTACGTTCCCACCGCTGGTGGCCGAGGGTTCCGATGGCTCCACATCATACCCACACTTGCTGTCTAATTCCTCGTGGAAGGGAACATTTCTGTGTATATTGTCTAATTGCCTCTTACTTGTTTCTCTGATAAGGCTGTCCTTCTGGTGACATCTGTCTCAGTCCCGGGAGGACGGAGTTTCTCATGCCCCCGCCCCGCTCCTGTTATTGTCACATTCCACACAGCTGTACTCTTCAGTGTCTCCCTTTGCTCCCTGATGCCTTCTTTCCTTTTGGCACCGGGCCAAGTGTAGGGTCAATATTTAAAAAACAATATTTTAAAAACAATAAATAAATACTTAAATATTTATTTTGGTGAATTTTGTACCACTCTTTCTGAAAGACCTTAATTTTTTCTTTTTTTTTTCTAATTCATTTTAGACTGGGCGTCTCAACTTAAATCCAAAGCATTGACTCCTGTGCAGGATATTTTGGAGGAAAATTTGTCCCAGGATATGCAAATGGTAAGATTCATGGGGGATTATCCTTGTTCCCTGTCTTGGGAGAGACTGAGGAATTTGTGAGTTGGAAATGCACACCAGAGCCAGAAAGACATTTGGGGGCATTTCCAAGGACATGCCCTCATGGTCTGAAGGGAGTGGCCACAACTCATGAATTTGGGCAAACCCTGTTGTCACTCAAGACCCTTTTTCTTCGAATCCCAAGTAAATATTGCCATCAGTGTGAGTCAGACATTGATTGTGTGTGGTATGGTTTACTTCTCAACAGTCATGGGAAACTCCTGCCTTTTGGAGAAGCCCCATGGGAATCATGAATGGGAGAAAGCCCGCAATGTGCTTGAGCCCTCAACCCAGCTAAGCAAGGTGTACTTCTGAAAGTGCTAGAAACCTGCCTCGACGGGGAGGAGAGCAGCCCAGGGTGCTCTGCGGGTGTTGGTGGGGTTTTTGTCATCACTTACCCCTGGCCAGGAGCAAACTCGGCCTGGAGAGATGATTCAGCCACATCCAGAATGGCTTCAGGAGGAACTCTAACCTAGACCTGATGAGAGAACCGTGGGAGAGAGGGTCGCCCTGAGTATAAGGGACGTGGGAGAGCTGTTGCAGACCCCTGCCCACTGAGGAGAGAAGTCGAGATCCTGCACCTGAAATGATCCCTTGTCACAGCGTGGCAGAGCCTTCAGAGCCAGGTGGCGTGTTCCAGCGCACGAGGGAACAGACTGAGCCCCGCTACCCCCACCTTGGCACTGAGTTCCTGCTCCCCCTACTGTAAGGAATTTCCAAGGTTTGGGTTCCAGTTCTTGGGGATTTCCAAGATGAGGGTTAGGGTTTGGATAGAGGGACATACTGAGCCCAGTTTCACTGCCAGGCTGGGCCTGTTTGTCCCAGAGCCAGTGAGATCTCTGGGTGCCCTCATTGTGTCCCCCTCCACCCCTGTCATGGATGGTGTCCATCTCAGGGTGTCAGAGATGCCAGCCCTGTGGATGGGGTGGCAGGGCCTGGACGGTACAGACCTGCTTCATTGCTTTGCTCCGAGTGTGCAGAACCTTGACCCCGCATGGCCTGGTGTGGGCTGCAGGGAAGCTGAAGCCCTCACCCCTGCGTGGCTCTCGTCAGACCCCAGGGTAGCTGAGATACTCCTCACTGTCCATGTCCTCCTCACCATTGGTTCACATTTTTGTTTAGGTGGAGATTGTCCTTCAGTAGCTGCTTGGGAAAGGGCTTGTTGCTCTGGAGGCCCTGAGGTCTGAAAATACCTCACTGGAGCTGCTGGATTGCAGGGTCCTCATCTGACAGGCTCGTTGCTGTAACCCCATGCAGAGCATGCTGTGTGTCGTTACAGAGCCCTCAATTAATGCTTGTTCCGTGAAGGTGCAAACCCAGGCACTCCAGGCCCTCACCACCCCCGTGTCTTGATTAGTAGATGGACCCTATGAGGGAGGAGAACTCACAAGGCACAGCTGTCCTCTCCAGTTTCTGTGGGCTCTTTCCCCTCAGTTTGGGATTCCAGCATATTCCACAGAGTTCCACTCCCGGCTCAGCTGTGAGCGCTGAGTGTGGGAGAGGAGGGGGTTCTGCTGCAGGAGCCTCAGGAAACAAGCGGTCACAGAATGTTTTGAACGGGCAGAGGAGGTCCACCCGGACACACTTGTGGAGAAACGGAGTGGTTCATCCATGAAGACACACAGCCCATCAGTGGAACAGCCACATTTGGAGCTGGGGGTCAAATCCAGGCGTAACTGCAGAGATTGCCATCCTAGCGGCCAGGGTCTGCTGGCTGGGAACCCTACAACCTGGCAGGTGGTTGAAGGTGCTGGTGGTTCAGCTGGCCCTTCCTGGCATCATCGGGCCTCATCGCAACGACTGAGACCCCCATGGCAGCTCTGAGGCCTCCCTGTCACGTGAGAATAAGGCCTTGTGGCCTCCTCCTCAAGGGAGGGCAGGCACATAGAGGGCTGGAGACTGCTCCCAGAAGAACCCTGAAACAGGCTGAGGACGCGGTCTCCAGGCTCAGCCCTTCTCCCCCAGCCGCCCCCCCACCCTCCACCCCCATGCCGTGTCCCCTCCACGCGGCTTCAGGGCAGGGGGCGGATATTGGCTTGCGTGAGCGTTGGATAAGGACAGGGTTCAGAGGATGGGCTGTGGATGGCTGGGCAGGGCGAGTTTGGTCCTGCAGTGGATGCCTGCCAAATAGACAAACACAGACTCTAAGAAAACACAGAACAACATTCAGAACCTAGGGCTTTTAGCCTTTCTTCAGCGAAGCACTTTGCAGTGCCTCTGGGGGCCTGTGGCCTCACCCCCTAGCTGAACCCCCAGAACCAGAAAGGGCCGGGTTCACCTCTGCGTCTGTGGTGTGTTTAGTCCTTGAGACCCTCGGTGGCTGGTGCCCGCAGTGCAGTAGGGGAGTGAAGGTGCCAGACCTGCATGTCCCCCTTCTGACTGCACTGCCCCAAAACTGAGGGTCCCTCAGGCCCAGAGCAGCTTCATTGCCGCCTCTCTCCCGCTCAGTCCCCTCTGTGCCTTGTCCTTGGGGCCAGGCTGGGCCTGAGGATGCAGATCAGGCCCACAATTGGAGACACGGGGACACCTTTGATTCCAGAGGACTGTCGGCCTCTCTGGGTGTCACCTTGGTCTTCTGGGTGTACAGTAAACCTGGGAGGATGTTTGCTGTGAGGGCCCAGCCCCAGCCAGGAAGGCCCACGGTTCAGCATTTCTGCCTATCACCCATACTGAGGGACCTGCCCCCACCACCAAGGCCTTTGAGCTTTCCCCCCAAGATATAACTTATCTCTGACTGCTTGTGCTGTCCCCAGTGCCACCATCCTCCCCAGAGCCACTGAGAGTTCTCCAGGACCCCTAGAACTGCTCCCCATGGGCTCCCATTTCTGCTGGGCCCCACCCTGGATACAGAGGCTAGGGACATCCCTTAGAAATGCAGGCCCGGTCAGACACCTTCCCTGAGGGAGCAGCCACCAGTGGAGGGGAGTTCAGACCCTTTCTCCCACCACAGGGATTCCTTCTGGGAATAACTTACTGACCGTGTATTGTGTGGGGGTCCACCTCCCCCCACAACCCCTCAGCCTGCTGGCCATCCACACCCCTCTTTGCTCCAGTGTTTCCCCCGCTCCTGGAGGCTTCTCAGAGGTTGCCTCCCCAGCCCGGGTCCCCTCTCCATCTCATTTTGAGGTTGAAATTCTATCACAGTGATTAGTTTTGTACCCAGATTAATCTGGACAGACTACATTGGGTGTGTCTCAGTTTTATCCGTGTGTTGTCCGGAGCAGAGTCTACGTTGCAAATTCAGTCAGGGTGAAGAGCTGCGAGCGGACTCCATTGACTGTGTGACTCTGATCTGTCCCTGTCACTGTCTAGGGGCTGAAGGCGGCCGTGCAGATTCAGAGGGTGGCCATGCCGGTGCCTGCACTGGGTGTCCCTGAGCTGGGGATGGCCGGGGATTCTGGTGAGTGAGCGCCAGGTGGAATTGGTGGCCTGGGGGTCTGGGAACTTGAATCCTCCCCCTTCCTTTCCTCCGGAAGCAGGCATTTCCCTGCACCAGAAGGAGAGAATACATAGTAAAGTCACGTCACCATTCTTTATGCATTCAAGGGGAAACGTGCTTTCTTAGGATTGTGGGCTGGGAATCTTTTTGGATTTTTTTGTTTTGGTCTTTGGTCTTTTTGTTAAGGAGCAGACCCCCTTCACCTGTGGCCAAGTCCATGCCTCCTTTTGGGTAAGGTTAAAGTCTCCACAGTTATGTTGATGCTGAAAATGACAGTTGAATTTACTGCAAGTGGCATGTTTTAACTGCTCTTATAAAGAATTTAAATGGGTATGTTTTAACTGAGTTTATAAAGAATGAGGTTAAAACAAACCACATGTCCTGAGAAGTGGGGGGAAAAATTAATTCCGGAGGACAAATAACCCCTTTTAGCTATAATTGCAGGGCATTTGTTTCCTGCATCTTGCCTTCTAGTGAGAATAATGAGCTTTGTTTCTGAACAGTATCATCCAGTCTTGCATTTGGAATCTCTTACATCATCAACAGGAAGTAATTCTTAGATTATATAATGTATTACTCTTCTGTGTATTTTTGGTAAGCTTTCTGGGCAAGGCTTTGCCTTGAAGTACTCTTGAAGTACTTAGGGTACTGCGCTTTCGAAGTACTCTGCATAGTTGGCTCACCTATGGTGAGGTGGGCACTGGGAGACAGTCTCAAAACATTGGCCCCTTCCTGGGCAGTCAGATTTTTCAACAAAGACCAGAATACAATAGAAGCATGCCTCATCTTGCGGGCAGAGGGGAGTTTCTGGAAATTGGAAGTGAGACCATGGGTTCTCACTGCAGCACTGCTGAACCTTGGCACCAGATCCTTGTCTGTGGAGGGGCAGGTCTGTGCTGGGTAGGGTGTTTAGCAGTGTCCCAGACCTCCACCCACCAGACGCCTGGAGCGTCTCTTGTCTTGTTCCGCCAGGGGGCGCTGTCCTAACAAAGTCCCACAGACTGCAGTGGCTCAACCACAAAACTGGTTTTCTCATAGTTCTGGAGGCCAGAAGTCTAAGATCAAGGGATTGGCAGGGTTGGTTTTTCTCAGGGCTGTGACCTGTTTAGGCATCTCTCCTTGGCTTGTAGGTGGTTGTCTTCTTGTGTTTTCATTTTGTGTATGTGTCTGTGTTCAGATTCTGTTTTCTTACAAGCACACCAGTCATATTGGATTAGGGCCCACCCATCTGACCTCATTTTAAGAATGACCTCTTTAGAGATCTCATGTCCAAAGATGCTCATATTCTGAGGTACTGGGTATTAATTAGGACTTCATCCTATGAGTTTTTAAAGGGACACAATTAAGCCCATGCCCCTAGTCATGACAGCTGAAAATGTCTCCAGAAGCTGTGGCTGGTCCCTACCTCCCTATACCCCAAGATCATGTGCTGAAGTCCTAACCTCCCATGTGACCACATTGGATGGAAGCTGAGCCTTTAAGAAAGTGGTTAAGGTTGCATGAGGTCATAAGGATGGAGCCCCAATACCATAGAACGGGTGTCCTTATAAGAAGGAGGGACACCAGAGCTCTCTCGGGGAAGGCTGCTCTCACTAGCCCAACCACGTTGGCTTCCCGCTTTCAGACTTCCAGCCTCCAGAACTGTGAGGAAGTAAATTCCTACTGTTCAAGCCGCCTCGTCTCTGGGATTTTGTTATACAGCAGAGCTGACCGAGATCCTTGTGAAGGGAGCAGAGGGAGGGGGAGAGTGGTGTGAGCTGACTGGAGAAGGCTGGGCTCCGGATCGTTCAGGGCCTGGAAGCATGGGAGGAGATCCCGGCCGTGGGCTCAGGCTGCCAGGAGCCAGGCATGTGTTTGGGTGACAGGTGCCACGCATCTGTGGTTTTAGCCGAACTCTCCAGCACCTGGGAGGTGGCAGGGCCTCCGGGAGGATCCAAGCGGTGGGTGGAGGCCGTGAGGAATGGGATGGTAGTGGCCTAGACCAGTGGTGAGTGCGGAGTGGGTGTGGCGGGGTCCCCGAGACCACTCCTGGTTGTGGCCATTCGCTAGGACTCCCCCCTTGGCCCACAGTCGTACTCATGGTGGTGGTTTATCACGGTGAGGGGGCACAGAACTGGAGCCTTAGCTGAAGTCTGGGGGGGTCCAGAAACGACTTCTGGAAGCCTCTGCCAGTGGAGTCACACAGGACATGCTTAATACCCCCAGCAACAAGCTGTGACAACACATGTGAGGTGATGTCTATCAGGGAAGCTCAGTAGAGACTCGGTGCCCAGGTTTTTCACTCGGGGCTGGTCGTGTCGGCGCCCCCTGCCCAGCATGAACCTGACTCCTGTCGGCAGGTGCCGGACTCCTGGAAGGGAAGCAGGCGTTCAACACAAACCAGTGTTTGTAGAAACAGTTTAAGCAGAGTGAGCCCCTCTTACCAGTTAGGGTGGGGGAACCCTCTGGAAATCCATGTTCCCAAGGGCCAGCAGTCAGGCCTATTGTGTTAATTCTTGTCTACACTGTGGGGAATTGGGGAATGATTTAAGACACACGCAGGAGGTTGAGTTGAGATAATTTGCTGAGTCCTGTATGCTTTCATTTGCCAGACATTCCAGAGCATTCATGTGCCAAGCACAGTGTCGGGAAGGGGTGTAAAAGGAAAGGGAACCCAGGCTTGTTCTTCCAAAGCTTCCATCCCATGAGGGTGGCAGAAAATACGAACCTAAGGAAGCCAAAAACAATGTATTACAGATAGATGGAGGCTGTGAGGAAAGGGGGAGGGTCCTTCTAGAGGAAAGAAGGTCACCGGGGTGGGGAGGCACTTTGAGGGAGTGACCTTTTAGTGGATTCAAAAAAGAGAGGCCTGATGTGGCATCAGCCATGGTGGGGATAGGGGCAGGAGGAAAGGGAGTGGGGTGGGTGGGGGTGGGGGGAGATGAGTGCTCCCTGTCCAGATACCATCACTGAGGTGTTTTTGTTTTGTTTTGTTTTTTGTTTTTTTTTCGTTTTTTTTTTTTAAAGATTATTTATTTATTTATTTGACAGAGAGAGAGAGAGAGAGATCACAAGTAAGTAGAGAGGCAGGCAGAGAGAGAGAGAGAGGGAAGCAGGCTCCTCGCTGAGCAGAGAGCCTGATATGGGACTCGATCCCAGCACCCTGAGATCATGACCTGAGCCGAAGGCAGCGGCTTAACCCACTGAGCCACCCAGGCGCCCTGTTTTGTATTTGATTAATTGTTGGGGTCTTTGGAGTGTCAGGGGTGAGGTTTCCCATCTGAGGCAGGGATGTTCTTCCTAAGATCAGGGATGCTGGAAGGAGAACAGCCTTTGAGAATAAGGTGTTGAGCACATTTTTGGTGGTGGGGGGCATGAGACAACAGAAATTCATATCTCACATTTCTGGAGGCCACAAGTTTCCAGTCAGGGTATTGGCAGGGCCGTGCTTCCTTTGAAGCTTGTGGGGAGGCTCCTTCCTGGCAATTCCTGGTGTTCTCGGCTTGTAGCTACATCACTGTGGTCTTTGCCTGTGTCATCACATCACATCAAGTGTCCCTGCTTCTTTCTTTTGTCCTCTTCTTAGGACACCAGTCATAATGGGTTTGGGGCCCACTCCTCTCCACTGTGACTTCCTCTTAGCCAATCACATCTGCAAAAACCCTGTTTCCAAATAAGTTCACATTTTGAGGTAGTGGGGGGTTACAACTTTATAATTTTGGAGGGACACAATTCAGCCAATAATGGTCTACCCTCTGGTCCCTCTCCCCTCAAATTCACGTCCTCCCCATATACAAAATACAGTCAGACAATCTTGACAACCCCAGAGTTATTACCCATTCCAGCATCAACTCTTAAGTCCCAAATCTCATGAACTCAAGAAGTCCCCAAGTCCATATGAATGATCTAAATCAGGCATGAGAAGACTTGGGGTGTGGGCTCTACCATGTGCAAAATTCCTCTTTACCTGTGAACCTGTGAAATGAGAAAACAAGTCCTCTGTTTCCAAAAGACATTGGTGGGACACACACAAGGTACATGCTTCCTCTCCCAAAGGGAGAGAAAAAAGGGGTTATGGGTCCCAAGCAATCTCGAAACCCTGCAGGGCAGGTTCAAGGCCTGGTAGCAGTCCTCTGTGATGGCAGCAGCCCTTCCCCCCCATCTCACTGTGGGTGTAAGGGGAATTCCCCAGACTGATGAGTGGGGACATGGGCTGATGGTGTGCAGGTGTGTCTGGAGTTCAGGGGAGAGAGTCAGCCAGGGGTTTGGGCCCGGTCAGGCTGGGTGGGAACTGATGCCCAGAGTGGGTGAGCCTGCCCAGGCAGAGGCTGAGGGATGGAGGAGTCTAAGGAAGCTCGAGGGGTAGTCACTTCAGGGTGGAGGGACTAGATCACCACACACATTGACTGAATACCCACCAGGGATGGGGTGGGGTCACTGGTGGTCTCAGTGAGGTGCCTGTCGTTGGAGTGGTGGTGATTGTGAGTGAGTGCGAGGTGAGGAAATGGATGGTGACTTGGTTGCCCACAGTGGGGAACAAAAACAGTAAGTACGTAGAGGGAAAAGCAGAGTTTTTTGGCTTAAATTGTGGCCTCCCAGAAGGGTATATTGAAGTCCTGATTAGCCACTGGTGCCTGTACCTGTGACTGGGACCGCACTTGGAAATGTGTCTGCAGCTGCTATTGAGTTACGGTGAGGTTGGGCTGGGGGCCTCTCAGCCAATGTGACTGGTGGCCTTTTTTTTTTTTTTTTAAAGATTTTTATTTATTTACTTGACAGAGATCACAAGTAGGCAGAGAGGCAGGCAGAGAGAGAGAGGAGGAAGCAGGCTCCTCACTAAGCAGAGATCCTGATGCGGGGCTCGATCCCAGGACTCTGGGATCATGACCTAGGCCAAAGGCAGAGGTTTTAACCCACTGAGCCACCCCGGCACCCCGACTGGTGTCCTTTTAAGAAGAGAAACATGCATCTGCCTTCGGCTTAGGTTGTGATCCCAGGGTCCTGGGATCAAGTACAGTCTCAGGCTTCCTGGTTAGTGGGGAGCCTGCTTCTCCCTCTCCCTCTGCCCCTCCTCCCTGCGCTCTCTCTTTCAAATAAATAAATAAATAAATAAATAAAATCTTAAAAAAGAAAAAAAAGATAGAGGGAGAAACATGCCAGGGGGAGACAGGGACACACAGGGGAGAGGACAGCCATGTGACGATAGATGCAGAGGTTGGAGGGATACGGCTGCAGGCCAGGGAGCACCCAGGATTCTGGACAGCCACCGCCAGAAGCCAGGAAGAGGCAAGGAGGGATTCTACGCAGAGCCTCTGAGTGGCGCTTGGCTGACACCTTGGTCTTGGACTTCTGGCCTCCAGAACCAAGAGAGAATATGTATCTGTGGCTTTAAGCCTCTCAGTGTGCCTACTTTGTTATAGCTGCCCCAGGCGGGGAATACATGGGTCAGAGATTGGACATGGTTCAGGTTTTCTTTTTTTAATCATCTGTAATTTATTGCATTTATTTGTACGATATACATTATTTTTTAAGTCAGGATTGATTTCTGAGGGGGAGTGTCCCGTCACAGGGTGAGGTGAGGGTGCAGGGAGACAACGGATGGCGTGGGGGGTCACTTGCTTGTCTGTAATAGGCCGAGCCAGGAGGCCCTGTGGGGATGGAGGGGTGTGGTTGGTTTGAAGGCAGGAAGGGGAGATGCTGCCTTCCCACAGGCAGACTTGGGGTGCTGGCAGCTTCTCTGTCCCCTACTTATGGTTAAGTCCTGGGGCTCTATTGGCTCCGCATAGTGGTGCAGAGGAAGGCGCCAAGCAGCTAGGGAAGAATGCGGACCCAGGGCTGAATCAAGGGGCGTTGCGGGGTGCCCAAATCAAGGGGCATGGGGGGATGCCCCAGAAACTCCAGAGTCTGTTGGTAAATTGAGACTGTGACTCCAGAAATTTGGAATGGAAAAACTGTGTGTGTGTGTGTGTGTGTGTGTGTGTGTGTGCCTATTCTTCTCTGTAAGTGTATGTGCATGTGTATGTATGTTTTGTGTGTACATGTGTCTGCATGTTTATACGATGGCATGCACGTGTATGCATAAACGTGAGCGCATGTAAGTGCACGTGTGCGTCTCTTATATGTGAGTGTGTGCATATGTGTGTGCACATGTGGTCACTCACAGCCAGGGTAGGTAGCCTTCGGACCTGTGGTTGTGCTCACGGGGCCTCCTGGCTTCCCTCCTCTCCGAGATGTAGCTCTGCTTGCCCAGGACCCCGCCTGGCTCCAAAAGGAGAGCACAGAGGAGGAAGCCGGGGCGCCAGGGGTACTGATCACCTGTCTGCAGGTAAGTAAGAAATCCCTGTTGCTCTTCTTTCTTGCTTGGGCCTTTATCCTCTTCCCTTGGCCTGGAACGTCTTCACCCCACAGGTCTGGTCTCCAGGCCTCTAGGCACTGGACCTCCTGTAACGGGTGTGTGTGTCGGGGCATGTGTGGGACAACCCAGGCAGTGGTCTCACAGCTTCATTCAGACCTTCCCTAGCTGTGGACGCCTCATTGTGCTGAGCGTCAGGAGGGAAAACAGGAAGGATGTCTGCCGTCCTTGCCTCTTAGTTTTCACGGTCTCTCGGGGCAAACAGTTGTCATTTACCAAATCCTTCTCTCTTGCCTGCAGCATGCTCAGGTCTGCTGGACACTGGAGCTGGAAGGGAATAAAACTGCCATGGTTTCCTGGCTAGTTGCCAGTGGCTCAGTCCTTTGATGCCACATGTCTGGCCGCTGTCCCTCAGGGAGGAGCAAGTAGAAGGAGGAGAGTTCTGGTTCTGGGGTCTGAGCCAAAGGGCAGATTCTGAGACCTCAGAACTCCTGGTTCTGGTGAGGTGGCCCGTGGCTGAGCTGGGATGGGTGTGTGTTTCAGGAACCCGTCACCTTTGCTGATGTGGCTGTGTTGTTCACCCCAGAGGAGTGGATGTTTCTAGACTCTGCCCAGAGAAGCCTGTACAGAGATGTGATGCTGGAGAACTATAGGAACTTGGCCTCTGTGGGTAAGGGCCGGCTCGTTGCTTCATCTACACACTCCTGCGACACCTATGCATCCCCAGAGATGTGCTGGTTTGGGAAATCAAGAGGTGAAAAAACAGACAAATCCTGCTGTCATGGTTCTTACTGTTCAGGGGTTTCCTGTGGGAGTGAAGGTCTCTCTGCTGCTATCTGTTTCTCCATGGTTAAAAGTTTCTAGGCTTTTCAAGTTTCTCTCTGAGTGAGGCCCTGGGTTTTGGGGACTGGAGAATCCCATTGTTCTTTGGGACCCAGTGAGGGGGCTTGAACTTTGTTTGGTTCCTTAGTGGAAGAGCTCTGCCATGCCCGTGAGAATGTAGGCGGGCTCATTTTGCTCTTCATGTCTCCAGTGCCCCTAGAGACTTCAGAATATCAACCCCGGTTAACGGCAGGCCCGGTCTGCATCTTTCCACAGGAGCAGGAGATCAGCTAGGCAAACCCAGTACACTTTCCCTTTCGGAGCCAGGAGAAGACCTGTGGGCGCCTGAGAGAAGAACCTTCCCAGGAACCCATCCAGGTGAGCAGCGGGCAGATCAGGGAGCATCAGCTCTGATCATGAGATGAGTGTTAGGTTTGGAAATGGTCAGTAAGGGAAATGCTTCCATGGCCCTTGACAGAGCCGCTTTACTAGATTCTGCCTCCTTCCTTTTTATCCATAATGCTCTACTCTGGTTTTGTAGAACGATCTGTCCTGCCTGCTCTTCATATTTATCATGTCCATGTGTATAGTTTATCATGTGTGTGTTTTTTTTTGTTTTTTTTTGTTTTTTTTTTTTTAAAGATTTTATTTATTTATTTGACAGAGAGAGATCACAAGTAGGCAGAGAGGCAGGCAGAGAGAGAGAGAGAGGAGGAAGCAGGCTCCCTGCTGAGCAGAGAGCCTGATGCGGGACTCGATCCCAGGACCCTGAGATCATGACCTGAGCCGAAGGCAGCGGCTTAACCCACTGAGCCACCCAGGCGCCCCTCATGTGTGTGTTTTATGTGTATATAGCATGTGTATGCTTTATCCAATGCTTCCCTACCTGTGTGTTCTTGCTAATACTTTCTCTCCATTTCAGTCTCAGTCTTTCTAGAACTCTTTCTTAGTAACTTATCTACCATCTCCATTCCTTGTTTCTATGGTTACGTGACTCCTTACATAGTCAAATACCTTAAAATTTCCTTTACTCTTTGATACATTCCTCCTCTTCACAATTTTCTCCCATACTTAGAATCAGTATTTATTCTATTTTTTAAAAAAGAGGTGATTTGTTTGTGAGAGAGAGAGTGTGCACATGAGTGGAAGGAGGCGCAGAGGGAGAGGAAGAGAGAGAAGCTCAAGCAGACTCCCCACTGAGCGAGGAGCCTGATGTGAGGCTTGATCTCATGACCCTGAGATCATGACCTGAGCCAAAATCAACAGTCAGACACTTAACTGACTGAGCTACCCAGGCGCCTCTAGAATCGGTATTTAAAAAAGAAAATCCACATGTTCTCTGCTTTCTCTTTTGGTTGCCTTGGTCCCACAGTTTCCTTCCCTGTGTACTTAATTTTTCTATCCTTATTCATTCCAGAGCCTCAGCATCAACCGCAAGATTCAGTTTCTCACCCAGATATTTTTGCAGAGATTCCATCCACTGGCATGAAAAGGGTAAGGTACCCAAGGGTTTTTCTTAGTCCTCTGTCGTAGGACAAGTTTGGGGTTGCTGTCAGTTAGAAAAGCAGCACAAGAGGCCAGAGAGGGAGATTGAGAGAGAGGAGAGAGAGGGAGATTCAAGGCAAGTGGTGTTCACGCAGGGGAAAGCAGGTTCTTGGGAGAGAGTCTATGAATGTCATGAGTTGGGGAAAACCCTCCATGTTGAACAAGGCATGTGTTTCCCAGAGTTTCCATAGCAGCCATGTTTATAAATGTGAATAGACATCAAGTGTTTAAAACTTAATTTGCCTCTAACTCGGCCAAACTGCATCTAAGAGGCCTCCTGAATATAATGAAAACGACAGCTCTTTGTGGCAGAGCATCCACTTGAAGGGACTCGGGAGAAATGGTGCAGACACACTAAAGTGGTAGAAGCTTCAGCACCAGAAATGCCTTTTTCCTATGAATGTAATAGAGCCTTTGGTCTTCCTATTTTCCTCAATTGACAGGAGCAACCTCAGACTGGAGACAAACTTTATAATTACAGTCAACTTGGGGAACCCTTTCACGGCATCAAACCGCTTTTTCAGTACCAGAGAATTCACGCTGGAGGTGACCCCTGTGAATGCCACGAGGGTGGAAAATCCTTCTTCCAGCCCGCTCACCTGATCGTGCCAGACAAAATCCGTCGTGGGGACAAAACCTACGTGTGTAGCAAATGTGAGAAATCCTTCAGATACAGCTCCGACCTGATCAGGCATGAGAAGACTCATACCGCGGAGAAGTGCTTTGAATGTCAGGAGTGTCGGCAAGCCTTCAAGTACTCCTCAAATCTGCGGCGCCACCTGAGGACTCACACTGGAGAGAAGCCTTTCGAATGTGCTCAGTGTGGGAAAACCTTCACTAGGAACTTTAACCTAATTCTGCACCAGCGAAACCACACGGGCGAGAAGCCCTACGAATGTAAGGACTGTGGGAAAGCGTTTAATCAGCCATCCTCTCTGAGGAGCCACGTGAGGACTCACACAGGAGAGAAGCCCTTTGGGTGCAGTCAGTGCGGGAAAGCCTTCAGGGAGCACTCGTCGCTGAAGACACACCTGCGCACTCACACCAGGGAGAAGCCGTATGCGTGTAACCAGTGTGGGAAGCCCTTCCGGACGAGCACTCATCTGAACGTCCACAAAAGGATACACACTGGGGAGAAACTGTACGAGTGCGCTACTTGTGGGCAGGTCTTGAGTCGCCTCTCAACGCTCAAGAGTCACATGCGAACTCACACGGGAGAGAAGCCCTATGTGTGTCAGGAATGTGGGCGAGCCTTCAGTGAACCTTCATCCCTCAGGAAGCATGCAAGGACACACACTGGCAAAAAGCCCTATGCCTGTCAGGAATGTGGGCGAGCCTTTGGTCAGTCTTCACACCTTATTGTGCACGTGAGAACTCACACTGCGGGGAAACCCTATGAATGCAATCAGTGTGAGAAAGCCTTCAGGCACAGCTCTTCACTTACTGTGCATAAAAGAGTTCATGCCGGGAGAGAGAACGTTAGGAATGGCGGCCTGCCTTTATCAGTGTCCTAGCCGTAGAGGGGGCCCCTTGCTGAGTGACTTCCAGGTTTTAAAAATATACGTGTTCCAGGCTATAATCATCTCTTGTAGTACTTGTTTTAGCTGCATTACATGTTTTGATACATATTTTCATTTTGGTTGAAATCCGAATATTGTCTTAGTTTCTATTATCACGTATTCTTTGGCCTGTGAATTATTTATAATTAGATTTTAAAACAGCAGGACATGAGTATATTTTTTATAGAGGTATAATTACTTATAGTGAAATTCATAGATCTTAAGTGTATAGTTGGAGGACTCTGACAAGTGCATACATATGTATATGTAACCAATATGCCATTTAAGATACAGAACATTTCTATCCTTCTGGAAAGTTCCTGCATGTATATGGGTGGATTTTTTTTTTTTTATTTTACAAATTTTTGTTGGTTTCCAATTTAATTTCATTGTGAGCGGAGAATGTGGTTTTTATGTTACTGAATGTTAGGTATCTGTTTAGTTGCCTGTCAGAATTGCCCCTTCCTCCTTACAAAAGGACTTACATTTTTTTGTTTAGATTGGTAATGTGCACTGTTAAAAAACCTCTATCTCTTGGTCCTTGCAGCTAGAGGAGCCCCCCCCCCTTACCCACCCTCCCCCACCCAACCGCCACCTGCCCTGCAGTCCTGGCCTTTCTAAGTATGGGAAATTATTGCGTGTGATACCTGGGAAGGATGTTGTAAAGGAATATTTATCTAGATCCTTCCACGTCTTGCCCTTTGTACAAACGACATGATGTCTGGCACTAGAGGAGCCATCCCATGACCATGAGGGTAAAAGCTGCAGGCTAAAGAGAGTGTGGCCAGAAGTCATACCAACCTGTTTCCCTAGTTGGTGTCTTTGTGTGACTGTCCTGGCCCATTTTTCTGGACATCTTGTGATGTGAAAAAAAATGTACTTCTTACTGGCACATGACATTGCTATTTTGGGGATGGGTTGGGGAGGGTAGGGATGGGTTTATTATGGCCTAATGAAGTATCTCATTGATGCACTTAGTATAGGGTTAGTTTCGTATATGCTTCATGGGTGATGGAAATCAACGTATTGTATTCTACATACATCCACTAGCCTGAGCACACTATTTGTGTTTCAAAATCTTCTATACATTTATACATATTGGTCAATATCTTAGTCTGTGTGGGCTGCATAACAAAAATACCATCGATGGGGTGACTTATAAATAACAGAGCTTTTTTCTCATAGTTCCGGAGGCTGGAATCCAAGATCAAGATGCCGACAGATTTGCTTTCTTGTGAGGCCTGCTTCATGGTTCATAGACTGCCATGTTCTTGCCCGGTCTTCACATGGCAGAGAGAGCAGAGGAGCTCTGTGGGGTGTCTTGCAGAAGGGTGCTAATCCCATTCATGAGGGTTCCACCCTTATAACCTAATCACCTCCTGAAATGCCACCTCCTAATACCATCACAGAGTGGGAATTAAGCTTCAGAATATGAATGGGGGGACACAACATTCAGTCCAGATCCGTCTTTGATCTGTGAACTGAGACAGCTATGTTAAGCTCTCCCACCATGATTAGTGAATCTTGTAATTCTGTCAGTTTTTAAATTTATATATTTTGAAGCAAATTAAATGAGATTTTTGATATTTAATGTTTCCAGCAAATTGTTCCTTTTATTCTTCTACTGACCATCTTTCTTCCTAGTGATGAATATTCAACCATTCATTTTCATAACAGCAAGTATTGTTTGGAGCTTATTGTTAACAGATAGTAGATATTAACAATGATACTTTGAGGTAGATACTATTATTATCCCCAGTTTTTAGATGGGGAAACTGAGGACAAGCTCAAGGTGAATTAACTAAGGTCATACAGGTGGTAAGTGATGGAGTCTGGCTCCACAATCCAGAGGCTGTGCACAGTGCCTTACCCTGGAGGACTTTTCTTCCTTTATACCTGTTCTTACAGTCTGTTTTTTTGTGTTGCTGGTTTTTCTTTTTTTTTTTTTTCTTTTTTCTTTCTTTATTTCTTTCTTTTAGAGAGAGAGAGAGAGGAAGAGGGAGGGACAAAAGGAGAAAGAGAGAGAGAGTCTTAAGCACACTTCTTGCCCAGTGTGGAGCCTGATGCTGGGCTTGCTCTCAAAACCCTGAGATCATGCCCTGAGCTGAAGTCAGGAGTCAGATATTTAACTAACAGCCACCCAGAAGCCCCTGTTTTTGTGTTTTAAAATTCTAGGGGTGCTGGGGTGGCTCAGTTGGTCAAGCATCTGCCTCTGGCTCAGGTGATGATCTTTGGGTCCTGGAATCATGCCCATGTCAGGCTCCCTGCTCAGTGGGGAGTCTGCTGCTCCTTCTTTCTCTGCCCCTCCCTCCCCCTGCTTGTGCTTTCTCTCTCAAAATCAAGTGCCCTCCGTAATGCCCATCACCCAGTTACCCCACCCCCCCACCTTTCCTCTCCCCGCCAGCAATCCCCAGTTTGTTTCCTATAGATACAAATCTCTTATGGTTTGTCTCCCTCTCTGATTTTGTCTTGTTTTATTTTTGTCTCCCTTCCCTTATGATCCTGTTTTGTTTCTAAATTCCACATATGAGTGAAATCATATAATTATCTTTCTCTGATTGACTTATTTCCCTTAGCATAATACCCTCTATCTACCTCATTGCAAATGGCAAGATTTCATTTTTTGATGGCTGGGTAATATTCTGTTACACACACACCCACCCACCCCCACCCACCCACACACACCATCTTCTTTATCTATTCTTCTGTGAATATAAGGGCCCTTTCCATTTTTTGGCTTTTGTGGACATTGGTGCTTTAAACATTGGGGTGCAGGTGCCCCTTTGGGTCTCTGTATCCTTAGGGTAAATACCTAGTAGTGCAATTTCTGGGTCGTAGGGTAGCTCTATTTTTAATTTTGGGGGAACCTCCATACTGTTTTCCAGAGTGGCTATACTAGCTTGCATTCCCACCAGCAGTCTACACTTGCATTCCCACCTTTGTCTTCAACCTTGCCAACATCTGTTCCCTGACTTCTTAATTTTTGCCATTCTGACTGGTGGGAGGTGGTATCTCATTGTGGTTTTGATTTTTATCTCCCTAATGCCAAGTGATGTGGAGCATTTATTCATGTGTCTGTTGGCCATTTGATGTCTTCTTTAGAGAAACGTCTGTCCATGTCTTCTGTCCATTTCTTGACTGGATTGTTTGTTCTTTGGGTGTTAAGTTTGGTAATTCTTTATGGATTTTGGGTACTAGCCCTTTATCTGATAAGATGTTTGCAAATATCTTCTCCCATTCCGTCAGTTGTCTTTTGGTTTTGTTGACTGTTTCTTTCGGGCAAAAGCCTTTTATTTTGATGAAGTCCCAATAGTTCATTTTTATTTTTGTTTCCCTTGCCTTTGAAGATGTGTCTAGCAAGATGTTGCTGGGGCTGATGTCGAAGAGGTTATTACCTGTGTTCTCTAGAATTTTGATGGGTTCCTGTCTCATATTTATATCTTTCATCCACTTTGAGTTTATTTTTGTGCATGGTGTAAGAAAATGATACAGTTTCATTCTTCTGCATGTGGCTGTCCAATTTTCCCAACATTATTTGTTGAGACTGTCTTTTTTTCCTGTTGGATATTCTTTCCTGCTTTGTCAAAGATTAGTTGACCATAGAGTTTAGGGTCCATCTGTGGGTTCTCTATTCTGTTCGATGGATCTATGTGTCTATTTTCTTGACAGTACCATGCTTGTCTTGATGACCACAGCTTTGTGATACAGCTTGACTTCCAAAATTGTGATGCCTCCAGCTTTGGTTTTCTTTTCTTTTCTTTTTTTTTTTTTTTAAAAATTAATTAATTTATTTTCAGCATAACAGTATTCATTATTTTTTTGGTTTTCTTTTTCAAAATTTCTTTGGCTATTTGGAGTCTTTTCTGATCCCATACAAATTTTAGGATTGTTTGTCCCAGCTCTGTGAAAAATGTTGATAGTATTTTGATAGGGGTTACATTGAATGTGTAGATTTCTTTGGGTAGTGTGGACATTTTAACATTTTCTTCCAATCCGTGAGCATGGAATGTTTTTCCCTTTCTTTGTGTCTTCCTCAATTTCTTTCATAAGTGTTCTGTGTTTTCAGAGTACAGACCCTTTGCATCTTTGGTTACGTTTATTCCTGGGTATCTTATGGTTTTTGGTGCAATTGTAAATGGGATTGATTCCTTAATTTCTTTTTCTTCTGTCTCATTGTTAGTCTAATGAAGTGTGACAGACTTCTGTGCTTTAATTTTATATCCTGCCACTTTGCTGAATGCCTTTATGGTAATTTTGGTGTGGAGTCTTTGGGTTTTCCACATAGAGTATCTTGTCGTATGTGAAGAGTGAGAATTTGATTTTTTCTTTTCTGATTTGGATGCCTTTTAATTCTTTTTGTTGTTGGATTGCTGAGGCTAGGACTTCCAGTACTATATTGAACAACAGTGGTGAGAGTGGATATCCCTGTCATGTTTCTGACCTTAGGGGAAAAATCTCTCAGTTTTTCTTCATTGAGGAGGATATTCACTGTGCATTTTTTTGCATTGGGTTTTATGATATTGAGGTATGTTCCCTCTATTTCTACACTGTAGAGAGTTTTCATCAAGAAAGGATACGTATTTTTCAAATGCCTTTCCTGTATATATTGAGAGTATCATATGGTTCTTGTCCTTTCTTTTATTTGTGTGGTGTATCACATTGATTGATATGGAATGGAGAGCCACCCTCGCAGTGCAAGGTGGTCCACTTGGTCATGGTAAATAATCCTTTTAATGTATTGTTGGATCCTATTGGCTAGGATCTTCGTGAATATTTTGGTATCCATGTTCATCAGGGGTATTGGTCTATAATTCTCCTCTTTGGTGGATTCTTTGCTCAGGTTTTGGGGTCAAGGTAATGCTGGTCTCATAGAAAGAGTTTGGAAGTTTTCCTTCCATTTCTGTTTTTTGAAACAGCTTCAGAAGAATAGGTATTGAAGGGTGTTGGGCTGGCAGGAAGGGCTACTAAAGATGGCGAAAGTTCCTGCCACAAGACCTGAGCTCGGACAGGAGAACAAAGGCCCAAGCAGGAATCTGAGACCCCTGCCCAGGGCTCCTGTGGACCAATGGGAATCCGATGAGCAGCGGGATATCCAAATAAGGGAAACTTGCCAGAAGACCCCTGAGCTTTCCCCAAGACCCCTTAAAAGCCCCCTCCTCCCTGCCTTGGGCGCGACTTCCGCCACTCTGCTTTCCAGAGTCGCAGAACCTCGCCCGAGGGTGCCCACCTCCTCCTGGCACAACTTTCCTGGCTCCCCTTCTCCTGAGCCCTGAAACTTCGCCAGAGAGCGTTTTTAATAAATCTTGCCTTGCACCCACTTTGCCTGGTGTTGTGTTTATCTCGCCGGAAAAAACTTTACATTTGGTGCCAAAACCCGGGAAGGAGATTGAGCCCCCACACAGTTGGGAGGGTCTCTCCTTTCCCTGGCCGAACCGGACCTGCCTTTCCCAACGCCACTTCCAAAGCTGTGGTGAGTTTCCCCGATTCCACGCCTCCTTCCGGAAAGCCCTGCCCTAATCGTGGCCGCGTCAGGGTGGACCCCGCCAGTCACCAGGTGACCTCCGTGACTCCGAGAGGCTAGGAGACGTCCTAACCTCTACAGCAGTTGACACAGTTTTTCCGCAACCCAGTGGTGGAGGAGGGGAGCCTTCCTCCAGCCCTCACGTTGCCCGGCAATGAATCGTGGGGACCTCCCAATCCAAATTCGACCCTAAAACATCCCGGGGGTGTTTTAGGCCTGCTGGCCAATCTTAAAACCCTGGAACTGGACCAGGACCTGCGAAAACGACGTTACTGTACTGTCGCTTGGCCACAATACCGATTAGACAATCAGTCCCAATGGCCTCCGGAAGGCACGTTTAACTATCAGATTTTCATGGACCTAAATAACCTTGGCAGACACCAAGGCAGATGGGCCAAGGTCCCCTATGTCCAGCTTTCTGGACTCTGCACTCTCGCCCCTTCCTCTGCTCTCACTGCTCCACCTCTCAGGTCCTCTTGGCCCGCTCCCCTCCCCCTACCCTGCCACCCACTGCTCCCAAAGACTCGGACCTCTCCTCCCCATCTCCTCTCTCTGAACCCCCGGAGAGCTTCACCCACCCACTGACAAGAGGGCCTCTGGTTCCTCCTCCTCCTTACCACGATCCTTCACCCCAAGGTCCCTTAAATTCAGGATTTCTGAACCGGCGCCCTCGTCTACTCCTCCTTCTCCCCCTCCCCACTCCTATCCAAACTCCTGACAAATTTATCCGCAGTAAACGGGAAACTCCAATCAAAGTTTACTGAAGGTCAAATAGGCTCTTGTTATTCGTTAAAATCTGCTAGCAAAGAGATGACTAGAACTGATGGTTACTTGTGTCTCTCAGAGTTTTAATGGGTAATTCTTAAGGAAGCTTTCAAAGTCTTTGGTAACCGTTAACCGAATGAGGAAGTTGTTTGAGTTCATGCGCCCTTCTCTCTACAGGACCTTTCTCAAATTGAGAAACGTTTGGGCTCCTTTTCGGCCAGTTCTGATAACTATATTAAAGAATTCCAATATCTGGCCCAAGCCTATGACCTCACCTGGCATGATTTACATGTGGTCCAGACCACCACCCTCACCATAGAGGGGAGGGAACGCATCCAGGCTGCTGCCCGGGAGCACGCGGATCAGGTCCAGCTCACTGATGCTGCCATGCCAGTTGGAGCCCGGGTGGTCCCAGCTGTAGAACCAGGTTGGGATTATCAGGATGGCCAAGATGGCCACTGGCGCCGCGACCGCATGGTCCAGTGTCTCATAGCCGGCATGCGGGCAGCCTCTAATAAGGCCGTTAATTACGACAAGATTAGGGAGATTGTCCAGATCCCTACGACAACCCCACCATGTTTCTTAACCAGTTGACCGAACCTTTAACCCAGTACACTCGCTTGGACCCTGCCTCTCCTGTGGGGGCCATGGTACTGGCTACTCATTTTATCTCTCAATTGGCACCGGATATACAGAGAAAGTTAAAGAAGGCTGAGGAGGACCCTCAGACCCCATTTCTGACTTGGTGAAAATGGCATTTAAGGTCTTTAATTCCCGTGAGGAGGCAGCTGAGCTTAAACGACAAGACATATTCCAGCAAAAGGTTCAGTTGCAGACCCAAGCCTTGGTAGCAGCCCTGCGGCCGGCCGGCTCCGGAAGCCAGCAGAGAGGGGCAACCAATCGCACCCCCCCGGGGGGCCTATTTCAAATGCGGGGCCGAGGCTCGCTAGTGCCCCAATCCAAAGCCGCCAACTCGGCCTTGCCCTCAATGCCATTTGATGGGCCACTGGAAATCCGACTGCCCTAACCTTGGGGTATCTTCGGCGCCTCAACGTGGGGGACCCCCCGAGACAGTAAGTCTGGCCTTTCAACTGCTTGGATTGGAGGACGACTGATGAAGCCCAGACTCAGCCACCCCTCTCACCCAGGCCGAGCCCAGGGTTATGCCCCAGGTGGTGGGTAAGTCCATCTCTTTTTTGCTGGACACGGGGGCTACCTACTCTGTTCTGCCTTCCTACTCGGGACTTACTCGAACCTCACCAATTACTGTTATGGGGATCAATGGGACCTCCTCCAATCCTAGGGTGACCCTTCCCCTTACCTGTAGCCTGGATGGGTTTCCCTTCCCCCACTCGTTTCTATGATTCCTTCCTGCCTGGTCCCTCTACTGGGTAGGGACATTCTCCAGAAACTAAGGGCAACTATCTGCCTCTCCCCTTCCTCCCTTCTATCCACCTCAACTCGTCTCATCCTACACCTCTCCATTCCCTCGACCTCCGCTCCAGATGACCTACCCGCTATAGATCCTCAGGTGTGGGACATCTCAGAGCCCATCATTGCTTCCCACCTTACCCCAGTTAAAGTACAGCTTAAGGATAACTCTAAGTTTCCCCCTCAAGCTCAGTTCCCTATTTCCTTAGCCCACCGCCGGGGCCTGAAACTATCATAGAACGGCTTTGACGTCAGGGACTCCTGATCCCCATCATTTCCCCCTGTAACACCCCATCCTCCCAGTACGCAAGCCCTCAGGGGCTTATCGACTGGTACAAGACCTTAGGCTTATCAACGAGGCCGTGCCCCTACACCCTACTGTCTCGCGTTCCCCCAAACACCTCTCACTTGACTGTACTGGACCTAAAGGATGCTTTTTTCACCGTCCCCTTGCACCCTGATTCCTATTTTCTTTTTGCCTTCACCTGGGAGGATCCCGACACACATGCTTCTGGACAACTAACTTGGACTGTCCTACCCCAGGGGTTCAGGGACAGCCCTCACATTTTCGGCCAGGCCTACAGACTTAACAGCAGTGCGTCTTTAAGGCCAGTACTCTACTACAATATGTGGATGACCTCCTCCTCTGTAGCCCCTCCCTCTCGGTCTCCCAAGACAACACCTCCACCCTACTTAACTTTCTGGGGGCCAAGGGATATCAAGTGCCCCCCTCTAAGGCCCTTTAGGGCAGCCCATCACGGTCTACTCTCCTGCCGACTCACAGACCTTAGCCACGGATCCCTGGCCCATCTGACTCCTCGTCTCCAGCTATTCCATCTGCTATTTCTAGAAAATCCGCATCTCTCTCTCTCTACCTCCCCCCGCTTAAACCCTGCAACTTTACTGCCTATACCCTTGCCAGATAAGGGGTGGATCTATATCCAGGACAGGATTGCCCTGCCAGGCAATCTGACGCACACCTTAATTACTGACATCCACCAATCCCTCCATATTGGCCCAAAGGCTCTCCACCAATTTCTTCAGCCATTGTTCTATCATCCTTCCTTATCTAAAGTAATTGAAGTTGTCCACAGGGCTTGCAAAACCTGTTCCTCCGTGAATTCACAAGGAGGAATCCGCAGACCAGGGCCTAACCAACAGCTCCGAGGTCATTAGCCGGGGGAAGACTGGCAACTGGACTTCACTCCCATGCCTCGCCATAAAACCTTTCATTACCTATTAACCTTGGTTGATACATTCACAGGCTGGATCGAGGCATACCTCATGGCCCGGGAAACAGCGGACGTAGTGGCTACAATACTCATCGAGCGCATCATCCCGAGGTTCGGATTGCCCCGGACCCTCCAGTTGGACAACGGACCTGCCTTCATCTCCAGTGTAACCCAACAGGTAGCTGAGAGCCTCAACATAACCTGGAAACTTCACATCCCATACCACCCACAGTCATCGGTAAGGTAGAAAAGGCCAACGGGCTGCTCAAAGCCCAACTCACCAAACCTACCCTAGAAACCCATCTTTCCTGGCCTACACTTCTGCCTATGGCTCTCACCAGACTCCTGGCTAAGCCCTGCGGGTCTTCGGGCTTAAGCCCATTTGAATTACTATACAGCTGGCCCTTTCTTAGAAATCATAGCCCTCTGGCCATTTCCCCCGCCTCTTTTATCCTATCTACCTTACCTCACTCTACATTGTAGGGATACCCCTCCCTATTAACTGGCCACTCCCCAACTTCAGGGCCACAAATAATACGGTCCATATGGGCCCCATCAGGAGAAACATACCTATTATTAATGTGTCCTCCCTTACCACCGCAGCTGCCATATCACTAACTCCTCCCTCCTGTACTGTACTCCCTCGGGAATATTTCTCTTGTGCCCTCAGGGAATCTATCGCTGCCTAACCACTAATGACTCCCTGGGCTGTATATTCATTCTACTATCTCCTTCTACCACCATCTACTCTGAATCCCAGCTGCTGTCCATCCCATTTCCCCAACACCATGGAGGAAGGGCTGCCTTCCTCCCATTCATAACAGGGGCAGGAATAGCCACAGGGGTGGCAACTGGAACAGCGGGGATAGGAACCTCCATAGACTTTTATTACAAACTCTCCCAAGCCCTGAATGATGACACGGAACGGGTTGCTGACTCCCTCACAGCCCTACAGACGCAAGTCACCAGCCTGGCAGCCTTAGCTCTACAGAACCGACGGGCCTTAGACCTTCTGACAGCCGAAAAAGGGGGGACCTGCCTATTCTTAAATGAAGAATGTTGTTACTTTGTTAACCAATCAGGTATAGTTACTTCCAAGATCAAAGAACTCAGGGATCGGATCCAAGCACGGTGGCGAGACACGTCCTCCTGGGGCCTGGACCCTTACCACTGGGTAACCTGGCTGTTCCCTCTGGCGGGACCTGTATGCATAATCCTCCTTCTAATCTCAGTTGCTCCCTGTCTTTTCCGGTACTTGCAGGGTCGCCTACAAGAACTTGCCTGAGTATCTGTCAATCAACTCCTCCTCCAGCCCTACTCTGGCCTGCCCATTTCCGACTACCCCTATGAGGACGCCCCCTGTCAGCAGGAAGTAGCCAGAACCGAGTTGACGCCCCTGACACCATTATATTAAGCAAAAGGTCGGAATGTTGGGCTGGCAGGAAGGGCTACTAAAGATGGCGAAAGTTCCTGCCACAAGACCTGAGCTCGGACAGGAGAACAAAGGCCCAAGCAGGAATCTGAGACCCCTGCCCAGGGCTCCTGTGGACCAATGGGAATCCGATGAGCGGCGGGATATCCAAATAAGGGAAACTTGCCAGAAGACCCCTGAGCTTTCCCCAAGACCCCTTAAAAGCCCCCTCCTCCCTGCCTTGGGCGCGACTTCCGCCACTCTGCTTTCCAGAGTCGCAGAACCTCGCCCGAGGGTGCCCACCTCCTCCTGGCACAACTTTCCTGGCTCCCCTTCTCCTGAGCCCTGAAACTTCGCCGGAGAGCGTTTTTAATAAATCTTGCCTTGCACCCACTTTGCCTGGTGTTGTGTTTATCTCGCCGGAAAAAACTTTACAAAGGGCATCTTGGTTCTTTCCATAGTTTGGCGACCATGGCCATTGCTGCTATAAACACTGGGGTACAGATGGCCCTTCTTTTCACTCCATCTGTATCTTTGGGGTAAATACCCAGGAGTGCAATGGCAGGGTCATAGGGAAGTTCTATTTTTAATTTCTTGAGGAATCTCCACACTGTCCTCCAAAGAGGCTGCACCAACTTGCATTCCCACCAACAGTGTAAGAGGGTTCCCCTTTCTCCACATCCTCTCCAACACATGTTGTTTCCTGTTTTGTTAATTTTGGCCATTCTAACTGGTGTAAGGTGATATCTCAATGTGGTTTTAATTTGAATCTCCCTGAGGGCTAGTGATGATGAACATTTTTTCATGTGTCTGCTAGCCATTTGCATGTCTTGATTGGAGAAGTGTCTGTTCATATCTTCTGCCCATTGTTTGATATGTTTGCCTGTTTCATGTGTGTTGAGTTTGAGGAGTTTTTGATAGATCCTGGATATCAACCTTTTGTCTGTACTGTCATTTGCAAATATCTTCTCCCATTCCGTGGGTTGCCTCTTTGTTTTCTTGACTGTTTCCTTTGCTGTGTAGAAGCTTTTGATTTTGATGAATGGATAAGGAAGATGTGGTCCATATACACTATGGAGTATTATGCCTCCATCAGAAAGCATGAATACCCAACTTTTGTAGCAACATGGACGGGACTGGAAGAGATTATGCTGAGTGAAATAAGTCAAGCAGAGAGAGTCAATTATCATATGGTTTCACTTATTTTTGGAGCATAACAAATATCATGGAGGACAAGGGGTGTTAGAGAGGAGAAGGGAGTTGGAGTAAATTGGAAGGGGAGGTGAATCATGAGAGACTATGGACTCTGAAAAACAATCTGAGGGGTTTGAAGTGGCGGGGGTGTGGGAGGTTGGGGTACCAGGAGGTGGGTATTATAGAGGGCATGGATTGCATGGAGCACTGGGTGTGGTGAAAAAATAATGAATACTGTTTTTCTGAAAATAAATTAATTAATAAAAAAATTAAAAAAAGAAGAATAGGTATTCTTTAATGTGTAATAACATTAAATAATGTTAATAAGTATTCTTTAAATGTTTGGCAGAAGGAAGCCATCTGATCCTGGACTCTAGTTTTTGGGGAGTATTTTGATTACTACGTCAATTTCTTGGCTGGGTATGGCTCTGTTTGGGTTTTCTATTTCTTCCTGTTTCAGTTTTAGTAGTTTTTATGTTCCTAGGAATGTATCCATTTTTTTCCAGATTGCCCTATTTGTTGGCAAATAGTTGCTCATAATATGTTCTCCCTCGTTCCTTCCTTTCTTCCTTCCTTCCTTCCTTTACTGTGTTATGTTAGTCACCATACGTCATTAGTTTTTGATATAGTGTTCTGAGATTCATTGTTTACATATAATACCCATTGCTCCATGAAATATGTACTCTCCTTAATACCTACCACCAGGCTCATGCGTCCCCCCACCCCCATCCCCTCTAAAATCCTCAGTTTGTTTCTTGGAGTCCACAGTCTCTCATGGTTCATTATAATTGTTTATATTTCTTTGGTGTTGGTTGTGATCTCAACTCTTTCATTCATGATTTTATTTATTTGAGTCCTCTCTCTTTTCTTTTTGATAAGTCTGTCCAGGGGTATATCAATCTTACTAAATCTTTAAAGAACCAGCTCCTAGTTCTGTTAATCTGTTCATCTGTTCTACTGTTCTTTTGATTTCTATTTCATTGGTTTCTGCTCTAATCTTTATTATTCCTCTTCTCATGCTGTATTTATGGTTTTTTTTTAATCTTTTATTTATTTGACAGACAGAGATCACAAGTAGGCAGAGAGGCAGGCAGAGAGAGAGGGGGAAGCAGACTCCCCACTGAGCAGAGAGCCTGATGCGGGGCTCGATCCCAGGACCCTGGGATTATGACCTGAGCCGAAGGCAGTGGCTTAACCCACTGAGCCACCCAGGCGCCCTGTATTTATGTTTTTTATTGTATTTGTTTTTTTTTGCTGTTCTTTCTCCAGCTCCTTTAGGTGAAAGTTTAGTGTATTTGAGACTTTTCTTGTTTGTTGAGAAAGGTCTGTATTACTATATATTTCCCTTTTAGAATCACCTTTGCTGCATCCTAAAGGTTCTGAACAGTTCTGTTTTCATTTTCATAAATTTTAAAAGTTCTTCTTTAATTTCCTGGTTGACTCATTCATTCTTTAGTAAGAGGCTCTTTAACCTCCATGTATTTGTGTTCCTACCAAATTTCCTCTTGTGATTGAGTTCAACTTTTAAAGCACTGTTGTCTGAGAATATATAAGGAGTAATCCCAGTCCTTTGGTGCTGGTTGAGAGGTGATTTGTGACCCGGTACATGATCTACTCCAGATAATATACCATGTGCACTCAAGAAGAATGTGTATTCAGAATGTGTATTCTGCTTTAGGATGAAGCCTTCTGAATATATCTGTGAAGTCCATTTGGTCCAGTACATTGTTCAAAGCCCTTTTTGGTATTTTGTTTAGCAGATCTGTCCACTGCTGTGAGTGGGGTGTTAATATCCCTGATTATTCTTGTATTGTTACCAATGTATTTATTTAATTTTCTTATTAATTGGTTTATATAATTGGCTGCACCCAAGTTAGGGGTATAAATATTTACAATTGTTAGCTCTTCTTGTTGGATAGACCCTTTAATTATGATATAGTATCCTTGTTCATCTCTTATTACAGTCTTTAGTTTAAAATCTAGTTTTCTGATATAAGGATTGCTATCTCAGCTTTCATTTGATGTCCATTAGCATGATTAATGGTTCTCCACCCCCTCATTTTCAATCAGGAGGTGTTTTGAGTCTAAAGTGAGTATCTTGCAGATGGCATTTTTAAAAACATCCAATCTGATAGCCTGTGTCTTTTGATTGGGGCTTTTAGCTCATTTACATTCAGAGTAACTATTGAAAGATATGAATTTAATGCCATTGTATTATCTGTAAAGTCCCTGTTTCTGTATATTGTCTTTGTTACTTTCTGGTCTTTGTTATTTTTGGGCTATCTATTCACTCAAAGTATCCTTTGGGCTGGTTTAGTTATCAAAAATTCTTTTGGTTTATGTTTGTCCTGGAAGCTTTTTATCTCTCCTATTTTGAATGACAGCCTAGCTGGATAAGGCATTCTTGGCTGCACATTTTTTCTCATTTAGCACCCTGAATATATCATGCCAGTCTCTTCTGGCCTGCTAAATCTCTGTGGACAGATCTGTTTCAGCCTTAGGTTTCTACCCTTGTAGGTTAAGGGCCTCTTGTCTGAGCTCCTTTCAGGATTTTCTCTTTATCTCTGAAATTTGAAGCTTCACTATTTTGTGTGAATAGATCATCCCCATGTCATATAATAGTACAACTTGCAAATCTGAGATCCAAAAGAAAAAACAAAAAAGAAAACCAAAACCGACAAAAAACAAAACAAAACAAAATTACCAATCCTGAAAGCAACTAGGGGAAAGAGATTTCTTACATACAGAGGGAGGAACATCAGAATAACATCAGATCTGTCCACAGAGACCTGGAAAGTCAGAAAGGGATGGCAAAACATATTCAGGGTACTAAATGAGAAGAACATGCAGCCAAGGATACTTAATCAAGTAAGGCTGTCATTCAGAATGGATGGAGAGACAAGGAACTTCCAAGACTGGCAGAGCCTGAAAGAATATGTGACCACCAAGCTGGCTTTCCAAGAAATATTAAGAGGGGGGTCTATGAAAGAGGGAAGACCCCAAGAATAATACAGACCAGAAATTTATGAGACAGTCTATAGAAACAGGGACTTCACAGACAACAAGATGGCACTAAATCATATCTTTCAATAGTCACTCTCAATGTGAATGGCCTAAATGCTCCCATGAATGGCACAGGGTTGCATATCAGATACATATGATCAGATCCATATGCTGTCTCTAAGAGACTAATTTTGAACCTAAAGATACATCCAAACTGAAAGTGATGGGATGGAGAGCCATATTTCATGCTAACAGTCCTCAAAAGAAAGCTGAGGTAGCAATTATCATAAAGACAAATTAGATTTTAAGCTAAAGACTGTAGCAAGAGATACAGAGGAACACTTAAAGGGTCTATCTTAAAGGGTCTATCCAACAAGAAAAGCTAAAGATTTTAAATATCCATGCCCCCAACATGGAAGCAGCCAACTACATAAGCTAACTATTAACCAAAGTAGAGACATATTGATAATAATACATTAATAGTAGAAGACCTCAACACTCTACTCTCAGCAATAGACAGATCATCCAAGCAGAAAATCAACAAAGAAACAAGACCTTTGAATGACACACTGGACTGGAAGGACTTTGTAGATATATACAGAACATTCCACAGAATACTCATTCTGTGAGTGTACATGGAACTTTCTCCAGAATAGACCACATACTGGATCACACATCAGGTCTCAACCAATACCAAAAGACCGAGATTATTTCCTGCTTATTTTCAGACCATCGTGCTTTAAAAGTGGAACTCAATCACAAGAAAAAAATACGGAAAGAATTCAAACACTTGGAAGCTAAAGACCATCCTACTAAAGAACGTTTGGGTCAACCAGGAAATTAGAGAACTTAAAAAATTCATCAAAACCAATGAGAATGAAAACACTTTGGTCCAAACCCTATAGGATATGGCAAAGGTGATCCTAAGGGGGAAATAAATAGCCATCCAAGCCTCACTCAAAAAAAGTTAGAATGGCCCAAATTAGCAAGACCAGAAACAACATGTGTTGGAGGGGATGTGGAGACAGGGGAACCCTCTTACACTGTTGGTGGGAATGCAAGTTGGTGCAGCCTCTTTGGAGAACAGTGTGGAGATTCCTCAAGAAATTAAAAATAGAACTTCCCTATGACCCTGCCATTGCACTCCTGGGTATTTACCCCAAAGATACAGGTGGGGTGAAAAGAAGGGCCATCTGTACCCCAATGTTTATAGCAGCAATGGCCACGGTCGCCAAACTGTGCAAAGAACCAAGATGCCCTTCAATGGACAAATGGATAAGGAAGATGTGGTCCATATACACTATGGAGTATTATGTCTCCATCAGAAAGGATGAATACCCAACTTTTGTAGCAACATGGACGGGACTGGAAG
Source organism: Mustela erminea (assembly GCF_009829155.1). Classification (NCBI taxonomy): domain Eukaryota; kingdom Metazoa; phylum Chordata; class Mammalia; order Carnivora; family Mustelidae; genus Mustela; species Mustela erminea. The sequence goes on from NC_045614.1 coordinate 10,451,588, forward strand.
AGATTATGCTGAGTGAAATAAGTCAAGCAGAGAGAGTCAATTATCATATGGTTTCACTTATTTGTGGAGCATAACAAATAGCATGGAGGACATGGGGAGTTAGAGAGGAGAAGGGAGTTGGGGGGAAATTGGAAGGGGAGGTGAACCATGAGAGACTATGGACTCTGAAAAACAATATGGGGGTTTTGAAGGAGCAGGAGGTGGGAGGTCGGGGTACCAGGTGGTGGGTATTAGAGAGGGCACGGATTGCATGGAGCACTGGGTGTGGTGCAAAAATAATGATACTGTTATGCTGAAAATAAAAAAAAAGTAATGTGTAAGAAGAAATAAATGCAACTGACTACTATTATACTTAAAAAAAAAAAGGTAGAAAAATACTGAATGCACAAGCTAACCCTACACCTAAAGGCACAGGAGAAAGAACAGAAAATAAAATCTAAACCAAGCAGGAGAAGAGAAATAATAAAGATTAGAGCAGAGATCAATGAATCAGAAACCAGAGAAAGAGTAGAGCAGATGAATGAATCTAGAAGCTGGTTCTTTGAAAGAATTAAAAAAAAATAAAAAAATCAATAAACCTCTGGCCAGATTTATCCAAAAGAAAAGACAAAGGACCTAAATTAATAAAATTAAGAATGAAAGGGGAGAGATCATGACTAACACAAAGGAAATAGAAACAGTTATTAGAAATTATTACCAGCAACTATATGAGTAAATTAAGCAACCTGGAAGAAATGGTGTCTTCCTGGAAACTTATAAACTAACAAGACTGAAACAGGAAGAAATTTACAACCTGAATATAACCAGTAACAAAATTGAAGTGGTGATCAAAAACTTCCCCAAAAGCAAGAGTCTGGGGGGAGTGGGCAGATGGATTCCCAGGGGAATTCTGCCAAATCTTTTTTTTTTAAATTTTTAAAATTTTTTAAAATTTACTTTCAGCATAACAGTATTCATTGTTTTTGTACCACACCCAGTGCTCCATGCAATCCGTGCCCTCTGTAATACCCACCACCTGGTTCCCCCAAACTCCCACACCCCCCACCACTTAAAACCCCTCAGATTGTTTTTCAGAGTCCATAGTTTCTCATGGTTCACCTCTGCCAAACATTTAAAGAATAAATAATTCCTATTCTCCTAAAGCTGTTTCAAAAAATAGAAACAGAAAGAAAACTTCCAAACTCATTCTATGAGGCCAGCATTACCTTGATCCCCAAAACCAGGCAAAGACACCATCAAAAAGGAGGATTACAGATTTACAGAATTGCATTACATTATATTAATTACAGAATTACAGAGAATTATAGTCCTGATGAATATGTATGCCAAAATTTTCAGGAAGATCTTAGCCAATAGGATCCAACAGTACATTAAAAGGATTATTCATCATTACCAGGCGGGATTTATTCCAGGGATGCAGGTGTGGTTCAACATTCACAAATAAATCAATGTGATAGAACGCATTAATAAAAGAAAGACAAGAACCATATGATTCTTTCAATTGATGCAGAAAAAGCATTTGACAAAATACATCATTGTTTCCTGATTAAAACTAAATTAGTCAAGCAGAGAGAGTCAATTATCATATGGTTTCACTTATTTGTGGAGCATAACAAATTGCATGGAGGACATGGGGAGATAGGAGAAGGGAGTTTGGGGAAATTGGAAGGGAGGTGAACCATGAGAGACAATGGACTCTGAAAAACAATCTGAGCGTTTTGAAGGGGCGGGGGGTGGGAGGTCGGGGTACCAGGTGGTGGGTATTATAGAGGGCACGGATTGCATGGAGCACTGGGTGTGGTGAAAAAATAATGAATACTGTTATGCTGAAAATAAATAAAAAAATCTTCAGAGTATAGGGATAGTGGGAACATTCCCCAATTTTTTAAAAACCACCTATGAAAAGCCCACAGTGAGTAACATTCTCAATGGGAAAGCTGAAAATTTTCCTTAAGAGCAGGGACAAGGCAAGGATGCCCACTCTCGCCATTATTATTCAACATAGTACTAAATATCTTAGCATCAGCAGTCAGACAGCAAAAAGAAATAAAAGATATTCAAATTGACAAGAAGTCAAACTCTTTTTCTTCACAGATGACATGATACTTTATGTGGAAGACCCAAAAGACTCCACCCAAATTACTAGAACTCATACAACAATTCAGTAATGTGTCAGAATATAAAATCAATGCACAGAAATCAGTTGCTTTTCTATACACTAACAATGTAACTGTAGAATGAGAAATTAGGGAATCAATGCTATTTATAATAGCACCAAAAACCATAAGTTACCTAGGAATAAACCTAATCAAAGAAGTTAATGATCTCTACTCTAGAAACTACAGAACATTTCTGAAAGAAATTGAAGAAGACACAAAAAGCTGAAAAAACATTCCATGCTCTTGGATTGGAAAAATAAACATTGTTAAAATGTTTATGCTGGCCAAAGCAATCTATAATTTTAATGCCATCCCAGTCAAAATACCAATGGCATTTTTCAAAGTGCTGGAACAAACAATCCTAAAATTTGTATGGGAACAGAAAAGACCCTGAGTCACCAAGGAAATGAAAAAGAAAAAAAAAAAAACAGGGGGCATCATGTTGCCTGATTTCATGGCATATTTCAAAGCTGTGATCACCAAGACAGAATGGTATTGGCACAAAAACTGACACATAGATCAATGGAACAGGATAGAGGGCCCATATATGCACCCTTAACTCTATGGTCAATTAATCTTTGACACAGCAGGAAAAAATATCTGGTGGGAAAAAGTCCCTCAATAAATGGTGCTGGGAAAATTGGACAGCTATATACAGAAGAATGAAGTTGGACCATTCTCTTACATCATACAGAAAGATAAACTCTTAAATGGATGAAAGATAAGAATCCATCAAAATCATAGAAGATTTTAGTCAGTAACATCTTTGACATCAGCCACAGCAACTTCTTTTGAGACATGTCTCCAAAGGCAAGGCAAAAAAAGGGAAAATGAACTTTTGGCACTTCTTCAAGATAAAAAGCTTCTGCACAGCAAAGAAAACAGTCAACAAAAGTAGAGGCAACACACAGAATGGGAGAAGATATTTGCAAATGACACTATAGACAAAGGGCTGATATCCAATATGTATAAAGAACTTCTTAAAGTCAACACGCAAAAACCAAATAATCTAGCCAAAAAATGGGCAGAAGACATGAAAAGACACTTCTCCAAAGAAGACATATGAATGGCTAACAGACACATGAAAAAATGTTCAACATCATTAGCCACCAGGGAAATTCAATGCAAAACCACATGAGATAACACCTTACATCAGTTAGAATGGCAAAAATTAACAAGGCAGGAAATAACGAGTGTTGGAGAGGATGTGGAGAGAGGGGAACCCTCTTACATTGTTGGTGGGAATGCAAGTTCATACAGCCACTTTGGAGAACAGTGTGGAGGTTCCTCAAAAAATTAAAAATAGAGCTACCCTATATCCCAGCAATTGCATTACTGGGTATTTGCCCCAAAGATACAGATGTAGTGAAAAGAAGTGTATTGAGGGGCCGCATGCACCCAAATGTTCATAGCAGCAATGTCCACAATAACCAATCTGTGGAAGGAGCTGTGATGCCCCTGAGCAGATGAATGGATAAAAAAGATATGGTCCATATATACAATAGTATCTTACTCAGCTATCACAAAGGACGAATACCCACCATTTGCATTGACATGAATGGAGCTGGAGGGGATATTCTAAGTGAAATAAGTCAAATAGAGAAAGACAATTATCATATGGCTTCACAAATATGTGGAACATAAGCAATAATGGAGGACATTTGAAGAAGGAAGGGAAAACTGAAGGGGGGGAATCAGAGGGGGAGATGAACTATGAGAGACTATGGATTCTGGGCAAAAATCTGAGGATTTCAGGAGGGTGGTTGGGGGATAGGTTAGCCTGGTGATGGGTATTGAGGAGGACAGGTGTTGTAATGAACATTGGTGTTATAGGCAAATAATGAATAATGGAGCACTACATTAAAAACTAAAGATATACGGTATGGTGACTAACAACATAAAAAAAAAAAAGAAGTTGAACAGAACACAAGAATAAAATAGATCCTGGGAATATTTTGGTTTGTTTGTTAGAGGAAACCAGATACCAAAATTGGAAAGAAAGAAATATATTGAATACAATGAAAAGAAAAAAATGCAAAAATATATATAACATAAATGTAAAAAAATAAAAATTGAAAAAGTCTTAAGAATTGATAAAATGTAAGAAATTAGCTGAAAAGGGAAAAAAAGTGAAACTGAAAGAATAAAGAATAAGAAGAAAAAACTATGAATGTTATATACTGCTTTCCCTGAGAGCTGCAGTTTTGTATCTATGATCAGTAAATTTGGTGCTAGCTGTTTGTTCCTGCGTGTTTTCTGGGGGAGGGGCCTGTTGGGGTGACTCAGGGATCTTTGCCTATGCGGAATTGCACCCACCTTGCCAGGGGCTGGCCCAGTGTAAGTGGCTCTGGATTAGAGTATGTTGTGCTGTTTTGTTCCCTGAAGGTTTTTGCACTGATTGGGGGGATGAAAATGGCGGCGCCCATCTCCATCATGGTAAACGAAAGGTCGCAGCCCCACCCCTCAGTGCATCCTCACAGAAAAGTAGTCAGTCACTCTCTCTTGTTTCCCTGGTTTCCATCCCAACTATGTGTTCACCCAGTCTGTGACTGAGCATTTCTATCTCAGGCAGGAGACCCTGTTGTGAGTTTCCAAACTTTATGGACTCCTGTGGCTCACACCCATGTAGCCTGGGGGAATGGGGAGTTCTCGCTGTGGTTCTGCTCTTGCTGGGCTGGAGAATGGTCACCTAACTGAGCTGGGGTTTCCGGTTTATGGCAACACCACTGTTTGCAGCCAACTTTCCTGCTCTAGTGCCTGGGAACTCTGCTGCTCTAGAGCACCCCCATTCTTTCTGTGACCCTGGGGATCCTGAAACCATGCTGTCACACTTGGGACCACTGCTTCGCCACCTGAGCACCTTTCAGACAGGGACATCCCCCACCAGAGAAGACACTCAAAATAAATAAATAAAATAATAAATTCTGGTTTTGTGCTTTGCCACTTTTAATACTTTGCAGTATCCTCCTTAAGCATGCTCTCCCTCCACATGGTATCCTCTGGTATATTGCCTCAGATTCACGTTTCTGCACCTCCTACCTTACAAACAGTGATCACTTTTGTATTTGTAGAATTGCAGCAATTCTCATCTCAGCTCTCTGGTTGATTGCACAGGTATTCAGAATGATTTATAATTCTCTAGCTGAATTCCAGGGATGAGATAAAATTAGGATTCCCTACTCTTCCACCATCTTAACTCCTCCTGTTTAATTTTAGCTGTTAGTGGATGTGTAAGTGGTTTCTTGTGTTTTAATTTGCATTTGTATGTGTATGTGTGTGTGTCTCTCTCTGTGTGTATATGTGAATAATGATGTATTAGATGGTTGTCACAATAATTCCTCCTATTCCTCAATGTACATCTCTTTTCAATGTGACTTTGCTGATCCTCCTACCAAAAGGTAGGATTTATTTCTATACATATTGAAGATGATCTTGATTGTGTGACTTTCTTTGGCTAATGGAACATTATCAAACATGGTGGCTTGAAAAACACACACTGGGGTTTGCCTTATTTTAGTTATGGCTAGAGTTTTTTTTTTTTTTTAAAGATTTTATTTATTTTGAGAAAGAGAGAGTGAGCAAGTGAGAGAGGGAGCATACTCAAGTGGTGGGAGGGGAAGAAAGAGATCACTTTATGCAGTCTCTTTACTGAGTGTACATCCTACCCCAGGGCTCGATCTCACAGCTCTGAGGTCATGATCTGAGCCAAAATCAGGAGCTGGACACTTAACTGAATGAGCCACCCAGGCACCCCAAGTTATCGTTAGAGTCAAGAGCAAAGTGTGAAGAAGCCTATGCCAACCTCTCCTCTAGGATGAGAGACCACACGAAGAGGGTCTTGTTGATGGTGAGCACCAACCACCAGGCATGCACTTGAGGCCATCTTGGACCATCCGGCCACAGGCAAGGCTCTAGATGACTGCAGTTGTGTGAGTAGCCCTAGGTAAGACCATTAGCAGAACTGCTTAGCTGAGTTCAGCTCGGATTGCCGACTTACAGAAGTATGAACACATAATGTAATGGACACAGAAGTTGGTATCAGAAATAGGCTGCTGCTGTAACAAAAACTTAAAATTTGTCATTGGCTTTGGAATTTGGCTGCATGAAAGCAGCTCTAGAGGGATAAAGAAATTTCAGCTTAAAACATGGTGGGGGAGGGACCTCCTGCCAGGGATTGGAAGAAGCCTATGTGGTTATGTGGTATGAGAACCATTGACAAAAATGCTGTCATGGTAACCTGGCAGACAGACCATGAACTTGTGGATCTGGTTGAGGAGGGAGGCTTCCCTGATCTCTGATCCTACCCCCAACCTTCTTCATGACTGCCCTGTGGTGGTCCCAGAAGAGCCTGGTGATTGGTGAGAAGCCCCTTTGTGTCTGATGCTTCCAGATTCTCCTCCCTCACACCAACCCATACCTGGTCTTTAGCAATTAGCTAAAACTTCTAGCAGAAATCTCCACCTCTTGTCTGGTGGCACTGTCTTCATCCTGTGCTTACAGGTGAGTCAGTGTGCCGATCCATCTCTCGTCTAGATTTCTGGATAGTGGTTTGTCTGTGACCTCAGGTCTCTGATGGGTCCAAGAAGTTATGTTTTTGTTGATTTATTCAGCCTTTTCCTATGCTGTGGTGGTAGCATTTCCTGGCAGATTTCTACATTTGGGCAGAAGCCAGAAACCAAGTTCTTTCCTAAATCATATGTCTTTTGGAACTTATTATTTATGACATCACCTTCCTCTTTTCTCTAAGTTCCCTTAAAGCAGTGGTCACATAGAACTTGTTCAGTGCAACTTCCTTTAATAAAATAACATAGGCCTTCAGCATGCTTGCTGAGCCTATGTGAGTTTATAATCGAACAGTTGTTCCCAGGTAACCCATCAGGCTGCAGGAGCCCATGGGCTGCTTCCTCTCACCAACACTGAGTCAAAGCCATGGCCTCTGAAAGTGGCTACCACCTAGCAGTCTCTATGCTGAGTGCAGACAGCACAGTGCCTGGCATTCGTGGGGGAATTAACTACCAGGCACGTAGGTACTTTTTAGGCACCTGGGTCAGTTTGAGGCTGTACTTGCAGACTTAGATGATTTCTCCTCAAATTCCTTTCCTATGTGTTGCCAGGCACCTAGCGAGTCTCTCTATCCCAGTTGTTTTCTCTGTACCCTCTCTAGTTATACAAGAGAGCAATATAACCACATGATTTCACTCATATGAGGAGTTTAAGAAACAAAACAGATGAACATAGGGGAAGGGAAGGAAAAATAAAATAAGATGAAAACAGAGAGGAAGGCAAACCATAAGAGACACTGAACTCTAGGGAACAAACAGGGTTGCTGGAGGGGAGAGGGGTGTTGGGGGGAAGGGGTAACCGGGTGATGGGCATTAAGGAAGGGACTTGAAGTAATGAGCCCTTGGTGTTTCACACATATAAAACTTCATTGAGAGGGGGACTACCGATCTATGTCCTTCAAGCATTTCACTGAATGTGTCTTGTTACCTCCCCTGCCCAAATGATGTGAGAACTATTTACCCAGCTGGAGAATCTTTTCTGTTATTTTTGCTTTTCCCCCAGCTTGCTTTTGTGCTATCCTGATAAATGAAAGAAAAAAAAAGGAAATAAGAACTAAAACTTTATTTTTATTAGTTTCTTAGGGAAAAGAGGTCAACACTTGGGTAAAAGGAAGGAGTACTTATGTGGGGATTTTTCATTTTTCTCCCCATGTGATTGCAACTGTCCCTCAGAACAATGTATTACTTAAAATATAATCCATGGGAAATTTTACTAGTTACCAAGCACGTTTAGATATAGCCTTAAGAAAAACACATACTGGCAACAGGCCACTGGGGGAGAGGACAATATATGGCCTTGAAGCAGAGCAGCTGGGAATGCCTGGCCTGCTCAGGGAGGAACACCGCTGGCTTCATTTTTCCGTTATCTCCCCCCTCTCCCTCACTGAGAGCACCTGTGGCTAGTTAGGTAAGTCCTTTGAATGTGCTTGCTCAACTATCAACTTTATGCTGCTTGTCCAGACCTATTTTGCCTTCCTTCTTGTTTATCTACAAGGCATAAGACTAATGTTTGGCCTTCTTCAGCTCTTCTGTTGATTACTGTTTTTAATCTAATAAAAGCAGGACTGAGGAGTTGTTCGGGCCAACAGTCTTTTCTACAGTTGTCCCCTGATCCCTTTGTCTTGCAGCTGACTTATTTGCGCCCCACCCATTCTTCTCCCGTTTGCTGACAGGAAGTGGCAAGTGGCACCCGAACAAGGACCGGAAACAAAACAGGAGAAGCCGCCCCAACGTGAGTTTTTGCACGGCTGTGCCTTTTTCTCGCTGGCTGAGTTGTGGGTACTTATCGCAGGGTATGAGTAATCTACAGAGCACAAATGATTATTGCCCTTACGTTTACTTACTAAGATGGCTCCTAAAGGCGGGAAGAGCAAAAGTCAGCGAGGGTCAACTTATGGAGCTTTTAAAAGTGATTAAAGAACCTTGCTCCTGGTTCCCTGTATTAGGGACTTTAGATTTACAAACATGGGAAAAAGTAGGTCACGAGTTAAAACTTTTGCATGCCAAAGGAAAACCAATTCCAATTACTATATGGTCTACTTGGACCCTCATTTGCTCCATTTTGGAGCCTTTACAAACCCCTGATTTGGACAACGATGATGAATGTTCAGGAGAAACTAAAAAAGAGGAACCTGAACATGCCAGCCAGGAGGAGAAAGAAATTACTAGGGCCATCGTAAAGGAATATATAAAGGAGGAATCTCCTCCTCCTCCTCCTCCTCCTCCAATAACAGAACAAAAGGTGCAAATGGCACTGCCGCCATGGGCTCCGCCATTCTATAAGAAGGCACCATTTAGTGAAAACGATGAAAAATACATGCTATCAGCCATTCGAAAAGGCCTCCTTGAAGCACAGCGAGCAGGAGACCTAGATGCCTTACATTTTAATTTCCTGGTTATTATTAGAGAACATGTCACTCCAGGACATGATCCTAACAACCCTAATGGTATCTATGAGGCCAAGCATGAGCCATTTCCCTTCAAATTACTGAAGGAACTAAAACAAGCAATACAAAACTATGGAGTTAATTCTCCATTTACAATGGGAATCACTCAAGGCATCACAGAAGGCAATCAACTTATTCCGATTGATTGGTCCCTGTTAGCCAAAACAGTTCTATCTTCAAGTGAATTCTTGTAATTTAAAACATGGTGGCAAGATCATGCAGAAGCAGCAGCTGCCCACAACAGAGCTAGTAATGTCCCTATTTCCATGGAGCAGCTCATGGGTGTTGGGCCGTGGGCCCAGGTACAAGATCAGGTACAAATGAATGATCAAGCTGCTGAGCAGCTCCAGTGTCATTGTTTGAGAGCCTGATAGTGCTGGATTAGATATTTCCATTCCCAACGATTATCTCTTAATGCCTGCCAAGCTTCCTGCTAAAATTCCAACTAGTATTTATGGCCCTTTACCAAAGGGAATCACCGGGTTACTTTTGGGGAGATCTGGCCTTACTTCAAAGGGAGTACTAGTTCACACTCTAGTTATTGATCCAGATTACACTGGTGAAATTTCAGTGATGTTAACTACTGCGGCTCCATACCATTTTCAAAAAGGAGACTGCATTACCCAGTTGCTACTTTTACCCTATCTCTAGGGTCACTCTAAAAACAAACCAAGAGGACACCTGGGTGGCTCAGTGGGTTAAGCCTTTGCCTTCGGTCCAGGTCATGATCTCAGGGTCTTGGGATTGAGTCCCACATTGCATTGGGTTCTCTGCTCAGCGGGGAGCCTGCTTCCCCCTCTCTCTCTGCCTGCCTCTCTGCCTGCTTGTGATCTCTCTCTCTGTCAAATAAATAAAATCTTTCAAAAAAATAAAAACAAACAAACTCCAATGGATTTGGAAGGACTGGAAAAACTGGAGCATATTTGACTGAGAAAATTTATCAAGATAGGCCAATTTGTCATCTTAAAATAGAAGGAAAGGAATTTTCAGGTCTAATTGATACTGGAGCTGATGTCTCAATCATAAGCTCATTACATTGGCCTAAAAAATGGCCATATAATTCCTCTTCTGATACTATTATGGGATTAGGACCGGCTGGCAATGTGTGTCAGAGCTCCAGTATTCTTTTCTGTGAAGGACTTGAAGGTCAAAAGGGTTATCTGCAGCCATATATAGTAGACTTACCCATTAACCTTTAGGGATGAGATTTACTAAGTCAGTGGGAAGCCTCTCTGGTTATAGCTTCCCCTAAGGGGGATTCCCAGATTTTTCATTGAGGGCCACTGTTCCTGAACCCATTAATTTAAATTGAAAGAATGACAAACTTATTTGGGTGGAGCAGTGGCCCTTAACACAAGAGAAATTACTTACTTTGCAAGCCCTAGTAGAGGAACAGATAAGAAAAGGGCATATTGAAGAATCTCACAGTCCTTAGAATTCACCGGTCTTCGTTATTAAGAAAAAATTAGGAACATGGAGACTTAAAAAAATAATAATTTATTTCTTTTCAGTGTAACAGAATTCATTGTTTATGCACCACACCCAGTGCTTCATGCAATACGTGCACTCCGTAATACCCACCACCTGGCTCCCCCAACCTCCTACCCCCCACCCCTTCAAAACCCTCAGATTTTTTTTGTGTGTGTATCTCTAAGATTTTATTTATTTATTTATTTTTATTTCTTTTCAGCGTAACAGTATTCGTTGTTTTTTCACCTCACCCAGTGCTCCATGCAATCCGTGCCCTCTATAATACCCACCACCTGGCTCCCCCAACCTCCCACCCCCCGCCCCTTCAAAACCCTCAGATTGTTTTTCAGAGTCCATAGTCTCTCATGGTTCATCTTCCCTTCCAATTTCCCTCAGCTCCCTTCTCCTCTCCATCTCCCCATGTAGGAACATGGATACTTTTAACAGACCTGCATATGGTTAATTATGTTATCCAATCCATGGGGTCTCTCCAACCTGGATTGCCTTTGCCTAATCTAGTCCCACGCGAATGGCCAATAATTATTATAGATTTACAGGACTGCTTTTATAATATACCACTTGCTAAGGAAGATTGTCCCCGTTTTGCTTTCACTATTCCCAGTGTAAATTTAAAAAAACCAGCCAAGGGATGCCTGAGTGGCTCAGTCAGTTAAGTGGCTGCCTTCAGCTCAGGTCATGATCCTAGTGTCCTGGGATCGAGTCCTACATAGAGCTCCTTTCTCGACAGGGAGCCTGCTTCTGTCTCTGCCTGCCTGTGCTCTCTCTCTCTGACAAATAAATAAAATATTAAAAAAAAAAACCCCAGCCAAACGATATCAATGGAAAGTTTTACCACAAGGAATGTTAAATAGCTCCACTATCTGTCAGGAGTATGTGGCAAAAGTTATACAGCCTATTAGAAATCAATTTCCCCAGATTTATCTTATCCATTATATGGATGATATATTATGTGCAGCCTCTGATAACATGCAATTGCAGGATGCATTTAGAATGCTTCAATTATAATTTGAAAAATACAAACTAATTATAGCTCCGGAAAAAATACAAGTCACCACACCTTTCTCATATTTGGTGTTCATTATGGACAGAACTAAACCACAGAAAGTTCAAATCCATAGAGATAAAATTACAACCTTGAATGATTTGCAAAAATTATTGGGAGACATTAATTGGATAAGACCTAAAGTTGGAATTCCCACTTATGCTTTGCAGCATCTATTTGCCTCTTTAAAGGGAGATCCTAATTTAAACAGTCCTAAGACCCTATCAAAAGAGGCCTTAAAAGAATTACAATTTGTCGAAAGCCAGATTCAATCAATACAAACGGACAGAGTTCAACCTAAGATACCATTAGATCTTTTTATTTTTCATACCCCTCATACACCCACTGGATTAATTATTCAGAAAAAACTAATCATAGAATGGATTTTTCTTCCAAATAGTACTGTTAAAACACTCACTACATATATAGACCATATCGGCAGTATTATTCAATTCGGAAGAGAAAGAACTCACCAAATACAGGGATATGATCCACAGACTATTGTTCTGCCTATAAATAAGACACAAATTAAAACAGCATTCCAAAATAATTTAAATTGGCAAATTGCCCTTAGTGGTTTACTGGAAACACTTCTCATTATCCCTCTTTATCTGTTATTTCCTTTTTAAAACATACTACGTTTGTCCTTCCTAAAAATTACTTCTAAAAATCCAATAACAGATGCCCTACTTAACTTTTCCTATGGCTCTGTCAAAGGTAAAGCCTGTTATTATGGTCCTACTTTGAAGGTCATATCTACTACCAGTCTCTCAGCACAGAAATCAGAATTAATGGCGGTTATTACATTGTTTCAAGATGTTTCTTCTGCATTTAATCTGTTATCTGATTCTTTATATACAGTATATGTTTTACAGCATATCAAAACTACTACCATTTCTACATCTGATGTAATATGATGAGCCTCATCACGGTAACCGTAAGTCTTCCTGGATGTTATGCACAAATAAATAACTTTACTTACTGAGCTTATATACCCAATCCTCCCCTACTCCGTCCAGTAGAGTGGAGAAAAGATATAATACCAATTTATTTAAATGCCTCAAAATGGGTACCTGGGTTTTTGGATCCTAGATTGCCTCTAGAAGAGGGCACAAATATTAATCTTACCTTAGGATATCAAAATAGACCAATATATATTGGCAATCATTCCAGTTGTCTTATCCCTGATGATCAAAGATGGTTGGTGGACTTTCCTACTGATAATTATCTGACTAAAGTTCAGTTACATTTACTCTCCAATAAGGGATTCCTAGCCAATGAATATCAGGGTCCTAGCTATACTACAGCAGCACCCCCTATTCCTGAATGCAAACAAATGCAAATGTGGTCTGATGAGGGAATTAGCCCTTTATGGGAGGATTTTTGAGCTTCTCACCCCAGTATTGTTATTAATGATTCCTATGGAATTGCATGGGACTGGTCCCCTAAGGGGACAGCAGTCATCAGTTGCACTGGGGGACCCTGCTCCTCTTATTGAAATTTAAAATGGTGGGGCACCTGGGTGGCTCAGTGGGTTAAGCCACTGCCTTCGGCTCAGGTCATGATCTCAGGGTTCTGGGATCGAGTCCCGCATCTGGCTCTCTGCTCAGCAGGGAGCCTGCTCCCCCCCCCCCCTTCTCTGCCTGGTTTCCATCTACTTGTGATCTCTGTCAAATAAATAAATAAAATTAAAAAAAAGGTTTAAGAAGCTTTAAAAAAAAAGAAATTTAAAATGGCAAGTTTTGGATGATCTCATTTTACCACAAACCTTAAAATCAGGAGATGCACCTCTATCCTGGCTTGGGTAAGGACTTTCGGTGCCATCCCCTTTTGTTAATTATCATAAAAGACAAAAGAATTTATGGAAGGTCACCACCACTTTAAATCACATAAGAGTTTGAAACGGCTCTTACATTTATCAGTCTAATAACTATGCATTCTCCTTTTTCCTCATGAAAGAAGAATGGGTAAAAGCTTGTGTTAGAGATCCCTATGTTTTTGTTATTGGAAAAATGACTTTTGATCATAACAATAGAGAAATAAACTGTCTCAGATGTAAAATGTTCACCTGTGTGGATGAGAATGTTTATACAGATAATTCTATCATTCTCATAGCTAGAAGAAGAATAGGCATCTGGTTACTGGTGAAACACCACCATGTTTGGGAAAGCTCTCCAGATATGCATGTACTAGTAACAGTTTTGAAGGACTGGGTCCATAGAACAAAAAGATTTCTTGGGTTCCTTATAACAACTATTTTAGGAATTATAGCCATTACTGCTACCACTGCAGGAATGGCCTTGCATCAAACTGTACAAACCACACAATTTGTACAAAAGTGGCACGAGAATGCTAGAAAAGCTTGGCATCAACAAATGATCATAGATCAAAAATTAGATGAAAGTATCTCTGACTTAGAAGCAGCCATGATATATAGAGGAGATGGTCTTCAAAATATAAAGCTTAGGCTTCACATTTTATGTGACTGGAATGTTTCTTCCTTCTGCATTACTCCCCATGCTTATAATGAATCAGAAATATCATTGAGCAATATTCGCCATCATATTACTAATCATTATGGTGATAATCTAACTTCAGATATTAAACAACTTCAAGATACTATTCAAGGCATTACTCAATCATCATTACAATCAATTCCAGGAGTGAGTTTTGCACAAAGGATTAACTATTCTGTCTAATTTAAACCCTTTTACTTGGATCAAACAAACTGGTCTTGGCATTATAAGTGGAATGATTATTCTTTTTATTGCTATAATCTTTTTATGCTTAGTCCTCAGATGCAAAGGAAAATCCCTCCAACGACTGATGGATCAAGAAGCTGCAAAATCGGGTACCTGGGTGGCTCAGTGGGTTAAGCCACTGCCTTCAGCTCAGGTCATGATCTCAGGGTCCTGGGATCGAGTCCCGCATCGGGCACTCTGCTCAGCAGGGAGCCTGCTTCCTCCTCTCTCTCTCTCTCTGCCTTCCTCTATGCCTACTTGTGATCTCTCTCTGTCAAATAAATAAATTAAAATCTTAAAAAAAAACCAGAAGTTGCAAAATCGACTTTTCTACTTCTGCACAAACAAAAAGGGGGAAATGCAACCATACCTCAGAACAATGTATTACTTAAAACATAGCCCATGGGAAATTCTACTAGTTACCAACCACGTTTAGATGTAGCTGCCGCTTCCAGTCAACGGGAGAAGAATTAGGCACAAACAAGTCAGCTGCAAGAGATTGGGAGCAGGGGACAACAGTCGAAAAGGACTGCTGCCACGAGCAACCCCACAGTCTCACTTTTATTGGATAGAAAACAATAGCCAACAGAAGGACTGATGAAGGTCAAACGTTAATCCCGTCTTGCAGACAAGAAGGAGGATAAAGTTTATAGTTAATCAAGCACATTCAAAGGACTCATCTAACTAACAACGAGCACTTCTGGGAAGAGAAAGGAGCGATCACGGAAAAGGGAAGCAGGCGGTTTTCTTTCCACCCTGAGCTGACCGGGCGTTCCCGGGTGCTCGGCTTCCCTGAAGCAGGCGGCCTTCTGCCCTGAGCGAGCCGGGCATCCCCAGCTCCCCATCTTCACGGTCGTATATCGTCCTTCTCCCCAAAGACCTGTTGCCAGTATATGTTTTTCTTAAGGCCATCTCTAAATGTGCTTGGCAACTAGTAAAATCCTCCAGGGGTTACAGTTTAAGTAACAAATTGTTCCGAGGGGCAGCAGCATCTCCCCCCTTTTGTTTGTGAAGAAGTAGAAAAGTTGATTTTGCAGCTTCTTGATTTTTCAGTCGTTGGAGGGATTTTCGTGTGCTTCTGAGGACTAAGCATGAAACATTACAGCAATAAGAAGAATAATCAATCCACTTATAACACCGAGACCAGTTTGTGTGATCCAAGTAGAAGGGTTTAAGTCGGACAGAATATCATTAATTCTTTGAGTAAAACTCACCCCTGGAACAGATTGTAATGATGAGTGAGTAATACTTAGGATCGTATCTTGAAGTTGTTTAATATCTAAGGTTAGATTATCACCATAATGGTTAGTAATATGTCGGCGAATTTTGCTCCAAGATACTTCTGATTCATTATAGGCATGGGGAGTAATACAGAAAGAAGAAACATTCCAATCACATAAAATATGAAGTCTAAGCTTTATATTCTGAAGATCATCTCCTATATATATCATGGCTGTCTCTAAATCAGAGACACGTTCATCTAATTTTTGATCTATGAACATTTGTTGATTCCAGGCCTTGCTAGCATTCTCGTGCCACTTCTGTACAAATTGTGTAGTTTGTACAGTTTGATGCAAGGCCATTCCTGCAGTGGTCGCTGTAGCAGTAATGGCTATAATTCCTAGAATAGCTGTTATAAGTAACCCAACAAATCTTTTTGTTCTATAAACCCAGTTCTTCAATACTGTTAAAAGTATATGTACGTCTGGAGAACTTTCCCAAACACGGTGGTGTTTCACCCGTAGCCAAATGCCTATTCTTCTTCTAGCTAAAAGAATGATAGAATTGTCTTTATAAACATTTGTATCTACACAGATGAACATCTTACAGTTTAGATAGTCTATTTCTTTATTACTATGAACAAAAGTCATTTTGCCATAACAAAAACATAGGGATCTCTAACACAAGCTCTTACCCATTCTTCATCCGTGAGGAAAAAAGAAAATGCATAATTATTAGACTGATGAATATAAGAGCCATTCCAAACTCTTACGTGACTTAAAGCAGTAGTAACCTTCCATAAATTCTTTTGTCTTTTATGATAATCAACAAAAGGAGATGGCATAGAAAGTCCTTGCCCAAGCCACACCAGAGGTGCATCTCCTGAAGCTAAGGTTTGCGGTACAATGGGATCATCAAAAACTTGCCCTATTAACTTTTGATGAGGGCAGCAGGGTTCCCTAGTGCAATTGGTGACTGCCATCCCCATAGGGGACCAGTCCCATACAATTCCGTAGGAATCATTAATAAGAATACTGGGGTGAGCTGCTCTACAATCCTTCCATAAAGGGCGAATTCCCTCATCTGACCACATCTGCGCTGGTTTGCATTTGGGAATAGGGGGTGCTGCGTTATAGCTAGGACCCCGATATTTGTAGGCTTGGAATCCTTTAACGGAAAGTAAATGTGACTGAGCTTTAGTCAAGTAATTATCAGTAGGAAGGTCCACCAACCATCTCTGATCACTAGGAACAAGGCAGCTGGAATGACTGCCGATACATATTGGCCTATTTTGATATCCAAAAGTAAGATTAATATTTGTGCCCTGTTTGCCCACAGTTGAAACACTGTCCTTTAAATTTTCCTGTGGTCAGAGCAGCCATTGCTTGAGCTAACAAATCAGCTCTATAGGTCTCTGTTCCTACTCCTTGACATAGCTTAATATAATCTGTCAATGTTCCCTTGTCTTTAAAGGGTGCTAGCAACTTCTTACAATCAGAATTAGCATTCTCATAAGCCAACAGTTGCATAATGGTATCCCCAGCCTCAATATTATTTATCTGTCTTCTGACAGCCTCTTGTAATCTTGCAATAAACTCAGTATAGGGCTCCCTTGGACCCTGTACCACCTTTTGAAAAGAAGAGCACTTATCTCCCTGAGATTCTATTCTCTCCCATGCTCTCAAACAGCAACGCCAGAGCTGCTCAACAGCTTGATCATTCATTAATATCTGGTCTTGAACCTGGGCCCATGGTCCAAGACCCATGAGCTGTTCCATGGAAATAGGAATGTTATGAGCTTTATTATGGGCAGCTGCTATTTCTGCTTGATCTTGCCACCATGTTTTGAACTGCAAGAACTCACTTGGAGATAGAACTGTTCTTGCTAGCAATGACCAATCCGTCGGAATAAGTCGATTGCCTTCTGTGATGCCTTGAATAATTCCCGTTGTAAATGGAGAATTAGCTCCATATTTTTGTACTGCCTGTTTTAGTTCCTTCAACAATTTGAAGGGAAATTGCTCATGCTTGGCCTCATAGACACCATTAGGGTTGTTAGGATCATGTCCTGGAGCGACATGTTCTGTAATAATAACCGGGAAATTAAAATGCAAAGCATCTAGGTCTCCCACTCGCTGTGCTTCAAGGAGGCCTTTCTGAACAGCCGATAGCATGTACTTTCCATCTTTTTCATTAAATGGTGCCCTCTTATAGTGAAAGACCCTAGAGGACCCGCACCCAAGGACGCACTCACAGACCACTGGATGCAATAAGCAAGAGGATTTTATTCGGGCATGCTCGGACTCCCAGACACTTGACCACGAAATCTGCGAGGGATGGGTCAGTGTCTGAGAGCCCCGATCTGTTTCGGGAGTGACTTAATATAGAATTTTACAGGCCATTACATCAGAGCCCTCACTTTTCTAGCCAGTAATTTCAAAGCATTACAGCAAGGCCTACACACAGGTAGCCAATCCTTTAAAACCAACCATACATTCTGGCCAGTCACCGTTCAGGTAGTGTACAGTAGAGGGTACGTGTTGAATTGCACGTTTCTAACCTTTATCTGTATACGTGCTGAACCGCACGTCTCCAGCTAGCGTACGTGCTGAACCGCACGTCTCCGGCCTTGGTACATGAGACAACCCTTATCAATTTTACTTAGTAGGAGGGGAAATTCTTAACAGGGGAAGGGGGGAAGGGTATAACTTTATTTGATTACACAGCGAGCGAGGGTTTAAGCAATTTTTCATTTCTTAGCAAAGCATTAGAAGCATTATTATACAGAAGCCAGAAACAGCTGGGTTAAACACAGATTTTTGCTATTCGTTATCCTGTTATGCTGCTTGCTGACTCCCTTATCTATGGTCAGCTGGCCACAGTTTCTTAGTTAGCATAAGCTGGTTATAAAAAGAATGTTAAAACTTATAGGCTATACTATAGTTCTGACCTGGGGTCCTTCAATAGAACGGCGGAGCCGACGGCAACAGTGACATGGGCACCCTTTGTTCTGTTACTGGAGGAGAAGGAGGTTCCTCCTTTCTATATTCCTTTCTGGTGGCCTTAATAGTTTCTTTCTCCTCCTGGATGGCATGTTCAGGTTCCTCTTTTTTAGTTTCTCCTGAACATCCATTATCGCTCTCCGAATCAGTGGTTTGTAAAGGCTCCAAAACGGAGCGAATGAGGGTCTGTCGCTCTCGCCAGCAAGAACGACCCGCAAACGTGATGAGGAGCAAACTTCTTTATTAGCGTCTATTGTTCTCTACTACTACTACCACTACTTCTACTACTACTACTACTACTTCTTCTTCTACTACTCTCTCAAGCAAGTTCTGGCAATATATACATGTAGGCGGTCCAGCCCAGCTATCCAATCACTGCCCTGTGCACGCAGTCTCCTCGTGAACCCTTATGTAACCACATAAGGCTCTATTGTTCTCAAGCAGTAATCATGCATTTCTCTCTTGGCTCCTGGTGCTGTTCATGTGTCAGCCACGAGCGCACCCATACCCTACCTAGCCAATCATACTCACTTCCTCAATCTTCAGGCATATTCGTCTACGTGACTCCTTGCATCTGCTGGATGGCTCTCCACAAGGGTCCAAGTAGGCCATATAGTGACTGGAATTTGCTTTCCTTTCGTATACGAAAGTTTTAACTCGTGACGTACTTTTTCCCATGTTTGTAAATCTAAAGTCCTAATATAGGGAACCAGGAGCAATGTTCTTTGATTACCTTTAAAAGCTCCAGAAGTTGGCCCTCGCTGACTTTTGCTCCTCCCGCCTTCAGGAGCCTTCTCAATAAACACACCTAAGGGCGATAATCGTTTGTGCTCTCTAGATTACCCATACCCTGCGATAATTGCCCACAACTCACCAGCGGGGAAAAAGGCACGGCCGTGCAAAACTCACGTTGGGGCTTCTTCTCCTGTTTTATTTCTGATCAGATCAGGTCTGGTCTGGTCTGGCCCCAGTCCCTGTTCGGGCGCCACTTGCCGCTTCCAGTCGGCGACGAGAGAAGAATTAGGCACAAACAAGTCAGCTGCAAGAGATTGGGAGCAGGGCACAACAGTCGAAAAGGACTGCTGCCACGAGCAACTCCACAGTCTCACTTTTATTAGATAGAAAACAATAGCCAACAGAAGGACTGATGAAGGTCAAACGTTAATCCCGTCTTGCAGACAAGAAGGAGGATAAAGTTTATAGTTAATCAAGCACATTCAAAGGACTCATCTAACTAACAACGAGCACTTCTGGGAAGAGAAAGGAGCGATCACGGAAAAGGGAAGCAGGCGGTTTTTGTTCCACCCTGAGCTGACCGGGCGTTCCCGGGTGCTCGGCTTCCCTGAAGCAGGCGGCGTTCCGCCCTGAGCGAGCCAGGCATCCCCAGTTGCCCATCTTCACGGTCGTATATCGTCCTTCTCCCCAAAGACCTGTTGCCAGTCTATGTTTTTCTTAAGGCCATCTCTAAATGTGCTTGGCAACTAGTAAAATCCTCCAGGGGCTATAGTTTAAGTAACAAATTGTTCCGAGGGGCAGTAGCATATAGCCTTAAGAAAAACACATACTGGGGCACCTAGGTGGCTCAGTGGGTTAAAGCCTCTGCTTTTAGCTCAGGTCATGATCCCAGGGTCCTGGAATCGAGCCCCGCATCGGGCTCTCTGCTCCGCAGGGAGCCTGCTTCCCCCTCTCTCTCTGCCTGCCTCTCTGCCTACTTGTGATCTCTGTCTGTGAAATAAATAAATAAAATCTTAAAAAAAGAAAAAAAGAAAAACACATACTGGCAACAGACCTCTGGGGGAGAGGATGTTGCATGACCTTGAAGCGGAGCAGCAGGGGATGCCCAGCTAGCTCAAGGCAGAACATGGCCTGCTTCATTTTTTCCATTATCTACCCCCCCAGCACCTGTGGCTAGTTAGGTAAGTCCTTTGAATGTGCTTGTTCAACTATAGACTTTATACTGCTTGTCCAGACATATTTTGCCTTCCTTCTTGTTTAGATAAACAAAGCATATGACTAATGTTCGGCCTTTTTCAGCTCTTCTGTTGATTGCTGTTTCTATCCAATAAAAGCAGGACTGAGGAGTTGTTCAGGGCAACAGCCTTTTCTACTGTTGTAGAAACAGTACAGCTGATCCCTTTCTCTTGCAGCTGACTTGTTTGTGCCACATTCTTCTCCCGAGCACCCTCAGGAAGCAGCATGTGATTATTTCTATTAAGCTGAAATTCCATAAAACTCTAACCTCTCGGGAGGAGTCAAGATGGCGGAGAAGTAGCAGGCTGAGACTGCTTCAGCTAGCCGGAGATCAGCTAGATAGCTTATCTAAAGATTGCAAACACCTGAAAATCCATCGGCAGATCGAAGAGAAGAAGAACAGCAATTCTGAAAACAGAAAAACAACCACTTTCTGAAAGGTAGGACCGGCGGAGAAGTGAATCCAAAGCGATGGGAAGATAGACCCCGGGGGGAGGGGCCGGCTCCCGGCAAGCGGCGGAGCAACGGCGCACAAAATCAGGACTTTTAAAAGTCTGTTCCGCTGAGGGACATCGCTCCAGAGGCTAAACCGGGGCGAAGCCCACGTGGGTTCAGCGTGGCCTCAGGTCCCGCAGGGTCACAGAAGGATCAGGGGTGTCTGAGTGTCGCAGACCTTGCGGGTATTGGAACGGGAAAGCCGGCTACAGAGACAGAGCCGACAGTAAGCTCACAGCTCGGTGTGACCTTGAACCGGTCGCAGGCTCAGTGAGCTCGGAGAGCGGCCGGAGGTCAGGCAGACAGGAGTAACTGGGCGCTGTTCTCTGAGGGCGCACTGAGGAGTGGGGCCCCGGGCTCTCGGCTCCTCCAGGCCAGAGACCAGGAGGCCGCCATTTGTATTCCCGTCCTCCGGAACTCTACGGAAAGCGCTCAGGGAACAAAAGCTCCTGAAAGCAAACCCGAGCGGATTACTCACCCCGGCCCCCGGGTAAGGGCGGTGTAATTCCGCCTGGGGCAAAGACACTTGAGAATCACTACACCAGGCCCCTCCCCCAGAAGATCAACAAGAAATCCAGCCGAGACCAAGTTCACCTACCAAGGAGTGCGGTTTCAATACCAAGGAGAGCAGCAGAATTCCAGAGGAGGAGAAAGCCAAGCACGGAACTCATGGCTTTTTCCCTGTGATTTTTTTTTAGTCTTGCAGTTAATTTAATTTTTTTCTTTTTCATTTTTTGGTTTTTTTTTTCCTCGCCTCCAGGTAAAAATTTTTTTTTTCTAACTGTTACCTTTTTCTTTTTTAACGATTTTTTACTAGTTTATCTAATATATATATTTTTTCTTTTTTACATTTTTCTTAGGTGTTTTCCTTTTTTTTTTTTAATTCTTTTCTTTTCTTTTCTTTTTTTTTTCTTTTTTCTTTTTTTATCTTTCTTCCTTTTTGAACCTCTTTTTATCCCCTTTCTCCCCCCTCACGATTTTGGATCTCTTCTAATTTGGTTAAAGCATTTTTTCCTGGGGTTGTTGCCACCCTTTTAGTATTTTACTTGCCCCTTCATATACTCTTATCTGGACAAAATGACAAGACGGAAAAATTCAACACAAAAAAAAGAACAAGAGGCAGTACCGAAGGCTAGGGACCTAATCAATACAGACATTGGTAATATGTCAGATCTAGAGTTCAGAATGACAATTCTCAAGGTTCTAGCCGGGCTCGAAAAAGGCATGGAAGATATTAGAGAAACCCTCTCGAGAGATATAAAAGCCCTTTCTGGAGAAATAAAAGAACTAAAATCTAAAAATCAAAAAAGCTATTAATGAGGTGCAATCAAAAATGGAGGCTCTCACTGCTAGGATAAATGAGGCAGAAGAAAGAATTAGTGATATAGAAGACCAAATGACAGAGAATAAAGAAGCTGAGCAAAAGAGGGACAAACAGCTACTGGACCACGAGGGGAGAATTCGAGAGATAAGTGACACCATAAGACGAAACAACATTAGAATAATTGGAATTCCAGAAGAAGAAGAAAGAGAGAGGGGAGCAGAAGGTATACTGGAGAGAATTATTGGGGAGAATTTCCCCAATATGGCAAAGGGAACGAGCATCAAAATTCAGGAGGTTCAGAGAACGCCCCTCAAAATCAATAAGAATAGGCCCACACCCCGTCACCTAATAGTAAAATTTACAAGTCTCAGTGACAAAGAGAAAATCCTGAAAGCAGCCCGGGAAAAGAAGTCTGTAACATACAATGGTAAAAATATTAGATTGGCAGCTGACTTATCCACAGAGACCTGGCAGGCCAGAAAGAGCTGGCATGATATTTTCAGAGCACTAAACGAGAAAAACATGCAGCCAAGAATACTATATCCAGCTAGGCTATCATTGAAAATAGAAGGAGAGATTAAAAGCTTCCAGGACAAACAAAAACTGAAAGAATTTGCAAATACCAAACCAGCTCTACAGGAAATATTGAAAGGGGTCCTCTAAGCAAAGAGAGAGCCTACAACTGGTAGATCAGAAAGGAACAGAGACCATATACAGTAACAGTCACCTTACAGGCAATACAATGGCACTAAATTCATATCTCTCAATAGTTACCCTGAATGTTAATGGGCTAAATGCCCCTGTCAAAAGACACAGGGTATCAGAATGGATAAAAAAACAAAACCCATCTATATGTTGCCTCCAAGAAACTCATTTTAAGCCCGAAGACACCTCCAGATTTAAAGTGAGGGGGTGGAAAAGAATTTACCATGCTAATGGACATCAGAAGAAAGCAGGAGTGGCAATCCTTATATCAGATCAATTAGATTTTAAGCCAAAGACTATAATAAGAGATGAGGAAGGACACTATATCATACTCAAAGGGTCTGTCCAACAAGAAGATTTAACAATTTTAAATATCTATGCCCCCAACGTGGGAGCAGCCAACTATATAAACCAATTAATAACAAAATCAAAGAAACACATCAACAATAATACAATAATAGTAGGGGACTTTAACACTCCCCTCACTGAAATGGACAGATCATCCAAGCAAAAGATCAGCAAGGAAATAAAGGCCTTAAACGACACACTGGACCAGATGGACATCACAGATATATTCAGAATATTTCATCCCAAAGCAACAGAATACACATTCTTCTCTAGTGCACATGGAACATTCTCCAGAATAGATCACATCCTCGGTCCTAAATCAGGACTCAACCGGTATCAAAAGATTGGGATCATTCCCTGCATATTTTCAGACCACAATGCTCTAAAGCTAGAACTCAACCACAAAAGGAAGTTTGGAAAGAACCCAAATACATGGAGACTAAACAGCATCCTTCTAAAGAATGAATGGGTCAACCGGGAAATTAAAGAAGAATTGAAAAAAATCATGGAAACAAATGATAATGAAAATACAACGGTTCAAAATCTGTGGGACACAACAAAGGCAGTCCTGAGAGGAAAATATATAGCGGTACAAGCCTTTCTCAAGAAACAAGAAAGGTCTCAGGTACACAACCTAACCCTACACCTAAAGGAGCTGGAGAAAGAACAAGAAAGAAACCCTAAGCCCAGCAGGAGGAGAGAAATCATAAAGATCAGAGCAGAAATCAATGAAATAGAAACCAAAAAAACAATAGAACAAATCAACGAAACTAGGAGCTGGTTCTTTGAAAGAATTAATAAAATTGATAAACCCCTGGCCCGACTTATCAAAAAGAAAAGAGAAAGGACCCAAATAAATAAAATCATGAATGAAAGAGGAGAGATCACAACTAACACCAAAGAAATGCAAACTATTATAAGAACATACTATGAGCAACTCTACGCCAATAAATTTGACAATCTGGAAGAAATGGATGCATTCCTAGAAACATATAAACTACCACAACTGAACCAGGAAGAAATAGAAAGCCTGAACAGACCCATAACCAGTAAGGAGATTGAAACAGTCATCAAAAATCTCCAAACAAACAAAAGCCCAGGGCCAGACGGCTTCCCGGGGGAATTCTACCAAACATTTAAAGAAGAACTAATTCCTATTCTCCTGAAACTGTTCCAAAAAATAGAAATGGAAGGAAAACTTCCAAACTCATTTTATGAGGCCAGCATCACCTTGATCCCAAAACCAGACAAGGATCCCACCAAAAAAGAGAGCTATAGACCGATATCCTTGATGAACACAGATGCGAAAATACTCAACAAAATACTAGCCAATAGGATTCAACAGTACATTAAAAAGATTATTCACCACGACCAAGTGGGATTTATTCCAGGGCTGCAAGGTTGGTTCAACATCCGCAAATCAGTCAATGTGATACAACACATCAATAAAAGAAAGAACAAGAACCATATGATACTCTCAATAGATGCTGAAAAAGCATTTGATAAAGTACAGCATCCCTTCCTGATCAAAACTCTTCAAAGTGTAGGGATAGAGGGCACATACCTCAATATCATCAAAGCCATCTATGAAAAACCCACCGCAAATATCATTCTCAATGGAGAAAAACTGAAAGCTTTTCCGCTAAGGTCAGGAACACGGCAGGGATGTCCCTTATCACTACTGCTATTCAACATAGTACTAGAGGTCCTAGCCTCAGCAATCAGACAACAAAAGGAAATTAAAGGCATCCAAATCGGCAAAGAAGAAGTCAAATTATCACTCTTCGCAGATGATATGATACTATATGTGGAAAACCCAAAAGACTCCACTCCAAAACTGCTAGAACTTATACAGGAATTCAGTAAAGTGTCAGGATATAAAATCAATGCACAGAAATCAGTTGCATTTCTCTACACCAACAGCAAGACAGAAGAAAGAGAAATTAAGGAGTCAATCCCATTTACAATTGCACCCAAAACCATAAGATACCTAGGAATAAACCTAACCAAAGAGACACAGAATCTATACTCAGAAAACTATAAAGTACTCATGAAAGAAACTGAGGAAGACACAAAGAAATGGAAAAATGTTCCATGCTCCTGGATTGGAAGAATAAATATTGTGAAAATGTCTATGCTACCTAAAGCAATCTACACATTTAATGCAATTCCTATCAAAGTACCATCCATCTTTTTCAAAGAAATGGAACAAATAATGCTAAAATTTATATGGAACCAGAAAAGACCTCGAATAGCCAAAGGGATATTGAAAAAGAAAGCCAATGTTGGTGGCATCACAATTCCGGACTTCAAGCTCTATTACAAAGCTGTCGTCATCAAGACAGCATGGTACTGGCACAAAAACAGACACATAGATCAATGGAACAGAATAGAGAGCCCAGAAATAGACCCTCAACTCTATGGTCAACTAATCTTCGACAAAGCAGGAAAGAATGTCCAATGGAAAAAAGACAGCCTCTTCAATAAATGGTGCTGGGAAAATTGGACAGCCACATGAAGAAAAATGAAATTGGACCATTTCCTTACACCACACACAAAATTAGACTCAAAATGGATGAAGGACCTCAATGTGCGAAAGGAATCCATCAAAATCCTTGAGGAGAACACAGGCAGCAACCTCTTTGACCTCTGCCGTAGCAACATCTTCCTAGGAACAACGCAAAGGGCAAGGGAAGCAAGGGCAAAAATGAACTATTGGGATTTCATCAAGATCAAAAGCTTTTGCACAGCAAAGGAAACAGTTAACAAAATCAAAAGACAACTGACAGAATGGGAGAAGATATTTGCCAACGACATATCAGATAAAGGACTAGTGTCCAGAATCTATAAAGAACTTAGCAAACTCAACACCCAAAGAACAAATAATCCAATCAAGAAATGGGGGCGCCTGGGTGGCTCAGTGGGTTAAAGCCTCTGCCTTCGGCTCAGGTCATGATCCCAGGGTCCTGGGATCGAGCTCCGCATCGGGCTCTCTGCTCGGCAGGGAGCCTGCTTCCTCCTCTCTCTCTGCCTGTCTCTCTGCCTCCTTGTGATCTCTGTCTGTCAAATAAATAAATAAAATCTTTAAAAAAAAAAAAAAAAGAAATGGGCAGAGGACATGAACAGACATTTCTGCAAAGAAGACATCCAGATGGCCAACAAACACATGAAAAAGTGCTCCATATCACTCGGCATCAGGGAAATACAAATCAAAACCACAATGAGATATCACCTCACACCAGTCAGAATGGCTAAAATCAACAAGTCAGGAAATGACAGATGCTGGCGAGGATGCGGAGAAAGGGGAACCCTCCTACACTGTTGGTGGGAATGCAAGCTGGTGCAGCCACTCTGGAAAACAGCATGGAGGTTCCTCAAAATGTTGAAAATAGAACTGCCCTATGACCCAGCAATTGCACTATTGGGTATTTACCCTAAGGATACAAACGTAGTGATCCAAAGGGGCACATGCACCCGAATGTTTATAGCAGCAATGTCCACAATAGCCAAACTATGGAAAGAACCTAGATGTCCATCAACAGATGAATGGATCAAGAAGATGTGGTATATATACACAATGGAATACTATGCAGCCATCAAAAGAAATGAAATCTTGCCATTTGCGACAACATGGATGGAACTAGAGCGTATCATGCTTAGCGAAATAAGTCAAGCAGAGAAAGACAACTATCATATGATCTCCCTGATATGAGGAAGTGGTGATGCAACATGGGGGCTTAAGTGGGTAGGAGAAGAATAAATGAAACAAGATGGGATTGGGAGGGAGACAAACCATAAGTGACTTTTAATCTCACAAAACAAACTGAGGGTTGCTGGGGGGAGGGGGTTTGGGAGAAGGGGGTGGGATTATGGACATTGGGGAGGGTATGTGCTTTGGTGAGTGCTGTGAAGTGTGTAAACCTGGTGATTCACAGACCTGTACCCCTGGGGATAGAGTATTATGCCTCCATCAGAAAGGATGAATACCCAAGTTTTGTAGCAACATGGATGGGACTGGAAGAGATTATGCTGAGTGAAATAAGTCAAGCAGAGAGAGTCAATTATCATATGGTTTCACTTATTTGTGGAGCATAACAAATAGCATGGAGGACATGGGGACTTAGAGTGGAGAAGGGAGTTGGGGGAAATTGGAAGGGGAGGTGAACCATGAGAGACTATGGACTCTGAAAAACAATCTGAGGGTTTTGAAGGGACGGGAGGTGGGAGGTTGGGGTACCAGGTGGTGGGTATTATAGAGGGCACGGATTGTATGGAGCACGGGGTGTGGTGCAAAAATAATGAATACTGTTATGCTGGAAATAAAAAAAAAAAAACAAAAACAAAACTCTAACCTCTCACTCCCCAGATACGTTAAGAAAGATCAGATGTTGGCCATTGGATAATTTGGACAATAGTGCAAAATCGAGGCGGGGCTCCTTGATAGGTCAGATACAGTTTCTCTATGACTTTTTTTCTCTCCAGTGCCTGGGCGAGTAGCTAACACACAGTAGGTGCTCAGTATATGCTTTCTAATTTGTTTCTTGATTTCGAGGACACTTAATGTTATAGCCTGCTATGGGAAATGCAATTTTTGACTAGCAGCTGTGTTGATTGGGTAATTTCCACCTGTTAAAGACTGGTCTAACTGCTGTTGAGGTTGTAAAAGCAAGAGAAAGCCAAGCTAGTGCCTTCACAGAGTTTACCACCCTGTAAACCAAATGTAAAATCACATCCCATATAGGAGGCTCTGGGTGGTATATTGTAGGAAAGGCTATAATGAGAAAAGGGAAAAGAAATTCCTTGAGGAGCTTAGAATTTCAATCTGGAAAGGAAAAACGTGGAATAGATTATTGGGTACAAAGTCAGTCATGACTGATTTCATCCATAGCTGAAAAGAAGCAGATTTGAAACTGTAATACCTAGGTTACTGTCTTCATGCTGCCATTACTAATGGCTGAAAACACTTAGGGACTTAGGGAGCACACACTACATAGCAGTTACTGTCCTGGGTGGTTAATGAGTATCACTGACTTAATTCAGATAGCTGCCCTGTGTGGGAAGTGCTACTCTTAGCTCAATTTTATGGATGAGGAAATTAAGGCTGAAGAAAGCTCCATGGCCCCAAAGGATGCACAGAAGGTAAGGGATAGAATAGGACCCAAAGCCAAGCAGGCTGGCTCCAGAGCCCATATCCTAGATTCAGATCCAAATTTTGGACTGTACTAGTTTTCTGTGGCCGATATGACAAATCATCACAACCGGGCTGGCCTAAAATAACAAAAATAACAGAAGCATCTTTTCTCACACTTGTGGAGAACAGAAGTCTGAAATCCAGGTGCTGGCAGGGCCAGTGTCCCTGTGAACGTTCTGCGGGGGAGGGGTAAGGTGGGGGTGGAGTCGGGGTAGGGGGGGTCCTTCATTGCCTCCTCCAGCTCTGGGGGCCCCAGATGCCCCCCGGGTTGTGGTCGTCTTAGAGGCTGCTTTTATTTTTATTTTTTAATTTAATTTTTATAATGCTTCATTTTATTTTATTTTTTAATTTTTTTATTATGTTGTGTTAGTAGAGGCTGCTGTTAGGTCAATGGGCTTGGGTACAGGATGCAGAAAGGGCCACAGAGTCCCCCTGGCTGAAGACAGGCCCGTCAGACTATCTGCAGGCTCTAACTGACCAACGGGCTACTTGCAACCAGGCACAGTTCCCAAGAAAGGGAAGATTCCATATGTCGCCAGACCGCCTCCCCTTCCCCCTTTAAAAACGACCCCCACCCAGTGCCTTGTGACACCCTCTCCTCTGCTGTCTTGCCCACTGTTCCCTTGTGGTGTATTCCATAAAATTCTATCACCTTTATTCTGCTTCAGGTGGATTCTTGTCACCACCTGCAACCCCAGCGTCCACCCAATCATCACCTCATATTTAGGGGGCCCCCATCCGATCGAGAC
Source organism: Mustela erminea (assembly GCF_009829155.1). Taxonomy (NCBI): domain Eukaryota; kingdom Metazoa; phylum Chordata; class Mammalia; order Carnivora; family Mustelidae; genus Mustela; species Mustela erminea. Next base: position 10,481,036 of record NC_045614.1, read on the forward strand.
CCCTGATTTAGTGGTACCCTAGGTACCACAGCCACATCTCCCCAAGGTCTGCTTCTGTCTCCACGTGGCCTTCCCTCTGCGAGCTGCACTGTGTCCTTCCGTCTCTGTATAAGGACACCGGTCATTCGATTTAGGGCCCACCTGGTGAGTCCAGGATGGTCTCACTTCCAGATCCTTACATCTCCTTTTCAGATAATATGTAAAGTTTTTCCAGCGAGATAAACACAACACCAGGCAAAGTGGGTGCAAGGCAAGATTTACTAAAAACACTCTCCGGGGAAGTTTCAGGGCTCAGGAGACGGGGAGCCGGGAAAGTTGCCCCAGGAGGAGGTGGGCACCCTCAGGCGAGGTTCCAGATTCTGGAAAGCAGAGTGGCGGAAGTTGTGCTGACGTAGGGAGAAGAGGCCTTTTAAGGGGCCTCCAGGGGAGTTCAGGGGTCTTTTGGCAAGTTTCCCTTATTTGGATATTTCGCCTGCTCATGGAGTCCCATTGGTCCACTGGAGCCCGGGGCAGGGGTCTCAGATTCCCGCTTGTCAGGGTCCCATTGGTCCACAGGAGCCCAGGCGGGAGGGTTTTCATATTCTTGCTTGGGTCTTTGTTCTCCTGTCCGAGCTCAGGTTTTGTGGCGGGGACTTTTGCCATCTTAAGTAGCCCTTTCTTTCTGCCAGCCCAACAGAATATATACTACTTTGTGAACAAAATGATAAAGTGCTGCAAGAAGGAAGTCATAGTGGAGATAACTGATTCAGGCTGCACTTCTTGGTAACAAAGGGACCCCAGGAGGATAGAACAAAAGACCAAGACTTATTAATCTCTTACTATGTGCCAGACCCTCTCCTCCATGTGTACAGTTAGGGACTCACCTTGTGAGTAAGGAACTCTTAAAATCCCCATTTTGCACATGAGAAATTGAAGCTTGCCCAATATCATAGCTGAAAAGTATCAGAACTGGGGCCTGAGCTCAGGCCATCTTGTTGTGCAATTTTACCCACGGAAAGTCATGCTGTGCCACATGGGGAAAGGCAGGAGCATTCCCAGGGAGAAGGGGAACCTGTGAAAAGGAAGGTATCCTGTCCACGTGAGGATAGAGCCAGGAAAAGAGAATCATAAAAGCTAGATCCTTGGGTGTGACTCATAGGCAGGAGTGTCTCAGGTCAAGAAAAAATTTTAGAGAAAGAGAGGAAAGGCTGCTTTCCCTTTTCGCTATTTTAACATCTCAGTCCTGAAAGCACACTTCTATAATGACATTCTATTGTCAATTTCATTATACCCATTTTGCAATTGAGCAAACCGAGATTCAAGATTTAAGTGGTGAAGCTAAAGCCCCATATAAGGGGAGGAGTGAGGAGTTCAAATTTGGGGCTGATCTCAAAACCCACTCTTCACTTGTATGTCCTGGAACAGGGAGACCAGTACTCTAGGGAGAGGAATCCTGAAAGAGGAAGCAGATTTCTATTGTGGTCTAGCTCTGGGCAATGGCAGACTGAACAACTGAGGAATTTCTCTTTTAGAATTTATCCCCTCTGCTGGAGAGGTTATTGTTTTTTCCTTCCTTCCTTCCTTCCTCCCTCCCTTCCTTTTTTATTTTCTTCCATTCCTTCTTCTTGTCTTTTAAAAAGATTTTATTTTTTTGAGAGAGCAAACACGAGCCGGGGGCAGGGGCAGAGAGAGATGGAGAAGCAGACTCCCTGCTGAGCAGGGAGCCCTACTTGGGGCTCTATCCAGGGACTCCAAGATCATGACCCACCCTAAAGTCAGATGCTTAACCAAGTGAGCCACCCAGGTGACCGAGGTTGGTTTTTAAGTTTTGCAAATGGCATCAGCTGTCTGCATATATTTTGTCTCCTTTCTGGTAGCACCTGCGGTACTATGGGGGCTTGTGGCTGTTGGTAACTGGTTCCTCAGGGAGTCCCAGGAGGTGGAGAGGAGAGGTTGAGCCCAAGACTCCATGCAAAGCGGGGGAGCCTGGTCTGGGGAGCCTCCAAAATTCTGCCAGAAAATTGAGGGCTGCAGGACCAGAGCCACCTAGTGTGGAGGCAGTGGCCATGTGGATAAGAGTTGTGTTGGGGTTTGACTCCTTTCATTCACCACCCTTCTTGCCCCAGGACTGTCTGTGCTGCTGCTCTTGCCATTGGGAGCTGCAGCCCTGAACCCTGGAGGTGAGCCTGGCCAGCCGGCCCCATGAGCGGTGGAGGGCATGCCAGCCTGGGCTCTGTGTTCCTTCACTGCGAAGGGAGAGCCAGGAGAGGAGGCTTATTCTGTGAATGAACCTCTTCCTCTTTCTCTGGAGATGAGAGAAACTTTCTTCCTCCTCAAACACCTAATGTTCCCTGAATTCTTCCTTTTCAAGAGCAGCTAGCCTTCCCCTCCTCCGCTCTCCGGTTCCCAGCAGGCAGCTGGCATCCTGCATTCCCTGGGACTTTTGACCACAGTCTCCATCCCAACAGTGTCTGTGGTTGGAGGTGCCCTTCTGACTCCGTATCTCTCAGGGCCCCTTCCTGTTGCCGTTATGCTGATTCATATTTCCCTCGGGAGAGATCTTCAGCAATCCCATGATGGGTTGTAAAGGTACAACAGGTACAGGCTTGAGGGTATTGGAGGGGGACCTCCAAGATTGTGGGACATTCAGTCCTCAGTCCTGGGAGCAGCACAGAAGCACTTTGTCAAGAGAATATGGGCCAGAGGAAAAGTGGTGGGGAGGGGGCAGTGCTGGCATGTTGCCAGGGGGATGCAGCGTGAATATCTCTGGCTTGTAACTTCTGTCCCTCCCTCCCTCTTTCTCCCCCCTAACCCCCTTCTCTCCACATTCAGAGAAAAGATTGTGTGGGGACACAGGAAGAAAGGTGACCATCTACAAGCCAAGAGAGAGCTCTCACCAGAAACCAACCCTGCCATCTCCTTGGCCTTAGAACCCAGCCTCCAGAAACAGTTTGAGAAAACAAATTTCTGTGGTTTAAACCTCCTCATTAATAACCTATTATTATGCAGCACTCACAGACTGATACACATGAAAATGGAGAAAACAAAGAAAATGTAAAGAATGCAAACAAAGGAAATTACCATAATATCACAGACACTAGTGAAATATTTGGAGGTAATTTATCCTCATCTTTTAAAACATATAAATAATATTTTCTTTTATCAATGAATGTGAATGTCACTGTGTTGAGTATTGCATGAACAATGAATCTTGGAACACTGAAAAAATAAAATAAGATTAAAAAAAAAATACCTTCCAGGGTTTGGGGATGTTGGGGTTGCATGAGGGAGAGCTTGTGGTGATGGGATCTTTATCTGCTTTATTGCAGTGACAGTTACAGGAATTCACATGTGCGATAAAATGTCACAGAACTATACATGTGTTGTGCTGATGTTAGTTTCTTGGTTTGCATATTTGATTATTACATAAAAATACATAAATACATAAAATGTATCTTTTGCAGGAAGCCAGGGAAGGGTCCTCTAGGTATTGTTTTTGAGACTTACTGTCAATCTCTGTTTATTTCAAAATAAAACTTTAGAAATAAAGAAGTCTTTGAATAGATAACCACTAGATAAAAAACGATCTGTTCAGTCTGAACCATAGACCTCGAGGGACCAAAACACTAGTGGAATTATCTTCATAGAAAATTGTTTGTGAGGTCTTCCTATATCAAAAAGGTAGAAACCATTAAGGAGGCTTTCAGCAGGAATACTAGAAAGGCTGAGGAAATACTTAAAAAGAGAAGTGTGAGTTTCAGAGATGTTCATGATGGGGAAACACAGGGCAAAGAAGCATCCAGACTAGCAGTTTACCAAGTAGCTCATCTAGATAAGTAAATAGGAAGTCTTTTCAGCACACCCAGACCAAGACCAGATGGTATCCTCCATGGCTGGGCTCGCTGGTGTCTGCACCATGAGGAACGGGCATCTATGGTTGCTGCCAGGTAGGCAGAATTACAACAATGGTGATAGGACAATTAAAGCTACGCAGAAACTATCCAGTTTGAGAATTATCTCTGCTCTTTGCTTTATTTCTAGCTTTTGCTCTATTTCTTTTTTTTTTTTTCACTCTGTAAGGATAAACAAGGAAAAAGTTTTAATGCTATTAATTATATTAAATTCTCAAAGAAGAAAGTAGGTGGAACTTATTTCTAGGGCAATTTTTAGAACTTATCAGAGCTTTCTCATTTTCTGGCCTATATGAGACCTCGTTCTCCAGAGAAACAGAACCAAGTTTTGGCATATTACATATTTGTATAAAGATGTGTATATGTGTATGTGTATGCGTGTGTGAATAGACAGATGAGAAAAATGTATTAGTTTAAGAAATTGTTTTATGAGATTGTTGAAGTTAGAAAGTCCAAAATCTGTAGGGCAGGCTGGAACCCCATGGATGTTTCCAAGGACACTGATGTTGATCTTAAGTCTGAAGTCAGTCAGAAGCAGAATTCTCTTTCTTGGAGGAGGTCAGTCTTTTTAGCGCTTAAGGTCTTCAACTGATTAGATGAGGCCCACCCAGAGTGTCTGCTTTACTGAGTCTACTGATTTCACCGTTAATCTCATTTAAATAACCACCTTCACAGCAGCATCATGCTTCCCATGAGTGGAATGACAGACTCTGACAGGTGATCGGGTGGTTGCCTGTAGGACAGATTCCTTCACACCTGCAGTGGTTTCCATACCATGAAGCCGGTTCAGTGATTTATCAGTCAGGACCAGATTAAGAGATAAAGGGAAAGTCTGTGCCCCCAGGACACTGTAGGACAGCCAGGAGCTCACTTTGAAGGAACCAGAGAAGCCATGGTTGCTGCACCTGGAGAAGCCACTTAACCAGGAGATGGTGGCTCCAACTGCTAGTGTGATAGTTCCTACCCCTCACCTGTCATCAGCTCCCTGTCTTGTGATGCTAGGGCTCCCTACCCATCCAGTATGACTGTGAGCTGGGACTCAGACTTGGAGTTGGCTGACTCCCAAACCCATGTTCTTCTTGTGTGCCCCCAAATATGTGGGTTACACAGGGGGAAGTCATCCTGGAAGAGAAATCCTCAAGGTAGATTTCTGCCATTGCCAGAGAAAATAGGACCTGGCTATGGGCAGAGCACACCAATCTGTGGACTTTGTACTTCAATATTTACCCTCTCCATGGTGCCTGGGTGACCCAGTCAGTTAAGCATCTGCCTTCAGCTCAGATAGTGGTCCCTGGGTTCTGGGATTGAGCCGTGTCAGGCTCCCTGCTGTGTGGGGAGTTTGCTTTTCCCTCTCTCTCTGCCCTTCCCCCAGCTTGTGCTCTCTCTACTCTCTCTAAAATAAATAAATATTTACTAGCAAAGTATTTAACCCCTCCATTGGGAGAGGCTGGAATTTCTGTGTTGTGTCTCTGACATCGCCTCTGTATATTCTGTGCCCTTACCTGTAGTTCTGAGGCTGCATGATGGTGCCTGTTAGTGACTGACTCCTCAGGCAGTCTGAGGGGAGGGAGGGTAGAAGACTGGTTCTCAAATCTTCATGAATCACTAGAGCCTTGGGAGGGCCATGGGCTACAGAATCAGAGCCACTTTCTAGGATGAAATGGCCCTGAGGACAAGGGTTGAAACTGGAGCTCCATCATGTTTCTTTGTCATCTCTCTGTTTTTTTCTGCTCCAGGACTCTTGATGCTGCTGCTGTTGCCATTCAGAGCTGCAGCCCAGAAGACTAGTGGTGAGTCTGCCCAGCCAACCCCACTGGTGACAGAAGCTGGGGAGTGCATGAAAGGGTCTGGGTCCTCAAATGAACAAGGGGAAAAAGGCGGGCATATCTTCAGGTGAGGTTCTGGTCTTCTGGAGATAACAGAGACTATTTCTACATCCCCAAATGTCCAGAACTTTCTGTCCATTCCTCTTTCAACGGCAGCCATCCCTCTCCTTCCTCCAACTCACCTCCCTCCCCCAGCTGGCTGCTGACTCCATCCATTTCTTGACTCCTCCTTCTGACTATGGTCTCTGTCCCCACAACATCTGCCTCTACAGATTGTGCTCGCTGGTGCCCTCCAAACTCCACATGTGTCAATGCCACTGCCTGTTGCTGCTCTCCAGGATTCAGTTCTTCATCTGGGGTGATCTTCACCAGCTTGTTGGAGATCTGTGAAGGTACAGGGGCTTGGGATGGTGGTGGGGAATGGAGCTGGGTGTGGGGGGAGATGTGTTCTCTCTGTGCCTCAGTTTGCTTGTCTGTAAATTGCAGACAATCATTGTACCTACCCCCCATGGATGGAGTAAGATTTAAAATTCATGTGTGTGAAGAACAGGTGAAGACTAGTACAGACCAGACTGTCAAACACAAGCTATTTATCATGGTCACTGCTATTATTACTGTGATTATTCTCATAGCACAAGGAAAGGAAGAAGTGGAAGAAACAGGAGAGAACAATCAACCAGTACCTGGAAGATTAGACTTCATCTAGTAGGAGCTTACTGGGAATAGTTATTCCTGATACCTTTGAAAAGTTAAGAAAAAAAATACCCTAAATTTTCCCGGTAGTTTGTATAGTGGACTTATGGGTGATTTTCTTTATTTTCATTTTTTTTACATTTTCTTTCTCTTCTAAGTATCTATGTTCCATTTAACATTCGGGGGAAAGTAAATTTTTAAAAAATCTTATTTTATTTAAATTCAATTAATTAACATATGTTGCATTATTAGTTTCAGAAGTAGAGTTCAGTGATTCATCAATTATATATAACATCCAGTGCTCATTACATCACATACCCTCCTTAATACCCATCATGCATTTACCCCATACCCACCCTCTCTCCTCCAGCAACCCTCAGTTTGTTTCTTATGATAAAGGGTCTCTTATGATTTGTCTCTCTGATTTTATCTTGTTTTATCTCTCCCTTCTCTTCTCCTTCTCTGTTTTTTTCTTAACTTCCACATTTGAGTGAAATCATATGATAATTATCTTTATCTGATTTTATTTTGCTTATTTTGCTTATCATAATGCCCTCTAGTTCCATCCATGTTGTTGCAAATGACAAGATTAAATTTTTTTTAGATATATCTATCATCTATCTATCTCACATCTTTTATTATCCATTCATCTGTCAATGGACATCTGGGCTCTTTCCTTATCTTGGCTATGGGAGACACTTCTGCTATAAACATTGGGGTGCACATGCCCTTTCAGATGACTACATTCGTATCTTTGGGGTAGACCTAGCAGTACAATTGCTGGGTTGTAGGGTAGCTCTATTTTCAACTTTTTGAGGAACCTCCATACTATTTTCCAGAGTGGCTGTAGCAGCTTGCATTCCCACCAACAGTATAAGAGAGTTCCTCTTTCTCAGCATCCTTACCAACACTTGTCTTTTCCTGAGTTGTTAACTGTAGCCATTTTGATGGGTGTGAGGTGGTATCTCATTATGGTTTTGATTTGTATTTCCCCAATGCTGAGTCATGTTGAGCATTTTTTTATATGTCTGTTGGCCATTTGTCTTCATTGGAGAAATATCTGTTCATGACTTCTGCCCATTTCTTGACTGGATTATTTGTTTTTTTGGGTGTTGAGTTTGATAAGTTGTTTATAGATTTTGGGCACTAACCCTTTATCTGATAAGACATTTGCAAATATCTTTTTTTTAAATTTTTTTATTTTTTTATGTAACAGTGTGACAGTATTCATTATTTATTTATTTATTTATTTATTTATTATTATTTTTTTTATTTCCAGCATAACAGTATTCATTATTTTTGCACCACACCCCGTGCTCCATGCAATCCGTGCCCTCTATAATACCCACCACCTGGTACCCCAACCTCCCACCCCCCGTCCCTTCAAAACCCTCAGATTGTTTTTCAGAGTCCATAGTCTCTCATGGTTGGTTCACCTCCCCTTCCAATTTCCCTCAACTCCTTTCTCTTCTCCATCTCCCCATGTCCTCCATGATATTTGTTATGATCCACAAATAAGTGAAACCATATGATAATGGACTCTCTCTGCTTGACTTATTTCACTCAGCATAATTTCTTCCAGTCCCGTCCATGTTGCTACAAAAGTTGGGTATTCATCCTTTCTGATGGAGGCATAATACTCCATAGTGTATATGGGCCACATCTTCCTTATCCAAATATCTTCTCCCATTTTGTCACTTGTCTTTTGGTTTTGTGGACTGTTTCCTTTGCTGCAAAAGCTTTTTATCTTGATGAAATCCTAATAATTCATTTTTGCCTTTGTTTTCCCCACCATCGGTGAAGTGTCTAGAAAAAGTTGTGGCAGATGTCAAAATGTTGTTGCCTGTGTTCTCCTCTAGGATTTTGATGGGTTCCTATCTCACATTATGTCTTTCATCCATTTTGTGTGTAGTGTCAGAAAGTGGTCCAGTTTCATTCTTCTGAATGTGGCCGTCCAATTTTCCCAACACCACTTGTTGAAGAGACTGTCTTTTCCCCATTGAATATTCTTTACTGCTTTGTCCCATTTCTGGGTTCTTTACTCTGTTCCATTGTTCTATGTGTCTGTTTTTGTGCCAGTACTATAGTGTCTTGATGATTACAGCTTTGTAGTATAACCTGAGGTCAGACATTGTGATGCCTCCAGTTTTGGTTCACTTTTCAACATTTCTTTGGCTATTCAGGGACTTTTGGTTCAATATAAATTGTTTGTTTGTTACAGCTCTGTGAAAAATGTTGATAGTATTTTGATAGGGATTGTATTGAGTGTGTAGTTTGCTGTAGGTAGCATATACATTTAAACAATATTTTTCTTCCAATCTATGAGCATGGAATGTTTTTGCACTTTTTAATGTCTTCCTCAATTTCTTTCATAAGTGGTCTGTAGTTTTCAGAGTACAGATACTTTGCCTCTTTGGTTAGGTTTATTACTAGGTATCTTATGGTTTTTGGTGTGACTGTAAATGGGATGGATTCCTTAATTTCTCTCTTCTTTCTCACTGTTAGTGTATAGAATTGCAAGTGATTTCTCTGTATTGATTTTATATCCTGCCACTTGGCTGAATTGCTGTATGAGTTCTAGTAATTTGGGGGTGGAGTATTTTGGGTTTTTCACATAAAGTATCATGTTATCTGTGAAAAAAGAGAGTTTGACTTCTTTGCCAATTTGGATGCCTTTTATTTCTTTTTGTTCTCTGAGTGACTGCTGAGGCTAGCACTTCATGTACTATGTTGGACAGCTTAGTGAGAGTGGGAATCCCTGTCATGTTCCTGACCTTAAGGGAAAAGCTCTCAGTTTTTCCTTGTTGAGAATGATATTTGCTGTGGGCTTTTCATATATTGCTTTTACGATATTGAGGTATGTTCCCTCTATCCCTATACCATGGAGAGTTTTAATCAGGAAAGGATCCTGTACTTTGTCAAATGCTTTTTCTGCAACCATTGAGAGAAACATATGATTCTTCTCTTTTCTTTTATTAATCTGGTGTATCACACATTGACTGATAGATGCATATTGAACCACACTTCAGTTGAGGAATAAATCCCATTGGTTGTGGTGAATAATCCTTTAATGTACTGTTTGATCTTATTGGTCAGTAGATTGGGGACAATTTTTTTTGGGGGGGGGAATATATATATTTTTAATTAACATATAATGTATTATTTGCCTCAGGGGTATAGGTCTGTGAATCATTAGGTTTACACATTTTATAGCACTCACCATAGCACATACTCTCCCCAATGTCTATAATCCAGCCACCCTATCCCTACCCTTTCCTCAACCTCCCAGCAACCCTCAGTTTGTTTCATGAGATTGAGTCTCTTATTATTTGTTTCCCTCCGTACCCCCTATGACCCCCCTCCCTGCCTCTCAAATTTCTCATATCAGAGAGATCAGATAATTGTCTTTCCATGATTTACTTATTTGCTTAGCATGATACCCTCTACATCATTGATACCCTTCCATGATACCCTTGGTATCATGGCATGATCCATTTTGAGGTATCAAGGAATGATACTCTTCCATCATTTCAAATGGCAAGATTTTGTTTCTTTTCATGGCTGCATAGTATTCCATTATATATATATATATATATATATATATATATATATATATATACCACATCTTCTTTACCCATTCATCTGTTGATGGACATCTAGATTCTTTTAATAGTTTGGCTATTGTGGACATTGCTGCTATAAGCATTCGGGTGCATGTGCCCCTTTGGATCACTATATTTTTATCTTTAGGGCAAATACCCAGTAGTGTGGTTGCTGGATCATAGGGTAGCTCTATTTCCAACTTTTTGAGGAACTTCCATACTGTTTTCCAGAGTGGCTGCACCAGCTTGTATTCCCACCAACAGCATAGGAGGGTTCTTGGGGAGAATTTTGTATCCATGTTTATTAGGGACGTTGGTCTGCAATTCTCCTTTTTTGGTGGGGTCTTTTTCTTGTTTGGGATCAAGGTAATGCTAGCTTCATTAAAAGAATTTAGAAATTTTCCTTCCATTTCAACTTTTTGAAACAGCTTTAGAAGATAGGTATTATTTCTTCTTTAAATCTTTGGTAGAATTCCAAAGGAAGCTACCAGCCCTGGAGTGTTGTTCTTTGGGACATTTTTTGATTACTGTTTCAATTTCCTTGCTGGGTCTGTTCAGGTTTTCTATTTTCTTCCTGTTTCAGTTCTGGTAGTTTTTATGTTTCTAGGAATGCATCAATTTCTTCCAGTTTACTTAATTTGTTGGCATATAGTTGCAGATAATATGTTCTTATAATTGTATTTCTTTGGTGTTGGTTGGATCAATCCTCTTTCAGTCATGATTTTATTAATTTGGGTCTTTTCTCCTTTCTTTTCCAATAGTCTAGGTATTCAAGTTTTTTAGTCTTATTAATTTTTTCAGGACTTTATCAATCATTAATTCTTTCAAAGAACTAGTTCCTAGATTTGTTCATCTGTTCTACTGACTTTCGGTTTCTATTTCATTCAGTTCTGCTCTAATCTTTATTAATTTTCTTCTCCTGCTAGGTTTAGGCTTTACTTGATACTTTTTATTCAGCTCATTTAGGTGTAAGTTTAGGTTGTGTGTTTGAGCCTTTTCTTGTTTCTTTTTCTTTTTTTTTTATTTAATTTTTTCAATTTATTTATTTTCAGAAAAACAGTATTCATTATTTTTTCACCACACCCAGTGCTCCATGCAATCTGTGCCCTCTATAATACCCACCTCCTGGTACCCCACCCTCCCACACCCCCGCCACTTCAAACCCCTCAGATTGTTTTTCAGAGTCCATAGTTTCTTATGATTCACCTCCCCTTCCAATTTACCCCAACTCTGTTCTCCTCTCTAACACCCCTTGATCTCCATGATATTTGTTATGCTCCACAAATAAGTGAAACCATATGATACTTGACTCTCTCTGCTTGACTTATTTCACTCAGCATAATCTCTCCCAGTCCCATCCATGTTGCTACAAAAGTTGGGTATTCATCCTTTCTGATGGAGGCATAATACTCCATAGTGTATATGGACCACATCTTCCTTATCCATTCGTCCGTTGAAGGGCATCTTGGTTCTTTCCATAGTTTGGCGACAGTGGCCATTGCTGCTATAAACATTGGGGTACAGATGGCCCTTCTTTTCACTCCATCTGTATCTTTGGGGTAAATACCCAGGAGTGCAATTGCAGGGTCATAGGGAAGTTCTATTTTTAATTTCTTGAGGAATCTCCACACTGTTCTCCAAAGAGGCTGCACCAACTTGCATTCCCACCAACAGTGGAAGAGGGTTCCCCTTTCTCCACATCTTCTTTTTCTTTCTTTTTTTTTTAAAGTTTTTATTTATTTATTTATTTTAAAATTAACAGTATTCATTATTTTTGCACCACACCCAGTGCTCCATGCAATCCGTGCCCTCTGTAATACCCACCACCTGGTTCCCCGACCTCCCACACCCCTGCCACTTCAAAACCCTCAGATTGTTTTTCGGAGTCCATAGTCTTTTATGGTTCACCTCCCCTTCCAATTTCCAACTCCTTTCTCCTCTCTAACTCCCCATGTCCTCCATGCTATTTGTTATGCTCCACAAATAAGTGAAACCATATGATAATTGACTCTCTCTGCTTGACTTATTTCACTCAGCATAATCTCTTCCAGTCCCGTCCATGTTGCTACAAAAGTTGGGTATTCGTCCTTTCTGATGGAGGCATAATACTCCATAGTGTATATGGACCACATCTTCCTTACCCATTTGTCCGTTGAAGGGCATCTTGGTTCTTTCCACAGTTTGGCAACCGTGGCCATTGGTGCTATGAACATTGAGGTACAGATGGCCCTTCTTTTCACGACATCTGTATCTTTGGGGTAAATACCCAGGAGTGCAATTGCAGGGTCATAGGGAAGCTCTATTTTTAATTTCTTGAGGAATCTCCACACTGTTCTCCAAAGAGGCTGCACCAACTTGCATTCCCACCAACAGTGGAAGAGGGTTCCCCTTTCTCCACATCCCCTCCAACACATGTTGTTTCCCGTTTTGTTAATTTTGGCCATTCTAACTGGTGTAAGGTGATATCTCAATGTGGTTTTAATTTGAATCTCCCTGAGGGCTAGTGATGATGAACATTTTTTCATGTGTCTGATAGCCATTTGTATGTCTTCATTGGAGAAGTGTCTGTTCTGCACAGCAAAGGAAACAGTAAAAAAAAAAAAAAGCAAAGAGGCAACCCACGGAATGGGAGAAGATATTTGCAAATGACAGAACAGACACTTCTCCTTTTCTTGTTTCTTGAGAAAGTTGTGTAGTGCTGTGTACTTCCCTCTTAAGACCACCTTTGCAGCATCCTAAAGTTCTTGAAGAGTTATGTTTTCATTTTCATTTTCTTTCATGTATTTTTAAAATTCTTCTTTAATTTCCTAGTTGAACTATTCATTTTTTAGTAGGATGCTCTTTAATTCCATGTATCTGTGTTTCTTCCAAATTTCCTCTTGTGATTGAATTAAGTTTTTTTTTTAAAGATTTTATTTATTTATTTGAGAGAGAGACAGTGAGAGAGAGCATGAGCGAGGAGAAGGTCAGAGAGCGAAACAGACTCCCCATGGAGCTGGGAGCCTGATGCGAGACTCGATCCCGGCACTCCGGGACCATAACCTGAGCCAAAGGCAGTCATCCAACCAACTGAGCCACCCAGGCGTCCCTGAATTAAGTTTTAAAGCATTATGATCTGAAGATTGGCAGGGAATAATCCTAATTGTTGTATTGGTTGGACATGATTCTTTTTTTCCCTTTTTTAAAAAAAAGATTTTACTTATTTATTTGACAGATAGCGACTACAAGTAGGCAGAGAGGCAGGCAGAGAGAGACAGGAGGAAGCAGGCTCCCTGCTGAGCAGAGAGCCCAATGTGGGGCTTGATCCCTGGACCCTGGGATCATGACCTGAGCTGAAGGCAGAGGCTTTAACCCACTGACCCATCCAGGCACCCCAGTTGGACATGATTCTTGACCCAGTGTGTGATCTATCCTGGAGAATGTTCCATATGCACCTGAGAAGAATGAGAATGCTGTTGATTAAGGATGGAATGCTCTGTAAATGTTTGTGAAGTCCATCTGGTCCAGTGTGTCACTCAAAGCTCTTGTTTCCTTGTTGATCTTCTGCTTAGATAATCTATCCATTGCTTTGAATGGAGTGTTAAATTCCCTTACTATTCTTGTATTATTATCAATGTATTTGTATAGCTTTTTATTTGTTAGTTTATAAAATTGGCCACTCCCAAGTTAGGGGGATAAATATTTAAAATTGTTATATCTTCTTGTTGGATAGACCCTTTAATTATGATATAAAGTTATTCTTCATATCTAATTACAGTCTTTGGTTTAAAATCTAGTCTTTATGATATAAAGTTTGCTACCATAGCTTTCTTTTGATGTCCATTAGCATGATAAATAGTTTTCCACCTCCTCAACTTTCAATCTGGAAGAGTCTTTGGGTCTAAAATGAGCCTCCTGTAGACAGACTTATGGGTAAGCCTTGCTTTTTTTAGCTTATCTGATACCCTGTGTCTTTTGACTGGGGATTTTAGCCCATTTACATTCAGAGTAATTACTGAAAGATATGAATTTAGTGCCATTGTATTACCTGTAAAGTCCCTTTTTCTGTGTATTGTCTCTGTTCTATTCTGGTCTTTGTTACTTTTGGGCTCTCTCTTCGCTTGAAAGATCCCCTTTAATACTTCTTGCAGGGCTGGTTTAGTGATCAAAAAAAATATTTTTTTTCTAGGTTTCTGTTTGTCCTGGAAGCACTTTATCTCTCCTTCTATTCTGAATGACAGCCTTGCTGGATAAAGCCTTGGTGCGTATTTTTCTCATTTAGCACCCTGAACATATCATGTCAGTCTTTTCTGGCCTGCCAGCGCTCTGTGGATAGGTCTGCTGCCAGCTTTAAGTTTCTACTCTTATAAGTTCAGGACCTTTTGCCCAAGGTGCTTTCAGGAATTTCTCTTTGTCTCTGAAATTTGCCAGCTTCAATATTATATGTCAAGTTATTGACCTATTTTTATTGATCTTGAATCCTCCTGGACTTGAATGTCTGTTTTTTTCCCCAGAATAAGGAAGTTCTCAGCTGTAATTTGTTCAAATAACTTTCCACTCCTCCATTTCTCTTCCTCTGGGACACCAATTATTCTAACATTGTTTAGCTTTATTGCATCACTGATGTCTGGAATCCTCTCCTTGTGATCCAGTAGTTGTTTATCTCTCTTTTTCTCAGTTTCTTTATTCTCCATAATTTAATATTCTATAACATTGATTCTCTCTTCTGCCTCATTTATTCTGCAGTCAGAGCATCCATCAGTGATTGCATCTCATTAATAGCTTTTTTTATTTCAGCTTGATTAGATTTTAGTTCCTTTATTTCTCCAGAACCCTTTCTCTAATGTCTTCTGTGCTTTTTTCAAGCCCAGCTAGTGTCTTTATAATCATTATTTTAGATTGTAGTTCCTACATTTTTTTATATCCATATTCATTAAGTCCCTGGTAGTGACTACTGCCTTTGTTCTTTTTTTGTGGTGAGTTCTTCTGTCTTGTCATTCCTGCAAAAAGTGGTCTTTTTTTATTTGTAGACTTGCAGCAATTCTTTTTTAAAATCTCTGGCTCATTTGCAGGTGTTCAGAATAATTTGATAGCTATGTAGCTGAATTCCAGGCAAAATGAGGGTCCCCTATTCCTCCACCATCTTCCTCTTCTTGGGAGGAAAGTAAATTTTATCATAAAAAAAAGGTGTTGTGACTCCCGCCTAGCCCTTCTATGCCCAAGAGGTATCCTTAACAGATTCCTCTGCATTTGTGTCTCATGGATACTCATGGCTGGGTGAGCATGGCAAGGAGCCCTGCTGATGGTGTGCCTGGAAACCAGCTCCTTCCTGGGAGCACGTCTGTCAGGTGGAGAATTACTCATTGTCATGTTTTCCCCTCCCACACGCCTCATTCCTATTTGTGCCCCACTCTACTCCACCCCATGCAACAACCATGAAGGCTGATGTCCAGCCATTGCTACCATCTAAGAAGAGAGGAGGACAGTCCCATTGCCCAGATGGGAGTGAACATGAATGTGTTACGTATGTGTCTTCCCACATCCTGTCATGTTCTGGTGCTGACATCCACATCCTGGGTCTGTGGTCTTAGAAGGGAGGTCCACAGTTTAGGGCAGAAAACTGATCTGGGGGAGACCATTTGCTTGCCCTGACTCAGCATGATACCATGAGTCCTTTTAGGCTCTAAAAGTCTTTTTGCCCCAATTGGAAGGTACAGGACCAAATATTCTGTCCTTGCATTTTGATGCGTTCTTGTCTTGCTTGTTCTTATTAAACTGTTATTTATAAACCAGTGATGTGTGGCTTCTGTTGTGTGGGTCCCTGAGCTACTCAAAGAGGACCTGGCTCAAGGCAATCTTTTCTCTCAGGTTTAGACAGGAGGAGATAGGAGGCCAGAAAACACCCCCAGTGACTCCACCATGAGAAACTGCATTTTACTTCCTCATTTCATATCTCCAATGGCTTTGATAAGAGGAAATTCTTCCAGGGCTGGAGGTAGCAAGATTCCTCCAAAGAAATCCTGGAGTATCTTTTTTTCTTCTTTTCTAAGGTTTTACTTATTTATTTATTTGTTAGAGTGAGAGTGAGAGTGAGAGTGAGAGACTGCACACGAGTGGGAGGGGGAGGGGCAGTGCCAGAGGGAGAAGTAGACTCCCCACTGAGCAGGGAGCCTAATGCAGGGGTTGATCCTAGAACCCTTGGATCATGACCCGAGTTGAATGGAGACAGTTAACTGATTGGGACACCCAAGTGCCCATCTTGAAAATGCCTGACACTGGAGCTGGGGGAGTGCTTGATGAAGCCTGTGGGGTGTACTGAGGTCACCATGAGTAATGAGAGATGGAAGCTATCAATGGCAGGGGCCTGGCCACCTGGATTTATCCTCAAGTGGGAAAGAGTGTTACCTTGGACAGACTCTAGCCATGACTCCCTTCACGACTCAGCATCAAGAGTAACCTTCAGGGGCACCTGGGTGGCTCCGTGGGTTAAACCTTCTGCCTTCGACTCAGGTCATGATCCCAGGGTGCTGGGATTGAGCCCTGCATCAGCTCTCTGCTCGGTGGAGAGCCTGCTTCCCTCTCTCTTTCTGCCTGCCTCTCTGCCTACTTGTGATCTCTCTGTGTTAAAAAAAAAAAAAAAAAAAAAAAAAAAAGAGTAGCCTTCAGTGCCAATCACCCTGACTGGAGCCCACCACCTATTCCCCAATAGTGCAAACAGAAACTCAGTACCTCACAAGACCTGCAGAAGGGGATGTAGACCTCCTTCCAGACCCCATGGTGGCACAGCAAAGTGTCTGGGTCTAGGTCCCATCAGGCCCATCTAGAGAGCAGAGATGAGCAGAGCAGTGAACAGGTGTTTGGAATAGCAGCTTCCAGCTCATCCAGAAAACTATGAGCTGAGTTCTGTCCAGTCTCTATGGCGAGTAGTGCTTGAGGCCAGGGCCTCTGCCCTATGGAAACTCACAATTTGTTGAGGTGACCCTTTGTTCTGTTGTGTTCCAGATATCAACGAGTGTGGACCACTGTCAGCCGTGTCCTGTGGAAGATTTGCAGACTGCCAGAACACAGAGGGGAGCTACTACTGCACATGCATTCCAGGATACGAGCTTGCTTCTGGGGCAAGAATGTTCAAAAATGAGAGTGAGAACACATGTCAAGGTAAGAATTGAGTTCTGTCTTCCATCTTCTCCTCCATGAGGTTTGGGGTCACTCAGCTCACTTTCTCCAGGCACCAGAGAACATCCTAGTATCCTGTCCCTTTCCAAAACTCAAGGCTCAGAACCCTATCCAGAGGGTCACTTCTGTAATTCTGAAATGTCCTCCTTGTCTATCTGGGATCTTTTGTCATAAAACAAAAAGAGAGATGGCATCAAGATACTTCAGAAGCTGAGAGCATGTGTGTTCTAACACAATATCTATCTTCTTCACCATAATCAATGACTGCCATGAAGAGATCTGCCCCCACTGGAGCCCACATGTGTTTGGCCCCCACTGGGAGCCCTCTCAAAGCCCTGGGCCCTGAGGGATCCAGTAACCCTATCCAGAGACATGGGAAGAGGGAGATTTAAGGGTGGGTTCATCTTCCCCAGCTGGCCTTGCCAACAACTCCACCTAGAGAAGACACCTCCTAGCACCTTGATTTGGGTTTTTGTCTGCTCTACCACTATGTACTTCCCCATGCAAGGCTCTGCCTGACTCTCCCCAGTAACTTCCATTCAACATCCTGTGACAAATTGGTGACCAGGATCTGGGAGGCTGTTGTGTTGGTGGTGGGAAGAGTGATGTGGACTATCCCCACACACCTGAAAACTCAGATGAATGGAGGAGGGTCTCATATGGACCAAATGGCAAGACAGGACATAATTGGAGATCAGAGTCCCAAGTCTGACCCTCTTACAAAGGGGTCAACCTGGGTCCCAGGTTGACTCAGACCACTTGGTGACAGAAGATGAAGGCTAAACTCACTTGAAAGGATCCACAGGTCTGTGTCCTTTCCTGGGACACAAGGCCAAGAACCTGTCATTCCTTGCCATCAGCACGTGTTCCTTATTCCAGCCACTCAACTCTTGCCTATCTAAGGACTTGCTCAGATGTTTATTCTCAGCACTTCCTGCCAATCCAAGCATGCCTTCAGGGGAATCAGAAAAAGTCACCTTTATCACCCCAAAGCTGCTTGGCTGGACATCAGCCCCCCACTATCCTCTTCAGCTTGGTGCCCGCTGTTTGGGTGACCCAGGACTGGCTGGCATAATCTTCATCTTCCTTCCTCTATAGAAAGCTTTTTCCTTGAGGAGCCTGGCTCAGATGTGGGTCTTGGTGCATCTCCATGAAGCTGAAGTCTCAAGCAGTGTGGCTGAGTGTTGTCCTGCTAGGGTCACCGAGTTCCAAGGACAACTCAGGCAACAGGTTGTTGCCCTGGGAAATTAGGACAAAACCATCACTGGGAACTAAGTCCTGCTTGGGGAACACAGCATTTCCCCTGCATTTGGTTCCCAGGAAGGCCCACCCTGGACTTGTCCAAGTCCTCAGGCTGGAACACAGGTGGCCATGATGTCCCTGCCTTACCTGGGAGCTGCCCAGAGAGGCCAAGGGGACCAGAGCTGGCAGATGGGGAGGACTTGGACCACTTCTGGCAACATCTGGAAACAACATCTGGGCCACCATGCTCACCTATCACTCATCTTCATGTGAATTAGAAAAGGCACCCACTCACTGAGGAGGAGAGAACAGAGGTTTCCAGATGCTTCTATCCCAGGAAACAGCTGCAGGCACCCAGCATCCTCTCCTTTCCCCTGCAGATGTGAATGAATGTCAGCGGAAACCCCGAATCTGTAAAAGAGGCAGTATCTGCGCCAACACTCAGGGCAGCTACACCTGCGAGAGTCCGCCCAGCTTGCAGCTCAACCCGGGGGACCTGAATCTGTGCACAGTTGGAGGCCCTAGCAGACACTGTGAGGCTGCGCTGGAGCTGGGGAGGGGCCAAGGCAGATCCTGCAGCCCCAGGAGGAGGGAGAACCTCAGGTTCCCGGAACACTGGGGGTTTGCTCTGCCCAAGGAGTCACCTTGCAGGAAGGTCCTACCACAGAGCAGGGAAGCCACAGGGCCTTCTGGGCCAGGGGTTCCCTTGTGGGCCTCAGTCTCTATAAGCACCCCCACACTTGCCCCTCCTAATCTGTCCCATTCCAGCAGGAAGTGTCACTTCTAGCTCTGAGTAGGGGAACCTCAGTTGCCAGCTGAGGAGGAAATGACTAAGAACCTTGACTGGGAAGTCTAGCTCTCATGACTCAATTTCCCCTTTGCTACAGTTTTTGCCTGAGAAGGAGGATACTGTCCCTCCTGAGTTCATCTTGAAGGAAGCTGTCATGAGCTTTGAGAGTGGAGAGGCAGCATTATTTTCAGGACCAGTGTATGCTCAGTACAAGCAGTGAGGAGATGGGGAACTGGGCCTGGGCAGGGCAGGGCTGAACTTGTGGGATTTGTTCTCATAAGGACAGGGGTGCGGTTTGGGACAGCAGTGGTGCCATTACCCCACCCACTGAGTCAACACAAGGGTAGCTCAGTGTCACAGCCTCACTGGGTAGAGGCCCATTCTTGCCCCCGATACTCAGTCCATTCTGCACCATATGTGAAGGGACTCAGCTTTGTCTGGAATGACACACATGGTTCTTCCCTGTCCGCCTTGCAGGGATAATCTGAGATTATGGAGTTTTTACAAGAGATGATGCTATCATAAAATTTATTTTGACATGCTAAGTGGCTGGTACATGGTGTGTGTGTGTGTGTGTATGTCTCCTTGGTGTGAAGTACTAAAGTATCTGAGAAAAGGGGAAGGCAGGATGGGTGCAGTGAGTGGAGGGACTCTGACCCTCTTGCTTTGTTCTCAGATGTGAATGAATGCACATCAGGGCAGAACCCATGCCACAGCTCCGCCCACTGCCTCAACATCATGGGGGGCTACAAGTGCCGCTGCCGCCCTGGCTGGAAGCCCATTCCTGGGTCCCCCAATGGACCAAGCAACACTGTCTGTGAAGGTCCGAGCTCAGACGCTACTTCCTGGAGAACTGCACTCAGAACATCTGATCCCATATTCAGTGGCATTAATTATTTTGAGGCTGGAGGGGGGGTGGTTTCTGGGAAAGGAGCTAGGGTACAGAGGAGCAGGCTCCTTGGAGACCCCAGATAGCAGCTAATTACCACCTCGGGCAAAGGTATTTCTATATTCACAACCTGCACATCTGTACAGGGCTCACGTGCTACATGTCAGGCTCACTTCCCCTAATCCCTGCATCGCTAGGATATGGAGGTAACAGGCGTTATCACCTCCAGTCAAGGGGGTACACTAACACAAGTAAATGAGGAAGGAGACAGAGAGGAAAGGGGTCCTGACTCCCATTTTGTGTCCCCAGATGTGGACGAGTGCAGCTCCCAGAAGCCTATGTGCCATGAGTCCACCATCTGCATCAACGCCGTGGGCTCGTACAAGTGCCGCTGCCGCCGGGGCTGGGAGCCCAAACCTGGATTCCAGAATAAGCAGCCCAACACCACCTGTGAAGGTACCTGGTCTGACCTGACCCCAGACTCCGCCCTTGATACACACAGACACTCTCACACCTAATGAACTGCTGCTCTATCCCCTGCAGAGATGTCCTTCCCCACCTGGACCCCACCCCCTAGAATCAAGAGCCAGGTGAGTGGCCTCAGCAGGGACCAGGATGCAGGAATCCCTCCGCGCAGCCCACCTGATCCACCCATTCATCCCAAGCTCCTGACTCAAATGTGAGGCTCTCTGACTTGTGTCATCTCTATCCTAGCGGCTCTCCCATTTCTTTGAAAGAGTCCAAGGTCTGGGGAGACACTTCAAGCCAGCCTTGGCTCAGGACACCATCCAGGTAAGGGCAGATCCCAGGGAAGGCAACCTTGAGGCATCCCATAGAGACCTGGGAAGCTTTGGTCTGGGAGGAGGCAGCCCCAACATGATGGCTTCCTGTCTCAGACCCCACCTTTCCCAGGGTGGGTGGAGACCTGCAGGCATTCCTACTCACTGTTAGACCCCCCCCCCCCCCCCGCACCCAGAAATGACTTTTTTTCTTGCTGTTTCTGGACATTGGGCTAATGTCACTCTTGGCATTTGTGTACAGGGTTGACTTTTGTGTGGCTGGATTCCGGGGGCAAAGACCCAGGAAATGTGATCCAGTACCACCTTCATCTACCATTGATTCTCCAGGCTCTGTTGTCTGGGCCAGAGTGGGAAGGGTCTTCATGCTCACTAGCTCTGTGTCCCCATCCCCCCAGGACCTCATACAGGTGGTGGATGAGCTGCTCCAGACCCCCGAGGACCTGGAGACCCTGTCCCTCTCAGACCAGCACTGTGTGGCTACGAGCCTGCTCGGTGGCCTGGAGGATGTCCTGAGAAACCTGAGTCAGGCTCTACCTAGGGGAACATTGACCTTCAATGCATCTGCAGGCACAGGTAAGTACTGGGGTCTGCCCCAGGCTCTGCTCTGCCTGTTCCCGCCACATTTGTCCCGCAGCCTCACTAGAATGTGTGACCATGCTTGTATCTCAGTGTTACACTCATAAGCCAATTACGATGTTAAATGAATAAAAATGCTAATCATACACATTTTCACTGTAATATAAAGAATGGAAATTTAATATTATTTGATATTTAAGTATGATTTGTTTTATTGAGGTAAAATTTACATAACATAAAATTCACCATTTTAAACAAAATGTACAATTCAGTGGACTTAGTACACTGCTAAAACTGCTAATCATACACATTTTCATTGTAATATAAAGAATGGAAATTTTAGAAATGGAAAAATCAGTCCTCAAGTTCACAAGGCATTGCAAGGGGCAAAAATACCCAAAACAATCTTGAAAATGAAAAACATAGAGTTGTACAACCATCACCTCCATTTCTAAAATATTTTCATCACCCCAAAAGTAAATAGTGTACCCACTAAGCAGTCCCTTCTCATCTCTCTCCCAGACCCTGGCAGTCACCAGTCTGTTTTCTGTGTCTGTGGATTGCCCTATCCTGAACATTTCATAGCAATAGAATCACGCAATAGGTGATCTTATAGTCTGGTTTCTTTCACACAGGATCATGTTTTCAAGGGGGAATCCCTGTTGTAGCCCGTGGCAGTAATTGTTTCCTTTTTAGGGTCAGATAATATTTCATTATTGTGGCTACAGCACCTTTTGTGTATCCATTCATCCACTGATGGACCTTTGGGTTGTTGCCAGCTTTTGGCTATTTTGAATAGTGTTTCTGTAATATTGGTGGACAAGTTTTTGTTTGAATAACCATTCTCAGCTCTTTGCGTACCCACATAGGAGTGGAATTTCTGAGTGATGAGGTGACTCTCTCTTCAACTTTTTGAGGAATGACCAAACTCTTTTTCCAAAATGGAGGCACCATTTTACATCCCCACAAGCAACACAAGGGTTCCAGTATGCACAGTCTCAGCAACACTTCGTACTTACATTTTGTTTTTGTATAGCCGTTTTAGTGTATCAGGTGATATCTCATTATGGTTTTGATTTGCATTTCTCAAATGACTAATGATATTTACCATCTTTTCATGTGATTGCTGAATATTTGTGTGTGTTTATTTATTTATTTTTTTTTTGAGAGACATCTATTCAAGTCTTTTGCCTATCTTTTTAATTCATTGTTTGGCTTTTGGTTGTTGAGCTGTAAGAGTTTTTTATATATTCTATAGTAGACTCTATGAGATACGGGATTTGCTCATTTTTTTCTCCCATTCCATAGACTGTCTCTCCACTTTCTCCTTGGTCTTTTCACTCTTGTGAACAGATGCTTCTGTTTTGATGAAATCCCTTTCCTCTATTTTTTCTTTTGTTGGCTATGCATTTGGTGCATTCTCTAAGAATCCATTGCCAAGTTCAAGCCCATGAAGATTACACCTGTGTTTCTTCCTAACTGTTGTAGTTTAGCTTATAAATGTAAGTGTTTTACCCATTTAGAGTTAGTGTTTGTGTGTTATGTGAGGTGGGGTCCTTCTGTTCTAAGTGGAGATCCAGATGTGCCCAGCACCATTTTCTAAAGAGACTTTTCTTTTTCTGCTGAAGGGTCTTGGCATCTCTTGTTGGAAATCAATTGAGCACTCAATTGATGTGTGGGTTTATTTCAGGACTTCCAATTTTATTTTACTTGTCTGTATGTCTATCCTTATACCAGAGCCTACTGTTCTGGTTACTATAGGTTAGTACTCAGTTTTGAAATCAGGAGGTATAAATACTCCAATTTTGTTTTTCATTTTCAAGATTGTTTTGGGTATTTTTGCCCCTTGCAATGCCTTGTGAACTTGAGGACTGATTTTTCCATTTCTAAAAAAAATGTTATTGGAATATTGATATGGATTGCATTGAAAATGTAGACCTCTTTTGAAAATATTGCTATCTTAACAATATTAAGCCTTTAAAATCATGAATATAGAATGTTTTTCCAGTTACACAGGGTCCTTCATTTATTCTTTTTTTTTTGAAGATTTTATTTATTTATTTATTTGTCAGAGAGAGAGAGAGAGAGAGAGAGAGAATGAGAGCTAGTGAGCACACAAGCAGGCAGAGTGACAGGCAGAGGTGGAGAGAGAAGCAGGTTTCTTACCGAGGAAGGAGCCCGATGTGGGACTCAATCCCAGGACCCTGGGATCATGACCTGAGCTGAAGGCAATGGCTTAAGCCACAGAACCATCCAGATGTCCCTCCTTCATTTATTCTAACTTTTTTTTTTTTTTTTTGTAGTTTTCAATGTACAAGTCTTGAACATCTTCGGGTAAATTTATTCCTAATACTTTCTTGAAGGTTATTATTATTATTTTTTTACATCTGTGACCACAAGAAATATTGGTCTATAGTTTCCTCCTAAAGGCTTTATCTAGTTTTGTTATCAGGGTGATGGTGGCATCATAAGATTATTCACATAGTATTCTATCCTTTCCTACATTTGGAGGGGTTTACTAAGGATCTTATTAATGCTTACTTAAATAGTTGGCAGAAGTCCACCAGTAAAACCATCTGGTTTAGGCTTTTTATTTTGGGGATTAAAAAAAATATTTTATTTATTTGTTGACAGAGGGAGAGACAAAGAGTGAGAGAGGGAACACAAGCCGGGGGAGTGAGAGAGGGAGAAGAAGGTTTCCTACTGAGCAGAGAGCCTGATGTGGGGCTTGATTGCAGGATCCTGGGATCATGGCCTGAAGTGATGGCAGACGCTTAATGACTGAGCCACCTGGTGTCCCTATTTTGGGGAATTTTTACCTGCTTATTATATTTCCCTGTGATACTTAAACTTTATTAAAGTTCAACTTTTTTTTTTTTTTAAGATTTTATTTATTTATTTGTCAGAGAGAGAGCGAGCGAGAGCGAGCGAGAGCGAGCACAGGCAGACAGAGTGGAAGGCAGAGTCAGAGGGAGAAGCAGGCTCCCTGCGGAGCAAGGATCCTGATGTGGGACTCGATCCCAGGACGCTGGGATCATGACCTGAGCCGAAGGCAGCTGCTTAACCAACTGAACCACCCACGTGTCCCAAAGTTTAACTTTTTTTGTTTGTCTCTCGGAATTTGTCACTTTCATCTAGGTTATACGGTTTGTTGGTGTACAGTTGCTCATAGTATTGTCTTATCCTTTGTAAATTCGGTGTGTGTGTGTGTGTGTGTGTGTGTGTGTGTGTGTGCGTGCACGCATGTGCCTACCACAACATATAGAACGTAATGGTGTTCTAGCAACCACTACAGGCAGAATTACTAACCTAACTCTTACCACTCACAGACCTGTCCCTAAAGGTGCAGGAGCAAGGACACAGAAATGTCACCTTGAGTTCAAATCAGGCGAAGATGCTGCTGAACTGGGATGTGGTGCACAAATCTGGTGACTCAGGTAATGGCTGAGATGGGAGGAAGATCACAAGATGCCCAAGGATGTAACAAACAGGGAACAGAAGATAAAAGGGAAAGGGGGATTTAGCAAGGGTACAAAGCATGCCTCTGAGGGGGAAGGGGCTCTGTTGGACACACCAAGATATTAACTCAGGCCTCATCTTGCAGGTCCTTCTGTGGCAGGCCTCATCTCCACTCCGGGGATGGGCAAGTTGCTGGCAGAGGCCCGCCTGGTTCCTGGAGTCTGAGAAGCAGGCAGTTCTGCACGGGGCACACAAGCGTATTTTGCCAGGAGTCTCCTCGGTTCTGCTCTCAGACGTCATCTCTGCCTTTACGAACAACAAGGACACCCAGAACCTCAGCTCCCCCATCACCTTCATCTTCTCTCATCATGTGAGCGCTGGTGTCGTGGGACTTTGGGTGTGGAATGAGCCTGGGTCCTGGGCACAGCCTTGCTGCCTAGCTCAGCCTTGCAGTTCTGGGTGGGGGCTCCCCCATGAGTGCATCTTTCTCCAGGAAAGCCCTTTGCAAGCCAGCTTTGGATAAGCATTTCTGAGCACCAGAAACATGAGCTCCCACACACTCTCTTCCTACAGTCAGTGAGCCCTGGGCCAACACAAAAGGTGTTCTGCGTCTTCTGGGAGCACAGTCAGGGTGGCTGTGGTCATTGGTCCACTAGAGGCTGCAGGATGGTGACCACTACAGACACCAGCACCATCTGCCAGTGCACCCATCTCAGCAGCTTTGCCGTTCTCATGGACCACTACAATGCGCAGGTGAGAGCCCAGAGACGGGTTGCATTCCATGCATATTGCTCTGTAACATATTTCCTCATGTGTAAGGGCTTTAAAAAAACATAAAGTTATGGGACGCCTGGGTGGCTCAGTTGGTTAAGCAGCTGCCTTCAGCTCAGGTCATCATCCCAGCATCATGGGATCGAGTCCCACATCGGGCTCCGTGCTCCGCAGGGAACCTGCTTCTCCCTCTGACTCTGCCTGCCACTCTGCCTGCCTGTGCTCGCTCTTGCTCACTCTCTCTCTGACAAATAAATAAAATCTTAAAAAACAAAACAAAACAAAAAAAACACAAAACATAAAGTTATATCTCATGGTTACTTTGGGGCAGTAGCCGGGCATGGTGTAGCTGAGTTGTGTGTTCTGGGTCTTACAATGCACCTGAGCTGCATTTTTCTCTGAGGCTCAGGTCCTCCTGTGAACTCCCTGGTTGCTGGCAGGATTCAGTTCCTTGCAGCCATAGGACTGGGGTTCCACTTTCTAGCTAGCTGTGAGCAGGGGACACTGCTCAGCTACCAGGGGCTGCCTGTATTCCTTCTCTGGTAGCCCTCACACAGTGTCTCAGCATTTCTATTCAGAGGCCAGCAGGAGGAGATCTCTCATCAGAAACTCTCTCAAACTTTGAATTTTTTTCTCCAAGAAGAGCCCAGAGATTTTGGGGGCTCACTGATTAGATCAGGCCCACCCAGGATAAACCCCTCTTTTAGAAAAGTTTACTGATATAGGACCTGAGTTCCAACTGCAAAATCTCTTCACAACACACAAATTGGCTTTTTTTTTTTTACATTTTATTTTTATTTTCAGCATAACAGTATTCCTTGTTTTTGCACCACACCCAGTGCTCCATGCAATCCGTGCCCTCTCTAATACCCACCACTTGGTTCCCCCAACCTCCCACACCCCGCTGCTTCAAACCCCTCAGATTGTTTTTCACAGTCCATAGTCTCTCATGGTTTACCTCCCCTTCCAATTTCCCCCAACTCCCTTACAAATTGGCTTTTATCTGAGAACCTGGAAGATGTGTGTACACCTTTTCTTTCTGCCGAATCAGAGTTCTACTTACCACAGAGGTCTTCAGGGCAGGAGTACAAAGGGGTTATAGAACAGAAGGTATGGTCTTGGCAGACATCAGAGGGACAGGGAAGCCAGTGAGTACAGGTAGATTAGCAACTATGTCTACCTGTTCCCCTGGCTAGGTGAGCTGCTTACTTTCTCTGGATCACTGAAACAAAAATCTCATGCAGGTGACCTGTAAGTAAAACAAACCTTTGTGAGTTCTGGGGCTTTGTCTTGAGTAAGGACTCTCCTAGCCCTCAATTCTTACGGGATCTGAATCAGGTCAGAATCCCATAGAATTCTAGCAATCCGAACCTGGAGGAATTTACCCAATAACATAACAAGTTTACCTGGGTCCTCACTCTTGATGTTGCTGTGCCAAAGTATTTTTTTCAAGAATGAAAGAGTCATTACTCAGGGCAGGAAAATGTGATGGTGATGTCCTCCTTGCTTCTCTTTGCTGGGTCCCAGGAGGAACTTCCCGGGCTGGCTGTGATCACCCATGTGGGGCTGGGCATCTCTCTGCTGTGCCTCCTCCTGGCAGCCCTCACCTTCCTGCTGTGCAAAGCCATCCAGAACACCAGCACCTCAATCCACCTGCAGCTGTCAATGTGCCTCTTCCTGGCCCACCTGCTCTTCCTCACGGCCATCGAACAGACCAAGATCAAGGTACTGACACTGTCACAGAGAAGACCCTGCCCTGCCCCAGGGGTGCTCAGTTCATGGAGCTGTGCTGCAATGATGCCTTAATAAAATGGCTTTGGGTCTCAGGGAAGTTTTGAAGAGTAAGTAGCCTATTTCACATTGACAAAACTAGAAAGGAAACCTTTTCTTAACAACTTCTTTATACACATTAGACTTCTTCCAAGTGGCAAGATATGGGATGGGTCCTGGGGCCACCTCCTCCCTGACAATCCCTCCTGGTGACACTTTTCTCCTCCCCCAGGTGCTGTGTGCCATCATTGCAGGTACCCTACACTATCTCTACCTGGCCTCCTTCACCTGGATGCTGCTGGAGGGTCTGAATCTCTTCCTCACTGCTCGCAACCTGACGGTGGTCAACTACTCCAGTGTGAGGAGGTTCATGAAGAAAATCATGTTCCCTGTGGGCTATGGAGTCCCAGCTATAATTGTGGCCATTTCTGCAGCATCCAGGCCTTACCTTTATGGAACTCTCACACGGTAAATGCAAATTCCCTACATGATCATGGCCACCACTAGAACCAGAGTAGCATTGTTTAAAATTATGCCTGAACATAATAAGAGAAGGCACATGAAGTAATAATCCTTAGGACATTTTTCTGGTAGAAAATTATAATAATTAAGCAGCGTGTCCTTTAAAGCTCTGTCCTTCGAATAATAAAACCAAAGCCAAAGAAGTGCTTAGGACACCATTTAGAAAAATTGAATCGACTTCTTTGTCCAAATTCTTTTTTTTATTGTTTTGTTGTTGTTTTTTGTTTATTTATTTGTTTATTTTCAGCATAGCAGTATTCATTAATTTTGTTGTTGTTGTTGTTTTAATTTATTTTTTATTTTCAGCATAACAGTATTCATTATTTTTGCACCACACCCAGTGCTCCATTCAATCCGTGCCCTCTATAATACCCAGCACCTGGTATCCCGACCTCCCACCCCGCAACCCTTCAAAACCCTCAGATTGTTTTTCAGAGTTGTTTATTTTTTTAAATTTTATTTATATTTCTAATTTCCTTTCAGTGTTCCAGAATTCATTGTTTATGTACCACACCCGGTGCTTTGTGCAATACATGGCCTCCATAATACCCACCACCAGGCTCCCCCAATGTTTTTTTTAAATTTCTAATTTTTATTTATTTATTTATTTAATTTATTTTTTATTTATTTTCATATTCATTATTTTCATTATTTTTTCACCACACCCAGTGCTCCATGCAATCCGTGCCCTCTATAATACCCACCATCTGGTACCCCAACCTCCCACCCCCCTGTCTCTTCAAACCCCTCAGATTGTTTTTTTTTCCCTGTAAAATTTTTTTAAATTAAATTAATTTATTTATTTTCAGAAAAACAGTATTCATTATTTTTTCACCACACCCAGTGCTCCATGCAATCCGTGCCCTCTATAATACCCACCACCTGGTACCCCAACCTCCAACCCCCCCGCCACTTCAAACCCCTCAGATTGTTTTTCAGAGTCCATAGTCTCTCATGATTCACCTCCCCTTCCAATTTCCCCCAACTCCCTTCTCCTCTCTAACTCCCCATGTCCTCCATGCTATTTGTTATGCTCCACAAATAAGTGAAACCATATGATTATCGACTCTGCTTGACTTATTTCACTCAGCATAATCTCTTCCAGTCCCGTCCATGTTGCTACAAAAGTTGGGTATTCGTCCTTTCTGATGGAGGCATAATACTCCATAACATATAATGTATTATTTGCTTCAGGGCTATAGGCCTGGCACATACCCTCCCCAATGTCCGTAACCCAACCACCCTATCCCTTCCCCAACATTTTTTATTTAAATTTAATTTAATTAACATATAGTGTATTATTAGTTTCAGAGGTGTAATTTAGTGATTCATCAGTTGTTTGTAATACTCAAGTGTCATTACATCAAACACCCTCCTTAATGCTCATCACCCACTTACCCACCCATCCCCCCACCCACCTTCCTTCCAGCAACCCTCAGTTAAGAGTCTCTTACTGTTTGTCTCCCCTTGTGATTTTATGTTATTTTATTTTTTCCCTTACCCAGTGTTCATCTGTTTTGTTTCTTAAATTCCACACATGAATGAAATCATGAGGTATTTGTCTTTCTTTGACTGACTTAATTCACTTAGCATAATACTCTCTATTTGCATCCATGTCATTGTAAATGGCAAGATTCCATTCCTTTTGATGGCTGATTGCTATTTCATTTATCTCTAGGCCACATCTTCTTTATCCATTCATCTGTCAATGGACATCTGGGCTCTTTCCGTATTTTGGTTATTGTAGACATCGCTGCTGTAAGCATCCCCATGACTTTTTTGAGTGAGGCATATCCTTGTGCATCTTTAGACTTAGAGGAATGTTTCAGAGGTTTTCAAAATTTGTTATGGTCCTTTGGTTCTCCAGTATTTCCTTTTAAATTGCTGGACAAATTCTTGTTGATCCAACTTAA
Organism: Mustela erminea; assembly: GCF_009829155.1. Classification (NCBI taxonomy): domain Eukaryota; kingdom Metazoa; phylum Chordata; class Mammalia; order Carnivora; family Mustelidae; genus Mustela; species Mustela erminea. The sequence continues at coordinate 10,510,934 of NC_045614.1, forward strand.
AATCATAGGCCTAGACAGTTGGTGATGTGAGAGTAGTTTGCTATTGGTAACGCCCTAGAGTAGGCTTCCCTCTCCCTCACAAATTCTCAGTCAAATCAGATAAATTTAGAGAGCAAAAAGTGAGGGGACTACGAGTTAGAGAAAAGTATTGGTTGTGTTCTAGGAGGGATGATGAAGCTTTTAACGGAGCTCCAAAAAATAGATCTCTCCATTGTCTTTGGTGTTCTCTCCTTTTGGCTGCTGCACCACTCGGCTCCAAGTTAAACCTTCCCAGATTTCCTTCTCTCCAGTCTTACTGAGGTTTAGTAAGTTCTTTTGGATAGACTATATTCATTTTGTTCTGTGGTTTTGGGTAATTGCCAGAGTTTTGAAATAGGTGGTTTTCATTGTTCTGTGGGTATTTTGTTGTCTTAAAAGGAGAGCAAGTTCCCCAAGGTACTTACTCCTCCATCAGGAAGTCAATTCCCAGGACTTTCACTCCTAAGCACAACATGCTACTAAAGCTTATGTTCACCTACATCAGCTGAGCTTTTTCAGGTGTCTTTCATGGGTACTTCAGTTCTTTCTTGCCTACATTCTTCTTTCTTCTTTCTTCTTCTTCCTCCTCCTCCTCCTCCTCCTCCTCCTTCTCTTATTTATTTTATTTACTTATTTATTAGAGAGAGAGAAATAGCAAGAGAGGGCATGAGCAGGTGGAAGGGGCAGAAGGAGATGGAGAAGCAGGCTCTCTGATGAGTAGTCAGTCCAATGCTGGGCTCCATCTCAGCACCTTGAGATCATGACCCAAACCAAAGGCAGATACTTAGCTGACTGAACCTTCGAGGCTCCCCTTGCTAATTTTCTTTTTAGTCTATACTTCAGTATAGACTTTGGTTGTTCTGAAATGGACTTGCACACTCTCTAGTGTTCTGAAAGGCTCTGCTCACTCTCTACTTTATCCTAATGTAGGATCAAAAGTGAATTTTGTCACTGTGTATCCATAAAACCTTCAGCAACAGTCCTAATCTCTCTATGCATTAGTTACCGATCTGTGATCATAAGAGAACATCTGATTTGTGCTGTTGTTAAAAATAAATTGAATAACTTAACAACCAGAGACAACTCAGTTTAGAAATGGACAAAATAGAGAAGTCAGTTGGGGGAAATCAGAGGGGGAAATGAACCATGAGAGACTGTGGACTCTGAGAAACAAACTGAGGGTTTTGGAGGGGAGGGCATGGGGGGATGGGTGAGCCTGGTGCTGGGTATTAAGGAGGGTACCTATTGCATGGAGCACTGGGTGTGATGCATAAACAAAAAATCTTAGAACACTGAAAAAAAAAGTTTAGATTAAAAAAAGAGGGGAGAGGCAAGATGGCAGAGAAGTAGGAGGCACTGTTTCAACCAGTCCCCTAAAGTGAGTGGATTATCTACCAAGGAACTCTGATCACCCATGAAATAAGCCTGACATTAGAATTATACACTTCTGGATCTCTATGAGGGCAGAAGACACCAGTGGACAGGTAAAGCGGAGTGGGAACATCTGATATCAGAAGATAAATGAAAGGGGGAGGGAGCCACCAGAATCAACCCACTGGAAAGTAATATACCTAAATTGGAGAGTGCCCTGTGATTGGGGACCAGCATTAACTTGGAATCTGGTTGAAAGCACTCAAAAAGAGCAAAAGATCTTAAGGGGAAATTGGTGGAATCCAGCAGTTAGGGACAGGGGCTTAAGCCCATGGACCCAGGATGGCCACTGCTGGTGCTGAGCCAGAGAGAGAGCAGCAAAGTCAGGCGTTGGTACCTGAGCTGCAGGCACATGTGAGAGTGTCTGGGTGGCAGCGTGCATGAGAGAGTCTGGTGTGGACACTAGCCGGTGCTCTCTAGAACCACAGCCTTTTGTACTCTGCACATGCACTGTGTGAACAGGGTCTGAGTCATGCTCCACACCCTCCCCTGAGAGAGGTCCATGTAGGCACTAGCCAGCACTCTCTAGGACTGGCAAGAGTCTGAACACTCCCAGCCAGGGCCAGCAGAAAATCTCAGTGTGCTTTCTCTGGTTGGGACCTCTCTGGCTGTCTGGACCTGCCCAGACAGCAGCAGCACAGGTAGCCACTGGAAGCCAGCTCTCTGGACTAGTACTTCTCGTGGTTTTGGTAACACTGGGGTAGAAGCGGGAGCTCCTGCGACCCCTAGACTGTGACTGGGGACCTGCTCTGCTGGCAGCAGAGGGGGAGTTAATGTGCTCTGGAGCACCCAGAAGGGAACAGACTGAGGCTTCTGAGACGGAGGTCTGGGTGCAGTTTGTTTTCCTCTAAACCTCCAAAGAACTGCCAAAAGCTGCCAAAGGGAGAAAAAAAAAAATGGACAAAATAAGGGCAGTTGTCTGGCTCAGTTGTTGGAGCATGTGATCTTGGGTTGTGAGATTGAGCCTGTGGGGAGTAGCAATTAAAGAAATAAAAAACTGGAAAAATGGACAAAACATTTTAACAGACACATTTCTATGGGGCACCTGGGTGGTTCAGTGGGTTAAGGCTCTGCCTTCGGCTCAGGTCGTAATCTCAAGAGTCCTGGGATCGAGCCCCACATCAGCCTCTCTGCTCAGCAGGGAGCCTGCCCCGCCCTCCCCGCCCCGGTCCCCTGCCTCTCTGCCTACTTATGATCTCACTCTCTCTCTCTGTCAAAAAAAAAAAAAAAAAAAAAAAAGACACATTTCTAAAGAAGATGTGTAATTGACCAATTAGCACATGAAAAGATGTTCAACAACCTCAGTCATTAGGAAAACGCATCAGAAACCACAATTGAGATATTAATGTATACCCATTAGTGGAAATAGTTAGGACAGACAAAGTGCTTGCAAGGATGTGGAAAATTTGGAACACTCACACACTGCTGGTTGGAATGTAAAATGGTGCAACCACTTGGGAACATGGCTTGACAGTTTCTCACAACTGTTTAGGATACAGCTACCACATGCTAGGCAAATGGAAACATGTTCCCACAAAAACTTGTACACGAATGCTCATAACAGCATTATTCAAAATTGGAAACAATTGGAATGTCCATCAACTGATGAATGGATGAACACAATGTGTCATATCCATCCAGCGGAATATGACTAAGCTATGAAAAAGAGTAAGGGATATTACTCATCCATAAAAACATGTTGCACTGTGAATGAACTTTATGAGCTTGATACTATCTGAAAGAATCCAGTCATGAAAGACCACATACTGCACGATACCACACATGTAATATGTTCAGAACAGGCAAATCCATCAAATGAGACAGCAGAGTAATGGTGCTCTGGGTGAAGGATGGGGAGTGGAGTGTGTGGAGGTGAGAAAATGTGACTGCTGATGTGAGTGATGTTTCTCTTTGAGGAGTTGAAAATGTCCTAAAGTTAGATGTTGATGCTGGTTGCACAACTTTGTGAATATTCTAAAGATCACTGAGCTGTATAGTATAAATGGGTGAACTTTATGGTCTATAAAATATACCTCAATAAAACCATGAAAACTTTAAATACTAAGTTGGTAGGTTTGGCAGCTAATGGAAACCAATTCAAATGAACTGTGCAAGAAAGGCTCCTTAACGCATGTTAGGTTCATAGGACTCTCAAAATCTGTAACATGTTTGTGGTCTTCTTTGCTTCAACACTGCTTATCTCAGTAACATCATTCAATGTCAGTATTTAGATGAAAATATAGTTTCCTTAGGGAATCTTCCTTAATGATCCTAATCCCTCAGACTCCAAACTAAGCATGACATCCAATGATACATTCTCACAGTCTCATACTTTTGTTTTATTGTTACAGTATGTTTAATTGTGTGTCTCAGGCTCCATGTGAGATTTGTGGGTTTTATGACCATGTTTACTTTCTTTACCACTGTATCTTCAGAGTCAATGACAGAACCTGTCATGAAAGAGTCACTCAATATTTGTTGATGAATGAATGAATGAATGAATGAATGAATGAATTTATATAGTAGTTCTATATTCCTAAGGACTAAAGCATTTTTTTAAACTCTCTCTTGCTCAGCTGCTGGCTCCACACAGGAAAGAGATTTATATGGAGCTTCCTTGGACCAGTTTGTGCCATCTTCTCTGTGAGTGGTGACATCACAGCATCCTTAATGATTAACCGGGGATCATTAGAAAAGCAGAGTTTATTTATTTATTAAATTTATTTTTTATTTATTTTCAGCATAACAGTATTCATTACTTTTGCACCACACCCAGTGCTCTATGCAATCTGTGCCCTCTATAATACCCACCACCTGGTACCCCAACCTCCCACCCCCCCACCACTTCAAATCCCTCAGATGGTTTGTCAGAGTCCATAGTCTCTCTTGGTTTACCTCCCCTTCCAATTTCCCCCAGCTCCCTTCTCCTCTCTAACTCCCCATGTCCTTCATGCTATTTGTTATGCTCCACAAATAAGTGAAATCATATGATAATTGACTCTCTCTGTAGAAAAGCAGAATTTTAAGAGGGGTGACAGGAGCAGGCAGGTCCCTGATTCTCACAGCATTGTTTGGTTTTCTAAGACTGCTCCTAGAACTATAACCTCTAACACTGTTGCTTGATTTGGAAATGACTTAAATGTGGAATTGATGTTGCACAGGCTAAGATACAGGTCACAGATTGAAATTTTATTCAATAAAGCTTCTGTGGTTTCCTGAAGGTCAATTTAGTTTTCTTTTTGATGACCCTCTGGATTTTGAAAAGCAAATTGTCATCCCTGAACAGTGATGTATCCACTCTCCAGAACACAAGGTAAGATGGAGAAGAGAGTGACAACCCCACAAACATGTGTGGTACTAAGGACAAAGCCATGTGCCTCAGCAGCCCCTGACACTTCTTTGCGGGGTCTGCTGAAGGGACCTAGAGTAGAGAGATGCAGTTGTCCTGGCCAAAATGTTCTATTCTTTTTTTTTTCCAGAGAGAGAGCCTGAGAGTGTGGGGAGAGGAGGGCTGAGGGAGAGGGAGATTTTTTAGCAGGCTGTATGCTCAATGTGGAGCCTGACATGGGGCTCGATCCAACAATCCTGAGATTATGACCTGAGCTGAAATCAAGGGATGGACTCTTAATGGACTAAGGAACCCAACACCCCTGTTATATTTTTAACCCAAATTTTTAATTCCCTCAGCAACAGGAAGAATTGGCATTGGTTAATAAACATTCTTTGGACTTTTGCCAGCAAAATTCTTGCGACAAATGTGCAGGGAACATTTATGTTCCAATGAAGCACTTAGAAAAACCTGTGACTGCTTTCACAACCCAGCCTAGACTTCCACACCCTCCTCTTGGTTAGGGCTCCTTCTGATCCCTCTTCCATTCCTCTCTATGGAGAAAATCAAATAGTCAATGCCAAATCTTCTGAGAGGCTTCAGCAGTCCTTTGCTCCAGCAACCTTTGTGGAAATTTTTGCTTTTTCTTCCATGTTCTTATTATTATCCTTTCCAAATGAAAATAGAAATCTTCCTTGGCTAATCGAATTATTTATTTATTTATAATTATGTTAATCACCATATAGTTCATCATTAGTTTTTTTTTTTTTTGCCTTTTTTATCTTTTATTTATTTTTATTTTTTTTTTTTTGGCAAATTCTTGTGTCTTTTTTTTTTTTTTTTTTTATTTCCAGCATAACAGTATTCATTATTTTTGCACCACACCCAGTGCTCCATGCAATCTGTGCCTTCTCCAATACCCACCACCTGGTCCCCCCAACCTCCCACCTCCCACCCCTTCACAACCCTCAGATTGTTTTTCAGAGTCCATAGTCTCTCATGGTTCACCTCCCCCTCCAATTTCCCTCAACTCCTTTCTCCTCTCTGTCTCCGCTTGTCCTCCATGATGTTTGCTATGCTCCACAAATAAGTGAAACCATATGATAATTGGCTCTCTCTGCTTGACTTATTTCACTTAGCATAATCTCTTCGAGTCCCGTCCATGTTGACACAAAAGTTGGGTATTCATCCTTTCTGATGGAGGCATAATACTCCATAGTGTATATGAACCACATCTTCCTTATCCATTCGTCTGTTGAAGGGCATCTTGGTTCTTTCCACAGTTTGGAGACCGTGGCCATTGCTACTATAAACATTGGGGTACAGATGGCCCTTCTTTTCACCACATCTGTATCTTTGGGGTAAATGCCCAGTAGTGCAATGGCAGGGTCATAGGGAAGTTCTATTTTTAATTTCTTGAGGAATCTCCACACTGTTCTCCAAAGTGGCTGGACCAACTTGCATTCCCACCAACAGTATAAGAGGGTTCCCCTTTCTCCACATCCTCTCCAACACATGTTTCCTGTCTTGCTAATTGTTTTTTTTAAAATTTATTTATTCTTTTAAAAAAAGTTTATTTATTCTTTTAACTTTTTCCAGTGTTCCAGAATTCATTGTTTATACACTACACCCAGTGCTCCATGCAACATTAGTTTTTGATATTTCCACAATTCATCGTTTGTGTATAACACCAAGTACTCCATGTTATCCATGCCCTCCTTAATACCCATCATTAGCAATCAGGGAAATTAAAATTAAAACCACTTTGAGATACCACCTTACACCAGTTAGAATAGCAAAAATTGACAAGTCTAATTGAATTTAAATTAAAAACAAGGATGGTTTATAAAAAAACTCACAGAAAATAGAAATATTGTTTTTGATATTTTTTGTAATTTTAAATTTTTTATTATGTTCAGTTAGCGACTGTATAGTACACCATTTGTTTTTGATGTGTTCAGTGATTCACTAGTCGCCTATAACACCCAGTTGCCTCTGTTATTTTTTAGTGCCCTGGCCCCAGCACCGAGCCTGATGAAAAAATGCCTCCTCAATAACGTTGAATGAATGAAATTCAGGATCTCCAGGGAGCATTATAAAAGTTTTGAAACTTACATTATGAAGTATCTCTATCCTCCTCATTCCAAATCAAAACTCCACCCTGGTGCCTTGTGGCAATTTTTTCTCTAGTGGATCACAGATTGTAAAGATCAAAGCTGATCACCAGTTAGTCTGAGAACTGAGCACCAGCAGGGGAAGAAAGGAGAATCCATGGGTAAAGATGAGAATGGTTGTCATTTTATTGCCCTGGGTGCATCTTGATTTCCTTTCTCATCCTACCCAGAATGCTGACATTTAAAACCACAGCTCAACTCATCATCTTGGGCTGCACATGGTGCCTGGGCATCCTGCAGGTGGGTCCAGCTGCCCATGTCATGGCTTACCTCTTCACCATCATCAACAGCCTGCAGGGCTTCTTCATCTTCTTGGTGTACTGCCTCCTCAGCCAGCAGGTACCATTGCCCATTCCCACCCAAGATTCCTCCCATCCTTACTCTCCTCAGGGATCTGACCCAAGCATGCTTTGCCTCTGCAGGTCCGGGAACAATACAAGAAATGGTTCAAAGGGATCAGGAATAGAAGAGCTGAGTCTGAGAAATACACACTGTCCAGCAAGGTCATGTCTGATTCTTCCAGACCCAGCATGGTAAGGTCAAGCATTGCTCCTAGAGCACTTCACTAAGTGATCTGTTTTAGTATATGCTTGTCACACTGAACAAGTTTAGTGTGTAGAAGATGATGCCCTGGGGTGGCTCACACTTGCTTTGCTTTTTACTCTTTATCTATTAATTTAATGTTAGTAATTTAGCTGTTAATTAATTATTAACTTTTGGACTGCTCTGTGAAGACAGTGCTTTCACTTGATCTTTGGATCCCATCATTTGTGTCTTCTCAATTATCTTTAATTATTAGCAATGGCCTTTTTTTAAAGGGTTGTTTAAGAATATATTTTGCGACTCTGAAAAACAATCTGAGGGGTTTGAAGTGGCAGGGGGCGGGGTGGGAGGTCGGGATACCAGGTGGTGGGTATGATAGAGGGCACGGATTGCATGGAGCACTGGGTGTGGTGAAAAAATAATGATACTGTTATGTTGAATATAAAAAATTAAACAAACAAACAAACAAACTGAGGGTTGCTGGGGGGGGCAGTTAGAGAAAGGGTGTTTGGGTTACGGACACTGCGGAAGGTATGTGCTATGGTGAGTGCTGTGAAGTGTGTAAACCTGGTGATTCACAGACCTGTACCCCTGGGGCTAATAATACATTCTATGTTAATAAAAATTAAAAATTAAAAAAAAACTTTTTTACACAAAAAAAGAATTTATTTTTGCAGCATTATAGAGGGCACAGATTGCATGGAGCACTGGGTGTGGTGCAAAAATAATGAATACTGTTATGCTGAAAATAAAAAACAAAATAAAATAAAATTACTCATATGTTAAAAAAAAAAGAATATATTTTGCGGGTGCCTGGGTGGCTCAGTGTGTTAAAGCCTCTGCCTTCGGCTCAGGTCATGATCCCAGGGTCCTGGGATCAAGCCCCACTTCGGGCTCTCTGCTCCACGGGGAGCCTGCTTCCTCCTCTCTCTCTGCCTGCCTTTCTGCCTACTTGTGATCTCTCTGTCAAATAAATAAATAAAGTATTAAAAATATATTTTCCTCCTTAGGGAACTGTGTTCATCTTACCTCTTACACATCAACACTCTCATGAAACACCTGCTATTTGGCAGGCATGGCTACTAAGTAAATAAGAATCAGTGATCTGAAGTGGCAATGCACATTCAACTCAGGCTACAGTATCCTATCCTTTTCTGGTACACCCATCTATATCTCATAGTCACTGAGAGCAAGTCTCAGAAAGGCAATCATGGGGGCGGTTGATGTACATGTTTAGAAATTAAACAGAAGTGTTAGCCAGCATTTTGGACTTTGTTATAAGAATGCCTGGTATTTCCAGCATCCTCCAGCCACTGGGAAACGAGGAAGGAAAAGCAGTAATGACATGGGAAAATTTGTGGGGATTGTTATATGGAACCACACTTACTGGTTCAAATTGAACCAAGTTCTCTACCTGTGGTTTCTCACCTCTTCCATTTTCTGTTAAAGACTCCCCTGAGTCTCCCTTCCTATCTAAAGGAGCCTACTTTGCTGCCAGAAAGTCCTCCTGCATGACTTTGTTCACCCAAACTCCGTTAGCACTGGTTCTGCCACTGAATCTTCTGTGTTCTCCCCCTTTCTGAACAAATGTTCTCATCACCTGTTTCACAGAGAAAATAGGAGTCTTTATGATGACACCTTGTGAACTATATGCCATTGGCCATACCAGCTTGCATCCTGTCCACATTCCTAGGTCATTACTGCAAGTTTTTATGTTCCTCTAGGAAGAGTGCTTCCACCTGCTCTTTGGATCCCATCCTTCACACCTTATACGTACGTACACCTTGTACATATCTTTAAGTTATTGTTCCCATATTTTCCTGTCTCTCTCCTTCCCTCGGGCACCATCTCAATAGTATTCCTTCTATAGTCCTGGAAACATTTTAGTTTTCTTCTATCTTAAAAACATATACTACTTGCCTCCCCTTTAGCTACCAGCCAAGAATTGATTTTTCTGTCTCCATTTCCTTGCCTAAAACTTACTCCCTCTTCCCCAAACCCTTACAAATACGGTTTCTTCCCCCATTATGCCACCCAAACAAACATCTCTTAGACCTACAGTGATCTCCATGTCCCTAAAAGTTTTCTCAGCAACTTCTGACATCCTTTATCACAAAACACTTCATCCTTATGCCGTGTAGGTTCTACTCACACACCCTTCCACATCATTCTTCCATTCTCTCTAACTTTCTTTTCTTTGTTTCCTTTATAATTCAGTTGAATGGATCAGCTCCAGAACAACTTCAGCCATCATTGAATTCTTTCATCCTAGACAATAGCATCTATTTTTTAGATTAGTTATAACTAAACACAAATGACAGCCATGTATATTTCTCTAGCTCTGATCTCTGAGATCTAGAGTATTTCCAGGTTCTTATTTCTTATGTCATACAGACACCTGAGCCTCCCAGTAGAAGACTTGCAATCTCTACCCCAATTTAATTATTTCTCATGATGTCTTTCTCTCTCTTGATGGTCCTCTATCATCCTGTGACACTAATCATATCATAAAAGTTACTCTCAACAATGATTTTATTTCCTACCACACCCTATCCATTATCCATTCTTTATCATTTTTATTTTCTCTATATGTCTTCAGTCTGTCCTGCTGACTCAGTCTTCATCACCCCTCCTTAGAAGGCTGCCATCTTTATTTGGCTGAGCAACTGCTGTATCCTAAATGACCACGCCTTTCTACTCTTGCCAGCTTCTCATGCATACGTTACACACAATTCAGAGGGAACTTTTCAAAACACAAATAAAATAAAGTCACTCCCTTTTTAAAAAAAATTATGTTCAGTTAGCCACTCTATAGTACATCATTAGTTTTTGATATAGTGTTCAATGATTCATTAGTTGTACATAACACCCAGTGCTCATCACAATATATGCCTTCCTTAATACCTGTCACCCTGCATGCTCAGAGTGGAGTCTGCTTGAGTTTCTCTCTCCTCTCCCTCTTCCCCCTTATTGCACTCTCTCTCTAAAACTAGTTTATCTTTGCTGATAACAACATTAGGGTTCATGTGCCCCTTCTTTTCACTACATCTGTATTTTTGAGGCAAATACCTAGTATTGTAATTTCTAGCTTGTATAGCAGCTCTATTTTTAATGTCTTGAAGACCCTCCATACTGTTTCCCAGAGTTATATGCAACTAATGAATTGTTGAACAATACATCAAAAACTAATATACCATTTGCTGGCTGATTAAACATAATAAAAAATAAATAAGTAAACCTTTTTAAAAAAGCATAAACATTTATCTTACAAATCTAGAAGTTCAGAGTTTCAAATGGGTCTTATGGGAGTAAAATCAAGGGATCAGCAGAGTTCAGTTCCTTCTGGAGACTATAGGAGAGTTTTTTTTTAAATTAAATTTAATTTTTTTAATTAATTAATTTATTTTCAGAAAAATAGTATTCATTATTTTTTCACCACACCCAGTGCTCCATGCAATCCGTGCCCTCTATAATGCCTACCACCTGGTACCCCAACCTCCCATCCCCCCACCACTTCAAAGCCCTCAGATTGTTTTTCAGAGTCCATAGTCTCTCATGATTCACCTCCCCTTCCAATTTACCCCAACTCCCTTCTGCTCTCTATCTCCTCATGTCCTCCATTCTATTTGTTATGCTCCATAAATAAGTGAAACCATATGATAATTGACTCTCTCTGCTTGACTTATTTCACTCAGCATAATCTCTTCCAGTCCCATTCTAGGAGAGTTTTTAATTTCTCACCTTTTCCAGCACCTAGAGTCTGCCTGCTTTCTTTAAATCATGTCCCCTTGCTCACTGCAGTATCTTCAAATGTCTCTCACTCTCATTCTCTTTCCCTTGTTTTGTCAGTTGTATCTCCTTTCCTGACTTTGACTCTCTTTCCCTGAAAAAGACCTTAGTCATTGTACTGCCTCACTTCCCATCTGAGATACTTAATTTTATCTCAAAGTCCATTTTTTTCCATGCAGAGTGACATGTTCACAGGATCCAGAGATGAGAATGTGGGCATCTTTGGGAGAATCATTACTCTTTCTACTGTACATAGTTTTGGTTTGCCTATTGTAGAACTACTAACATCTGTCTGGTATTATTGTGTTTGAGTAAATGTCAACCTCCCTCTCTTGAGATGATCTTCACAGTGGAGAAAGAGAATTTCTGTGAGAAAAATAGCAGCAGATAGCCAAGGAAGGTGTCTAAAATGCAAGTCATCTGATCAGCTGTTTCTACTGTCTATGAGCAAATGACCAAGCAAATCCATTCCTTAGTGTAGTTGTATTTTCTCCTGTCTTGTAAAATTTGGTTCCTCTGGTGTTTAAAGATATAGGAGTATCTCTTACTCATCCTGGCATGTCTTCTCTGGCTTCCTGAAGACTTGTTCAAGAAAAACACAATAGTTCCTCTTACATTCAGTTCTGAGTAATTTCACATAGCATCATTTTTATAAACTTATTGTGTAGAGATAAGCATGTGAAGTTGTCTAACTCAAACACCGGAAATAACACTAAGCTTTCTATAGACCCAGGAACAAATAACTCATATTGGGGAATGGAAAGGATAAGGGGGGGAAAAAGGAGAATTAGTTTTTTTTCCTTTACATTTTAGGTAATGACAACATGTAACATTTCCAATCTTGTGTTAATTTCCCACCTACCTTCTTTCATTTCTCTACACATAAAGCAGCATTTCACAAACCTTGAAGCAGAGGGATCAGGACATACATCTTGAAAGAGACAGATAATTTTTTTTCTTTAGCACATTTCATTGTTCTTATCTTCTGTAACTTGGGGGTTAGGATTTGTAGGGAGATGAGGCTTCTGGGGAAGACCAGGGTCTCCCCAAATGTGATATGGTATGGCCTTTATCTTCCTCTGACATATTCACCTGGCAAGGAAATTTTTTGATTGAAGGCCTCATTAAATTTCTTATTTATTTTTTCAGAGGAAACTTTAAAAAATTTATTTATTTAAAGGGAGAGAGTGAACATGAGTGGGAGGGGCAGAGGGAGAGGGAGAGAGAATCTCAAGCAAACTCTGCAATTAGCATGAAGTCCAACGTTGGGCTCATTTGTACAAACCTCCTCATGACCTGAGCTGAAACCAAGGGTCAGACATGTAACTGACTGAACCACCCTGATGTCCCAAAGGAATCTTTAGAATTATCTTTGTGTAGTCTTTTATAACCTTTCTAAATATTATTTTTTCTAGGTTAATTAAAAAATATCTTGAGTTATATCCACTTATCCCATGGAAAATTGCAACTGTTATTCTCTGAGCCACTGAGAGGATAAACAAGGCTTTGTTGTCTGTGTTTCAAGAAATTCACCATGTCAACAATGTGAAAGAAGTCAACAATGTTTGAGATCAAGATCTGCATAATCTGGAATTTTTTTGTGTCCTTCTTTGCGCTCAGAAAACTTTCAACATATAAAGGGCCATATGTAGCCCAATTTCTTGATCACTTTGGGTTACACTCTTTTCTGAAACCTCTCCTTCCTACAAAGACTTTTCCAGATGCTGAACATCTAAGTGCTGGAATACTTAACTCAGCATGTTTTCCTACCAAAAAACACCCATAGGAATGGAAAATTTCATACCATAGTATGGATTTTGAAATTTCGTGTTTTGTGTTTAATCACTCATTCAAAGATACTGATTTCTCGCTTGGTCTAAGGGAGAGACCAAAAGAGACTCAGGTTTTGCCTTCATGGAGATTTCAGGGGGGAAATAAAGTGATTTTTGCAGCTAGAGTTGACTCCCAGGTGGAAAGATTCCTATAAATCAGAATTCTATTACTGGACAATTGAAGTATAATCCGTTTCACAGACACCATCTAGTTTCATCCTTACATGATGATACAGATTGAAAACTGAGATCATGATATGTATGTTTTAGTCTTTGTGGGCCAGTGTATTAGTCAGGGTTGTCCAGAGAAATAGAACCAACAGGACACACACACACACACACACACACACACACACACACACACACACCTTTTTTTAAAAAAATTAAATTTATTTATTTTCAGCATAACAGTATTCATTATTTTTGCACCACACCCAGTGCTCCATGCAATCCGTGCCCTCTATAATACCCACCACCTGGTACCCCAACCTCCCACCCCCCGCCCCTTCAAAACCCTCAGATTGTTTTTCAGAGTCCATAGTCTCTCATGGTTCACCTCCCCTTCCAATTTCCCCCAACTCCCTTCTCCTCTCTATCTCCTCATGTCCTCCATTCTATTTGTTATGCTCCACAAATAAGTGAAACCATATGATAATTGACTCTCTCTGCTTGACTTATTTCACTCAGCATAATCTCTCCCAGTCCCATCCATGTTGCTACAAAAGTTGGGTATTCATCCTTTCTGATGGAGGCATAATACTCCATAGTGTATATGGACCACATCTTCCTTATCCATTCATCTGTTGAAGGGCATCTTGGTTCTTTCCACTGTTTGGCGACCATGGCCATTGCTGCTATGAACATTGAGGTACAGATGGTCCTTCTTTTCACGACATCTGTATCTTTGGGGTAAATACCCAGGAGTGCAATGGCAGGGTCATAGGGAAGTTCTATTTTTAATTTCTTGAGGAATCTCCACACTGTTTTCCAAAGAGGCTGCACCAACTTGCATTCCCACCAACAGTGTAAGAGGGTTCCCCTTTCTCCACATCCCCTCCAACACATGTTGTTTCCTGTCTTGCTAATTTTGGCCATTCTAACTGGTGTAAGGTGATACCTCAATGTGGTTTTAATTTGAATCTCCCTGATGGTTCGTGATGATGAACATTTTTTCATGTGTCTGATAGCCATTTGTATGTCTTCATTGGAGAAGTCTCTGTCCATATCTTCTGCCCATTTTTTTATATGATTGCCTGTTTTGACACACACAACTTTTTTTTTAAATTTTTTATTTTTTATAAACATATATTTTTATCCCCAGGGGTACAGGTCTGTGAATCACCAGGTTTACACACTTCACAGCACTCACCAAAGCACATACCCTCCCCAATGTCCATAATCACACCCCCTTCTCCCAAACCCCCTCCCCCCAGCAACCCTCAGTTTGTTTTGTGAGATTAAGAGTCACTTATGGTTTGTCTCCCTCCCAATCCCATCTTGTTTCATTGATTCTTCTCCTACCCACTTAAGCCCCCATGTTGCATCACCACTTCCTCATATCAGGGAGATCATATGATAATCATGTTTAGCGAAATAAGACACACACAACTTTCATGAAGTGATTTACAATGAGGTATGGACTCACATGATTATGGAGCTAACTCCCACAGTCTTCTGTCTGCAAGCTGGAGACACAAAAAGATGTTGGTGTATGATGAAGTTCTGGGAGGACAAAAGCTGATGGTGTAGTTCCATTCTGGGTCTGAAGGCCTGAGAACCAGGTGTGTTGATTATCAAAGATGGATGTTCCAGTGAAACCATCAGACTGAATTAACTCAAGCTTCTTCCACTTTTTTATTTTATTCAGGCCCTCGACGGAATGGATGATACCCATCCGCATTGGAGAGGGCCTTCTCTTTTACCCAGTCCAATTCAAATGTTTATCCCTTTTGGAAACACCCTCACAGATTCACCCAGAATTCATTTTTTAACCAGCTATCTTGCATCCTGTGGCCCTATCAAGTTGACACATGAAATTGACCACCATGGATAGACTCTAGAGCAACAGTTTAATGCTGCCATTGTAGCATGAAATTCTTTTTTCTTTTTTTTTTTGTTTTTAAGATTTTATTTATTTATTTGCCAGAGAGAGACACAGCGAGAGAGGGAACACAAGCAGGGGGAGGGGGACTGGGAGAAGCAGGCTTCCCGCTGAGCAGGGAGCCAGATGTGGGGCTTGATCCCAAGGACCCTGAGATCATGATCCAAGCTGAAGGCAGATGCTTAATGACTGAGCCATCGAGGCACCCCCAGTCTTCTAGTTGTTACAGCAGAAGGGTAATTTTGGACACTTTTCTCCTATGGCCACGAGGGGATATTTTTCCTTATTTTCAGTTTATTTTCTTTCTTTTCTTTATTCAGTTTATTTTCTTTATTTTCAGTGGATTATTTTGATTACTATGTTGTTGCTTCCTCAATTTATAATTCTTTTCATTTCTATAAGATTTCATACATATTAGTCTATAATATATTATATACGTCAGCGGTTTCCCTTTTGCCTAACCCTTTAGATCTTACAGTCAGAGCATTCTCTTTATTTCGACAGTCCCAACCTTGTTTCCACTGAAATAATTCTTCAGAGAAAGTCTCTCCTTACACAACACAACAAAACAAAACAAAACTTCAATGGCTTTCAATATTCACAAGATTTTAGTATGGTATTTAACGGTTTATCAAAATCAGGTTTTAGAGTCTACATTTCCTGGATCTGAAATCTCTGCCGCAGGCAGTGAGTCTATCCCTCCAAATCTTATTTTTCCTCATGTCACTTGGCCTAGAGGAGTCCCATCGTCATCTAGTCCTACTGAAATTCTTTTTTTTTTAAATTTATTTTCAACATAACAGTATTAATTATTTTTGCACCACACCCAGTGCTCCATGCAGTCCGTGCCCTCTATAATACCCACCACCTGGTACCCCTACCTCCCACCCCCTGCCTCTTCAAAACCCTCAGATTGTTTTTCAGAGTCCATAGTCTCTCATGGTTCACCTCCCCTTCCAATTTCCAACTCCCTTCTCCTCTCTATCTCCCCATGTCCTCCATGTTATTTGTTATGCTCCACAAATAAGTGAAACCATATGATAATTGACTCTCTCTGCTTGACTTATTTCACTCAGCATAATCTCTTCCAGTCCCATCCATGTTGCTACAAAAGTTGGGTATTCATCCTTTCTTATGGAGGCATAATACTCCATAGTGTATATGGACCACATCTTCCTTATCCATTCATCCGTTGAAGGGCATCTTGGTTCTTTCCACTGTTTGGCGACCATGGCCATTGCTGCTATAAACATTGGGGTACAGATGGCCCTTCTTTTCGCTACATCTGTATCTTTGGGGTAAATACCCAGGAGTGCAATGGCAGGGTCATAGGGAAGTTCTGTTTTTAATTTCTTGAGGAATCTCCACACTGTTTTCCAAAGAGGCTGCACCAACTTGCATTCTCACCAACAGTGTAAGAGGGTTCCCCTTTGTCCACATCCCCTCCAACACATGTTGTTTCCTGTCTTGCTAATTTTGGCCATTCTAACTGGTGTAAGGTGATATCTCAATGTGGTTTTAATTTGAATCTCCCTGATGGTTCGTGATGATGAACATTTTTTCATGTGTCTGATAGTCATTTGTATGTCTTCATTGGAGAAGTGTCTGTTCATATCTTCTGCCCATTTTTTGATATGATTGTCTGTTTCATTATAGATCCTGGATATCAACCTTTTGTCTGTACTGTCATTTACAAATATCTTCTCCCATTCCGTGGGTTGCCTCTTTGTTTTCTTAACTGTTTCCTTTGCTGTGCAGAAGCTTTTGATTTTGATGAAGTCCCAAAAGTTCATCTTCGCTTTTGTTTCCTTTGCCTTTGGAGACATATCTTGAAAGAAGTTGCTGTGGCTGATATCGAAGAGATTACTGCCTATGTTCTCCTCTAGGATTCTGATGGATTTCTGTCTCACGTTGAGGTCTTTTATCCATTTTGAGTTTATCTTTGTGTACGGTGTAAGAGAATGGTCGAGTTTCATTCTTCTACATATAGCTGTCCAGTTTTCCCAGCACCATTTATTGAAGAGACAGTCATTTTTCCACTGTATATTTTTTCCTGTTTTGTCGAAGATTAATTGACCATAGGGTTGAGGGTCCATATCTTGGCTCTCTACTCTGTTCCACTGGTCTATGTTTCTGTTTTTATGCCAATACCATGCTGTCTTGGTGATCACAGCTTTGTAGTAAAGCTTGAAATCAGGTATGGTGATGTCTCCAGTTTTATTTATTTATTTTTTTAACATTTTCTTAGTGATTTGGGGTCTCTTCTGATTCCATACAAATTTTGGATTATTTGCTCCAGCTCTTTGAAGAATACCGGTGGAATTTTGATCAGAATAGCATTAAAAGTAAGTATAGATTGCCCTAGGCAGCATAGACATTTTAACAATGTTTATTCTTCTGATCCAAGAGCATGGAATGGTCTTCCATCTTTTTGTTTCTTCTTCAATTTCTTTCATGAGTGTTCTGTAGTTCCTTGAATACAGATCCTTTACCTCTTTGGTTAGGTTTATTCCCAGGTATCTTCTAGTTCTTGGTGCTATAGTAAATGGAATAGATTCTCTAATTTCCCTTTCTGTATTTTCATTGTTATTGTATAAGAAAGCCACTGATTTCTATACATTGACTTTGTATCCTGCCACGTTGCTGAATTGCTGTATGAGTTCTAGTAGTTTGGGGGTGGAGCCTTTTGGGTTTTCCATATAAAGAATCATGTCTTCTGCAAAGAGAGAGAATTTGACTTCTTCCTTGCCAATTTGGATACCTTTTATTTCTCTTTGTTGTCTGATTGCTGTTGCTAGGACTTCTAATACTATGTTGAACAAGAGTGGTGAGAGTGGGCATCCTTGTTGTGTTCCTGATCTCAACGGGAAGGCTGCCAGCTTTTTCCCATTGAGGATGATATTTGCTGTGGGTCTTTCATAGATAGATTTGATGAAGTTCAGGAATGTTCCCTCTATCCCTACACCTTGAAGCCTTTTAATCAGGATTGGATGCTGGATTTTGTCAAATGCTTTTTCTGCATCGATTGAGAGGACCATATGGTTCTTCTCTCTTCTCATATTAATTTTTTCTATCCCATTGATTGATTTGCGAATGTTGAACCACCCTTGCAGCCCAGGGATGAATCCCACCTGGTCATGGTGGATAATCTTTTTAATGTGCTGTTGGATCCTGTTGGCTAGGATCTTTTTGAGAATCATAGAATCCATATTCATCAGGATATTGGTCTGAAATTCTCCTTTTTTGTAGGGTCTTTGCCTGGTTTGGGGATCAGGGTAATGCTGGCTTCATAGAAAGAGTCTGGAAGTTTTCCTTCTGCTTCAATTTTTTTTTAAACAGCTTCAGGAGAATAGGTGTTATTTCTTCTTTGAAGATTTGGTAGAATTCCCCAGGGAATCCATCAGGTCCTGAGCTCTTGTTTTTTGAGAGGTTTTTGATCACTGCTTCAATCTCGTTACTAGATATCGGTCTATTCAGGTTGTCAATTTCTTCCTGGTTCAAATTTGGGAGTTTATAGTCTTCCAGGAATGCATCTGTTTCATCTAGGTTGCTTATATTGTTGGCATATAACTGTTGTGAATAACTTCTGATGATTGTTTCTACTTCCTTAGTGTTCGTTGTGATCTCTCCCTTTTCATTCATGATTTTATTAATTTGGGCTTTCTCTCTTTTCTTTTGGATTAGTGTGGCCAGTGGTTTATCGATCTTATTTATTCTTTTATAAAACCAGCTTCTAGTTTCATTGGTATGTTCTACTGTATCTCTGGTTTCTACCTCATTGATCTCAGCTCTAATCTTGATGATTTCCCTTATGTGTGGAGTTGGGTTGATTTGTTGTGGATTCTCCAGTTCTTTAAAGTGTAGAGACAGCTGCTGTGTTCTGGATTTTTCAATTTTTTTTGAGAGAGGCTTGGATAGCTATTATTTCCCCCTTAGGACGGCCTTTGCTGTATCCCATAGGTTTTCGACTGAAGTGTCTTCATTCTCATTGGTTTCCATGAATTGTTTCAGTTCTTTGATCTATTGGTTTCCATGAATTGTTTCAGTTATTCTTTGATCTCCTGGTTGATCCAAGTATTCTTAAGCAAGGTGGTCTTTAGCTTCCAGGTGTTTGAGTTCTTTCCGAACTTTTCCTTGTGATTGAGCTCCAGTTTCAAAGCATTCTGATCTGAGAATCTGCAGGGAATCATCTCAGTCTTTTGGTATTGGTTGAGTCCTGATTTGTGACCCAGTATGTGGTCTATTCTGGAGAAGGTTCCATGTGCACTTGAGAAGAATGAGTATTCTGTTGTTTTAGGGTGGAATGTTCTGTCTATATCTATGAGGTCCATCTGGTCCAATGTTTCATTCAAT
The DNA here is from genome assembly GCF_009829155.1 of Mustela erminea. Lineage (NCBI taxonomy): Eukaryota > Metazoa > Chordata > Mammalia > Carnivora > Mustelidae > Mustela > Mustela erminea. The sequence continues at coordinate 10,530,503 of NC_045614.1, forward strand.
GCTCTTGTTTCTTTATTAATTATCTGCTTCGATGATCTATTTTTTAGAAAGGCGTGTTAAGATCTCCTACTATTAATGTATTCATATCAATATGACTCTTTATCTTGATTAACAGTTTTCTTATGTAATTGGCTGCTCCCATATTGGGGGCATAGATATTTACAATTGTTAGATCATCTTGGTTAATAGTCCCTTTAAGGATTATGTAGTGTCCTTCTTTATCTCTGACTACAGTCTTTAGTTTAAAATCTAATTTATCTGATATGAGAATCACTACCCCAGCCTTCTTTTGAGGCCCATTGGCATGAAAGATGCTTCTCCATCCCTTCACTTTCAGTCTGGGTATATCTTTAGGTTCAAAATGGATCTCTTGTAGACAACATATGGATGGGTCCTATCGTTTTATCCAATCTGCAACCCTGTGCCGTTTTATGGACGCATTTAGGCCATTCACATTGAGAGTGATTATTGATAGATACGTTTTTATTGACATCGTGTTACCTTTGAAGTCTTTCTTTCTGTACGTTGTCTCTATATTTCTGTTCAATGCGATTCTTAGCATTTTTCCCCTTTTATAGAACCCCCCTTAATATTTCCTGCAGTGTTGGCTTGGTGGTTGCGTAGTCTTTTAAGCCTTGCTGGTCTTGGAAACTCTTTATCTCTCCATCCATTTTGAATGTCAGTCTTTCTGGATAAAGTATTCTTGGCTACATGTTCTTCTCATTTAATGCCCTGAATATATCTTGCCAGCCCTTCCTGGCTTGCCAGGTCTCTGTGAACAGGTCTGACGTTATTCTGATGGGCTTTCCTCTGTATGTAAGGAGGCTCTTTGTCCTAGCGGCTTTCAAGAGATTAAAAAAAAAAGAGAGAGATTATAACTACAATTATGATTCCTCAATTTGACTATTAGGTGCCTTGATGTTTTTTTGGAATGTATAATCTTGGGTGGAGACTGTTCGGCCTCTAGTACATGAACGCAGGTTCCACTCGCGAGATTGGGAAAATTTTCATGAAGAACTTGTTCCACTATATCTTCTAGACTTCTTTCTTTCCCCTCCCCTTCAGGGATTCCAATAATTCTGACGGAACGCTTCATGGCATCATTTATTTCCCTGATTCTATTTTCGTGGTTTCTAAGCTCTTTGTTGCAGGCTTCCTCCTGATCCTTTCTCTCTATCTGTTTGTCCTCCAGACCACTAATTCTATCTTCTGTCTCAGTTACCCTAGCTTTGAGAGTATTTATATTAGATTGGAACTCATTGAGAGCATTGTGAAGCTCATCCCTAGTAGCTTTCAGCTCAGCCTTAACATTGTGAACATCCAGTCTGGTCGCTTTCAGTTCGGCCCTAATCAATTCCATTTGGTCACCCATGGCTTTCTCCAACCTAGCTATTGCCTGGATAATTGTTAGTCTGAATTCTCTTTCTGACATATTGTCTATGTTGATAGCTGTTAGCTCTGTTGCAGAAGATCCATCCTCTCTATTTTTCTTCTGTTGGGCATTCCTTCTCCTAGTCATTTTGGTGAGAGATGACTGAACAGATGTAGCTGGATGTATTGACCGTGGTGCAGTCAAGGTGCACCCTGGAACGCTTCTGAGCAATCAGGATTCCCTACCTAAATGAGAGAAGAAAGAAAAGAAAAAGAAAAAAAGAGAGAGAGAGAGAGACAAGAAAAAAGGGAAGATAAAAGAGAAGGTTCAGCCCAAATGGGCCCCACGGTAAGATTTATGAAGTATACAAATAAAAACAGACAAACAAAAAGACTGATAAAAGTATATGACAAGAGAAAAAAATATATATGCAAATAAAGGAAGCACCTTGTCAAAAAGAACCCCAAGTGTAAGATTTATATACTATCAGGACAAACACAAAAACACAGAAACGGTGGTGGAAGAAAAAGATGGGAGAGTGGTTGTAAGTTCTCAGTGTGGGTGAGGAAGGTTGTTTTGATTCTTCTTGGATGTATCTTGATATCTTTGTTGAAGGACTCAACTTTCCTAAGATAAAGAGGGATTAAGAATTGCTTTACCTATAGGGGTAGTATTGATTGGGGAAAGGGGATTACTTTGAAGTTTAACTCTATATGAATATTAGAAAATAAAAATAAAAAGGAATAAACTATACTAAACTAAACTAAAATTAAAAAAAATAAATTCAAAAAATAGAAATGCAAAAGAAAAACACAGGTGTATGTATCAAAAAGTTCAGGTTAGAAGGTTATTATGGAATTTGATGTACTGGACAGCTCACTGTGATGGTAAATAGGTTAAAAAATTATCTATATAAAAAAAATGAACCAGAATAGTGGGAATGAGTTAAAAATAAAAGTTGTCCTATGAAGTAGTGGTGTTTGTTCTCTTGTAGTCTTTTTTTTTTTTTTCCTTTCTTGGTTGGATTTCTGGGGGAGGGGCCTGCTCTGTGGATTTTCAGTCAATGATGTTCCCTGAGTTACATCCTCCTGCCCCCCTCAAGGGGGTGGGCTCTGAGGAAACTAGTTTTTTTCAGGCTTTTGTTCTCTGGAGGTTTTTATGTTTGTTCACTTTTTTTTCTCTCACCTTGGCCGCTTTTGGTGGTTTTTGTTGTTTTAGAGGAAAAGAAACTGCACCCTGACCTCCCTCTCAGAGAGAAGCCTCAGTCTGGCTGCAGAGCCCAAACAAGTTCCTCCTTGGTTGCTGGCAGAGCAAATTCCCAGTTGTGGTCCCTGGGGACACAGGATCTTTTACTTGTACCCCAAACCACGGCAGCGGCGGCTGTCTGGGTAGCTCCAGACCGCCAGAGAGGTTCTAAGCAACGATCTCACACTGAGATTTTCCCATTGGCCGGGGCTGGGAGTGCCTGGTCTTTCTGGGTCTAAAAGCACCCGGCTTGTGCACACCTCTTTCAGGGCAGGCTGTGGGTCGTGCACGTGTTTCAGGCTTTGAGAACGGGGCACAGGTCCGAAAGCACCAGGCTGGGCCTTCGCGCACCTCTTTCAGGGGAAAGTTTGGGGCGCAAGTCTTAGGCTCTGAAACAATGGCGCAGGTCAAAGAGAGCCGGCTGGGCCTTTGTGTACCTCTTTCAGGGGAGGGTGATGGGCGCCCGCATCTCAGGCTCTATAGCAGGGCTGTGCATTCTGTCGTCTGGCGAGGCTCCCAGCCCCTCACAAGAGCTGGACCCCATGTGTTCTCGGGTGTGCTTGCTGCTTAGGGACCAATACCTGGTTTCTCCGCTGCACTCTCTCTGGCTCAGCGCCAGGGGAGGCTGTCCTGGGACCGGGGACTTATGCCCCTGTCCCCAGCCGCTCCAATTCCCACAATCCCCCCCCCCCCCCCCCCCCCCCCGCGATCCTTTGCTTTTGGAGTGCTTTCAACCAGTCTCCAAGTTAATGCTGGTCCCCAGAGGCAGGGCACTCTTGCTTGTATTGTATTAGTTTCCAACCGGTTGCCTCTGGTGGCTCCCTCCCCCTTTTGTTTATCTTCCAATATCAGTCTGCTGTTCCCACACCACTTTACCTGCCCACTGGTGTCTTCTGCCTCTGTAGAGATCCAGATGTGTATAATTCTGATCTCAGGCTGATTTCATGGGTGATTGGAGTTCTTTGGTAGGTAATCAGCTCACTTTAGGGTACAGGTTTAAAAGGCGCCTCCTCCTACTTCTCTGCCATCTTGTCGGCAATGATTTTTTTAATTAATTTTTTTCAGTGTTCCAAGATTCATTGTTTATGCACCACACCCAGTGCTCCATGCAAAAGGCAATGATTTTATTTAAATTCCAAGTAGTTAACATGCAATCAATATTAGTTTCAGGTGTGTAATAGAGTGATAAACATTTCTATAATAAAAATATTTTTAAAAATATATATCTGTTATCTAAGGGTGAAAGTTTGACTTCTTCTTTGCCAACTTGGCTGCCTTTCATTTCCTTCATTTTCTGATTCCTGAAGCTAGGACATGATACACTTTGTAGAAACCGAAAAGGCTTCATGTAAAAATTTCTAGAACTCATACAGGAATTCAGCAAAGTTGCAAGATATAAAATCAAAGCACAGAAATCAGTTGCATTACGATACACTAACAATGAAGCAGAGGAAAGAGAAATCAAGGAATCAATCCCATTTATACTTGCACCAAAAATCACAAGATACTGAGGAATAAATCCAGAAGTGGACTCTCAACTCTATAGTCAACTAATCTTCAAAAAAGCAGAAAAGGATATCCAATGGAAAAAAGACAGTCTCTTCAATAAATGGTGTTGGGAAAACTGGACAGCCACCAGTAGAAGAATGAAACTGAACCACTTTTTATACCACACACAAAAATAAACTCAATATGGATGAAAGACTTAAATGTGAGACAGGAATCTATCAAAATACTAAAGGAGAACACTCTACCTCAGCCACAGCAACTTCTTGATAGATACATCTCTGAAGGCAAGCAGGAAAAATGAATTATTGGGATTTTATCAGGATAAAAAGCTTTTGCACAGCAAAAGAAACAGTCAACAAAACTAAAAGGCAGCCTATAGGATGGGAGAAGATATTTGAAAATGACTTATCAGATTAAGGATAGTATCCAAAATCTATAAGAACTATTCAAGCTCAAGATCCAAAACAATGAATCCAGTCAAGAAATGGGCAGAGGACAGGAATAGATATTACTTGGGAAGAGGACATACAAGTTGCTAACAGACACATGAAAAAAATGCTCACACCACTCCTAATCATCCCTCATAAATACAAATCAAAACCACAATGAGATACCATCTCACACCAGTAAGAATAGCTAAAATTAACAACTCAGGAAACAACAGGTGTTGCTGAGCATGCAGAGAAAGGGAAACACTCTTGCACAGTTGGTGGGAATGCAAACTGGTACAGCCACTATGGAAAACAGTATGAAGGTTCCTCAAAAAGTTAAAAATAAAACCACCCTTCAACCTAGACATTGCACTAGTAGGTATTTATCCAAATGATATAAACATAATGATTCAAAGGGGCACATGCATCCCAATATTTATAGCAACAATGCCCACAATAGCCAAAACATGGAAGGGGCCTAAATGTCCACCAACAGATGAATAAATAAAGAAGATGTGGTATGTGTGTGTGTGTGTGTGTGTGTGTATTACTTAGACATCAAAAGGAATGAAATCTTGTCCTTCACAAACACATGGATGGAATGAGAAGGTATTATGTTAAGCAAAGTAAGTCAGTCAGACAAAAATAGATACTATACAATTTGACTCATATGTGGAATTTAAGAAAATAAACATGTGCAAAGAACAAAAGAAGAGACAGAGGCAAACCAGAAACAGTCTCTTAACTACAGAAAACACACTGATGGCCACTCTCTAAAGAAGACATAGGAATGGCTCATTAACACATGAAAGATGCACAACATCACTAATCATTAAGGAAACACAAATCAAACCATAATATGACACCACTTCGCACACACTACAAAGGCTATTTTCAAAGCTAAAACAGAAAATAAGAGTTGGCAAGGATATGGGGAAATTGGAACTCTGTGGTGCTTTGCTGATGACAATAAGAAGTGACATGGTAGCTGCAGGGAACAGTGTGTCAGTTTCTCAAAAACTAAAACATAGAACTATCATGTGATCCATTAGTTTTACTTGTGTGTGTATACATACTTGTATGCCCCAAAGAATTTATAGTAGTAAACAGATATTTGTACACAAATTTTCATAAAGCTTTATTTACAGTACCCAAAATGTGGAGACAACCCTAATACCCAAAGAGGGTGTGGATGAACAAGGTGTGTTGAACATGTACAGTGAAAGATCCTTCAGACTGTAAAATCAATGGAACTCTGGCACAGGATACAACATGGATGAAGCTTGCCAACATTAAACTAAGTAAAAGAAGCTAAACACAAAAGGACAAGTATTATATTATTACATTATTATTATTCTATATGAGTTACCTACAGTACTCTGTTTTAGAGAGATAAAGTAGGATGGTGGGAGCCAGGAGCTGGGCAGAGGGGCAATGGGGAGTTTGTTTCATGGGGACAAAGGTTCAGTTTGAGATGTTGAGAAAGTTCTGGAGATGGATATAGACAGAGGTTGTGTAATGGGGAGAAAGTACTTAATGTGACATAACTGAATACTTTAATTTTTTAAAAGATTTTATTTATTTATTTGACAGAGAGTGAGAGATCACAAGTTGGCAGAGAGGCAGGTAGAGGGAGGGGGTCAGGCTTTCCACTGAGCAGATGGCCTGATGCAGGGCTTGATCCCAGGACCCTAGATCATGACCTGAGCTGAAGGCAGAGGCTTAACCCACTGAAACACCGAGACATCTGATACTTTAAAATTTTAAAATAATATATTTAATATATATCTTATAATGTCAAAAATGATGAAAAAATTCTTTAGAAAATTGTCAGTGCCATAAATATCCTCATATTATATAGAAGAGGGAATCCACAGTTCAGGAGATAAGGCAAATTGTAATGGTTTATTTTGTGTGATTCAATACCTCAACCCCAAAGTATACCTAAAATAAGATTTCAGAAGACATAAAACTCAACATAAGGTCATTGAGAAATAACCTGGTGAGGTTGTAATATCTTCTTTGACAAGCTCTACAGAGTCATGTAATCTTGTAAGACATGGTTACCATGAACAAGCTCAAACTGAAATGGATTTGTGCTAAGGACAACCCATTCTGAACTGGCAGACAGGCCATGTCAGCAGTCCACAACCATCTGAGATATTGTGTTCATAGTTCATGTAAGAGTTCACCATTCTCATATAAACTGGGTGAGCCACAGGGATTTCTCAAAATGGCAAATTCTTCATGGCATCTCCATGAATCAAATTGATGGGCAGTTTACTAAGGACCCATTCAATCTGAGTAACCAACACAATAAAAAGAATTAAAAACTCTGTAAAGGATCGGTACTCCAGGAACTACAGAACACGCATGAAAGAAATTGAAGAAGACACAAAAAGATGGAAGACCATTCCATGCTCATGGATCGGAAAAATAAACATTGCTAAAATGTCTATATTGCCTAGAGCAATCTATACTTTCAATGCCATTCCGATCAAAATTCCACGAGCATTTTTCAAAGAGCTTGAGCAAGCAATTCAAAAATTTGTATGGAATCAGAAGAGACCCAGAATTGCTAAGGATATGTTGAAAAAGAAAAAAAAAAAAACCTAGGGGCATCATGTTGCCTGATTTCAAGCTTTACTACAAAGCTGTGATCACCAAGACAGCATGGCACTGGCATAAAAACAGACACATAGCCCTGTGGAACAGAGTAGAGAGCCCAGATATGGACCCTCAACTCTATGGTCAATTAATCTTTGACAAAGCAAGAAAAAATATACAGTGGAAAAAAGTCTTTTCAATAAATGGTGCTGGGAAAATTGGACAGTTATATGTAAAAGAATGAATCTTGACCATTGTCTTAACACCATACACGAAGATCAATTCAAAATGGATAAAAGACTTCAACATGAGCCAGGAATCCATCAGAATCCTAGAGGACAGGACTGGAAGAGATTATGCTGAATGAAATAAGTCAAGCAGAAAGTAAATTATCATATGGTTTCACTTACTTGTGGAGCATAACAAATAACATGGAGGACAAGGGGAGATGGAGAGGAGAAGGGAGTTGGGGGAAATTGGAAGGGGAGGTGAACCATGAGAGACTATGGAATCTAAAAAACAATTTGAGTGTTTTGAAGGGGCAGGGGGTGGGAGGTTGGGGGAACCAGGTGATGGGTATTAGGAAGGGCACGGATTGCATGGAGCACTGGGAGTGGTGCAAAAGCAATGAATGCTGTTACACTGAAAAGAAATAAATTAAAAAAAAATCCTAGAGGAGAACATAGGCAGTAACCTCTTTGATACCAGCCACAGCAAGTTCTTTCAGGACATGTCTCCAAAGGCAAAGGAAACAAAAGCAAAAATGAACTTTTGGGACTTCATCAAGATCAAAAGCTTCTGCACAGCAAAGAAAACAGTCAGCAAAACACAGAGGCAACAACCCACGGAATGGGAGAAGATATTCACAAATGACACTAAAAAAAATATTAAAAAAAAAGAAAGAACAACTGTTGGCAATGATTTGGTAAAAAAGAAACTCTTGCACTGTAGGTGGGAATATAAACAGGTGAAGCCAATATAGAAAATAGTATGGAGGTTCCTCAAAAGTTAAAAATAGAACTACTTTATGATCCAGTAAACATACTTCTGGGTGGGTAACTACCCCCCCCAAAAAAAAAACTAATTCAAAGGATTACATTTTTATAGCAGCATTATTTACAGTAGCTAAGCCATAGAAGCAAACCAAAAATCCATTAACAGACAAATGGTTAAAGAAGATGTCATATAATTATACATAAAATAGAATATTATTCAGCCATAAAAGAGAATGAAATCATCCCATTTGCAATGCATGGACAGAGATACAGAATGTAATGCTAAGTAAAAGATGTCAGCAATAGAAAGACAAATACCATATGATTTCACTCATATGAAGAACTTAGGAAACCAAACAAATGAGCAAAGGAAAAAGAGAGAGAAAAACAAACTGGAAACAGTCTCTTTACTCTAGAGAACAAACTGATGGTTATCAGAGGGGAAAAGGGGGGCATGGGTGAAGGAGGTGATGGGGATTAAGGAGTGCAATTCCTCAGACCAACCCTGGGTGATCTATGGAAGTATTGAATCACTATATTGTACAACTGAAACTAACATTACCCTGTATGTTAACTACACCAGAATCAAAACTTAAAATAATTTAAAAAATAAAATTAATGGTTAAAAAAAACAGGCAATGGACTCAAATAGATATTTCTTCTAAGAAGATAAGGAATTGATACTTAACACAAAACCAGTGTGCAACATCATTAATTATTGGGGAAATGTAAACCAAAACCATAATGTAATACCACTTCACACACACAAAAGGACACTTCTCGAAGGAAGATATAAGAGTCAATACTTAGCACATGAAAGATGGGTAACATGACTATCTTTAGGAAATGCAAACCCAAACAGTAATGTAATACCACTTCACACACACTAGGATGGCTATTTTCAAAGCTAAAACAGAAAATAAGAGTTGGTGAAGATGTGGGGAAATTAGAGCCTGGTGATGTTTAGCTGATGAGAATTTAAAAAGTGGCACAGCTTCTGTGGAAAACTGTGTGCCAGTTCCTCAAAAACTGAAACATAGAATTATCATATGATCCAATAGTTTCACCAGTGGGTATATGCCTACTTCTATGCCCCCTAAGAATTTGTAGCAGTGACTAGAACAGATATTTGGACACCACTTGTCATAAAGCTTTATTTAAAGTAGCCAAAATGTGGACACAACCCCAATCTCCCTCAACAAAATCACAGATGAATAAAGCACGGTGACCACAGACAGTGGGACACCATTTGTCATTCATTCTATTCTGCAAAAAGAATAGAATTCTGGTACAGGCTATGACATAGATGAACCTCACCAACATTATGCTAAGTGAAAACAGCCAAACACAAAAGGACAAATAGTGTAAGTTTGATCTCTATGAGGCACCTATAGGACACACTTTTAGAGAGAGAAGGTAAGATGGTGGGAGCCAGGGGCTAGTCAGAGGGGCAGTGGAAAGTTAGTGTTCCATGGGAACAAAAGGGTCAGTTTGAGGTGATGAAAAGTTCTGGAGATGGATAGGGGCTGTGGTTGCTCAATAGGGAGAAAGTCTTTAATGCCACATAACTGAATGCCTCAAAATGTTCAAAATAATAAATTTCATTTATATTTTACCATGACAAAAAAAGGGATGAAAAAAATTGGCATACTCTAAGAATGTCAATGGCATAAATAGCTTCATATGAGGTAGAGGAAGACAAAGGTGTTGTGATGTGATGAACCTATGTTATGTGATTCAACACCTCAACCCCAAAGTATACCCAAAATAAGGGTTCAGAGGTCATAAAATAAGATCACTGAGAAATGACTTGGTGAGGCTCTAATGGCCTCCTTGACAAGCTCTACAGAACTTCTCCCCTGTAGGATAGTTGCCATAAACATCCTCAAATTGAAATGGATTTGTCCTGTGGTCAGCCCATCCTGAACTGGGGGATGTCAATAGTCAATGTCAACAGCCCACAAAATAGGTTTGATACTCATCTAAATTGTGAGAGATACAGGGATTTCTCAAATTGGCAAATTATTCATGGTGTCTCCATAAAACAAAAATGATGGGCAGCTTACTAAAAGCTTATCCAATTTGTATAACTAAGGAAAACAAAACAAATCAAAATCCCTCTAAAAATCATGAAGAAAAGAGTGACCGTGTCACTGCACTGATAGGTCGTAATCTCTATTTCACTCTCAGACCTGAGATCAATCACTGACCCAGATCTTCACTGGATGGAACCAGTTTCCCATGAGTGAAGACTGTAAAATAGCAATAAATGCAATACTTTTTCCTCCAAACTGAACCCAAAGACTCTAAGGTGATGTTGCTGGCCAAGTTACTATGGCCCATTAGGACTGTGATTGGAACTAAAATTGGTAGCTTAAAATTGGGCAAGATACAGGGCATTTGGATGGCACAGTGTGTTAGGCAACTGACTCTTGATTTTGGCCTAGGTCATCATCTGCGGGTGGTGAGATCAAGCTCCACAAATGGCTCCACATTCAACCTGGAGTCTGGTTGAGATTCTTTCCCTCTCCCTCTGCCCTCCCCCCAACTCATGCTATTTCTATCTCTCTCTGAAATAAATAAATAAATAAATAAATAAATAAATCTTTTAAGAAAACCTTAAAAAAAAAAAAAAAAAAAAGAACAGACCACAATCAGACTTTTAAAAACGTAGAACAAGCTAAGGGTTGCTGGAGAGGATATGGGTGATTGGGATTGAGACGGGCATTTGTTGTGATGAGCACTGGAAGTTGTAAGTAAGGGACAAATTTTTTTTTTTCCATGAAAGAGACCCTTTAATTTTTTAAAAAAAATTTTCGATTTATTTATTTTCAGAAAAACAGTATTCATTATTTTTTCACCACACCCAGTGCTCCATGCAATCCGTGCCCTCTATAATACCCACCACCTGGATAAATTTTTTAAAAAAGATTTTATTTGTTTATTTGACAGACAGAGATCACAAGTAGACAAAGAGGCAGGCAGAGAGAGAGAGAGCGGGAAGCAGGCCCCCTGCTGAGTAGAGAGCCCGATGCAGGACTCAGTCCCAGGACCCTGAGATCATGACCTGAGCTGAAGGCAGTGGCTTAACCCACTGAGCCACCCAGGTGCCCCAGTAAGGGATAAATTACTGAATTCTATTCCTTAACCTAATATTACACAATCTGTTAACTAGCTGGAAAAATTTTTTTAAACTTCGAACTGAAAAAAAAATAAATAGATAGTTGCTTGTTATGTATGAAAAGATTAAAGACTGAATAGTGTAGAAAGATAAACTGTAGATCATCTTTCCATGAACTGAAAAAAAAATCATCTAGGGTCTTGAGCCCTGTTACTCACATCTTTATCTTGAAACAAAGGATCCTTCTATGCAGAGACTGTCTTCCTGCTCAAGAGCTTTCTTAACGCCAGCTTTATGTCTCTGTTCCTCAGACCATAGATGAAGGGGTTCAGCATGGGTGTGACCACTGTGTACATCACTGAAGCTATGGCAGTTGTCCTTGAGTTTTGAGAAGCTGCAGAACTAAAATATACCCCAAGGCCTGTACCAAAGAATAAAGAGACAACCAAGAGGTGAGACCCACACGTGGAAAATGCTTTATACTTGCCCCCAGAAGACGGAATTTTCAAAATAGAGGTTACAATTCTAGAGTAAGAGTAAAGGATACCAATGAGAGGAATAAAACCCCGAATTCCACTTGAAACATAAATTGCCAGGTTATTGAAGAAGGTGTCAGAACAAGCAAGGTGGATCACTTGATTAAGTTCACAAAAAAAGTGAGGGATTTCTAACTGCGTACAAAAGGACAATTGCAAAACCAATAAGTCATGTAATAGAGAGTCCAGAACACTCAACACCCAGCATGCCAGAAGAAGGCTGGCACAGAACTTGGGGTTCATGATAACCATGTAGTGCAGTGGGTGACAGATGGCCGCAAACCGGTCATAGGCCATCACTGTCAAGAGAAAGTTGTCTACTCCCACAAAAACCATGAAAAAGTATATCTGGCTGAGGCAGCCTGCATAGGTGATCACTTTGCTCTGTGTCTGGAGGTTCAGCAGCATCTTGGGGATGGTGGTGGAGGTGAAACAGATGTCTACAAAGGACAGGTTGGAGAGGAAGAAGTACATGGGTGTGTGGAGGCGGGAGTCTGTGACAATGGCCAGGATGATGAGCAGGTTCCCACTGAAGGTGAGCAGGTACATGGACAGGAACTGCCACAGGAGCAGTGGCTGCAGTTCTCCCTCCTCTGAAAGTCCCAGGAGGATAAATTCTGAAACAGCAGTTTGATTCCTTTGTTCCATGTAACTGCTGAAAACAGCTGGAACAGAGACAAGAGTACAATAAAGTCACAAGCAGTGAGCACAGAATTAAAAGAAATGCTGTGGCTGGGGTTCGGGGGGGGGGGGCGCTCAGTTGGTTCAGCAACCAACTCTTGATTTTAGCTCAGGTCGTATTCTCCTGGTGATGAGTTCAAGCCCCACACTGGACTCTGCTGGGAGCAGAGGCTATGTCAGATGCTCTTCCTCCCTGTCTCCTCCTCTGCCCTCACTATAGATAGATGGGGGAGAGAGGGAGAAATGCTGAGATTTGTCTGGTGAAATTTTTGTTTTCAAATTGCTTCACTCATTAATTCTCATACATTACCTATCCATCTAGAATAATTAGCTAAAAATTTCAAGGACCTCAAAAGCTCCATGTTTTCCATCATACTGAAATAAGTCCCAAATTGAAACATTTACCCAAAGCAGTGCTGTCCTCTATAAATTTCCTGAGATGTTTTTTGTTCACTTAACAAATATTTTAACCAATTATCTTGTGGCAAGCATTGTCGAAAGCATTATAAACTAGTGATGTGTGTTTGACCTTAACAAGATTGAGTCTGATATGTGTGTGTCAGAGGGAGCAATAAAATTTAATGAGTGAGCAAATGACATTTCAAGTGTTGGTTTTTACTAATAAGTAAAATAATACAAGACAAGGTAGTGCCACACTGAAGAGAAAACTTTCCATTGTCTCTTCTCTGATAAGGGGATTTTGAGCAGGAAAGCTGAGGATAGTGGATTCGTGAGTCATGCACATAATTTTGAGAAAAACACATAAGGCAGAGAAAGAGCCTGTGTGAACAGCCTTAGGCAAGAGCTCACCAAAACCATGGGGCAACATCAGAGAAAGCTGTGAGCAGAGTAGGTAACACAACAAGAACAGGTGCTGGATGTAGGAGAAGAGAGAGAGGATGTCAAAGTCTCCTACTTCTTTGGAAACATTCTAAGGCAATGGACACTCATTCTATACGTGTGTGTGTATGTGCATGTATATATGTACCTATATGTGTGTGTATATATGTACATATATATAAATATAAGTGTGTATATATATATATATATATATGATGTCTACAACAGGAAAAATTTTCTGTCATATATACAAATGGAACAAAGTTCATTCCTCTATAATTCTCTCTTTCTCTCTCTATCCTCAGTCTATAGTTGGTCTACACTCTGCATTTTTTACTCCCTAGGACAACTTTGGCTTGCTTTAAATGTTTAACCAGTGTGCACTATAATAATAGCTTCTCTACTCCCTACACACAGACACACACACAGACACACACACATGCATGCACACAAGCACAGAGTGCAGAGAAGGAGAAATACAGTGTTTTCCAGTATTGTAGTACTGTGTACCCCTTGTAGCTGAAGCACAATTGTATTAGAAAGCAGAGGAAAGGCTATACCATGAGTCACAGAGCTTCTTTCTCCTAGGAGGATTGCATTTTATAATGTCAACATTCCAACAGAGTAGTCATGATTAAAGATCACAAGATCCACGCAGAATTAGAAGGATAAACACCAATCCTTCTCAAACTCTTCCAAAAAATTTCAAAGGGCAAACACTTCCTACTTTATTCCAAAAGGACAGTATTGCACTTACACTGAAGCCAAAGACATTGCAATAAAAGAGAAGTACAGATCAACATTCCATGAGAATCTTTGACTAAATATTACAACTGAATATAGCAGCCTTTTGTTCATGCTGTATAAAAGGATTATGCATCATGACCAAGTGGGATGCATTCTTGGAAGGCAAGGATGGTATAACTTATGAAAACCCCTCCCTGTAATACATCACAGTAACAGAATGAAGGATAAAAGGCAGGATTATCTCAACTGATGTAGAAAAAATTTGACAAAATTTTCATTCTTCCATAATAACAACATTGGAAAAATTAAGAACAGAAGGAAACTTCCTCAATGTGATATAGGTCATATATGAAAACCCACCTTCAGTGTTATTCTTTCTTTTAAAAATTCTTTTCAGTGTAACAGAATTCATTGTTTATGAACCACACCCAGTGTTCAATATTATTCTTTTTTTCTTTTCTTTTTATAAAATTTATTTTTAGCATAACAGTATTCATTATTTTTTTCTTTTTTCTTATTTTTAATTTATTTTCAGCATAACAGTATTCATTATTTTATTCACTATTTTTGCACCACACCCAGTGCTCCATGCAATCCATGCTCTCTCTAATACCCACCACCTGGTTCCCCCAACCGCCCACACCCTGCCGCTTCAAACCCCTCAGATTGTTTTTCAGAGTCCATAGCTCTCATGGTTCACCTCCCCTTCCAATTTCCCCCTACTCCCTTCTCCTTTCTAACTCCCCTTGTCCTCCATGTTATTTGTTATGCTCCACAAATAAGTGATATTATTCTTAATAGTGAAAGCCTGAAAGCAACCATATGATAAGAACAAGGCAAGAGTGTCTGCTTTAATAACTTCTTTACACATAGCATTCCAAGTTCCAGACAAAGCAATGAACCAGGGAAGAAGAAAGAAAGAAAGAAAGGAAGAAAGAAAGAAAAGATGATGGAGAAGGAGAAGGAGAAAAGGAGGGAGGGAGGGAGGAAGGAAGGAATGAAGGAAGGAGGAGAAAAAAGAGAAAGGAAAGGAGAAAGGGAAAGGAAGGGGAAAGGGAAAGGAAGGAAAGGGAGGCATGAAAATTAGAAAGGAAGAAGTAATATGATTTCTGTTCATAAAGAAAGTGATTGTATTAAAAAACACACAATTAAAAACAAGAAAAACCATTAGACTAATATATGGTTCAACAATGTTACAAATACAAATCAAACTCAACACACACAAAACAGATAATCATGTCAAAAAATGGGCAGAAGACATGAACAGACACTTCTCCAATATCAGGCACATGAAAAATGTTCATCATCACTAGCCATCAGGGAGATTAAAATCAAAACCACATTGAGATATCACCTTACACCAGTTAGAATGGCCAAAATGAACAAGACAGGAAACAACATGTGTTGCAGAGAATGTGGAGGAAGGGGAACCCTCTTACACTGTTGGGAATGCAAGTTGGTGCAGTCACGTTGGAAAACAGTGTGGAGATTCCTCAAGAAATTAAAAATAGAGCTTCCCTATGTCCCTGCCATTGCACTCCTGGGTATTTACCCCAAAGATACAGATGCAGTGAAAAGAAGGGCCATCTGTAGCCCAAGGTTTGTAGCAGCAATGGCCACGGTTGCCAAACTGTGGAAAGAACCAAGATGCTCTTCAGTGGACGAATGGATAAGGAAGATGTGGTCCATATACACTATGGAGTATTATGCCTCCATCAGAAAGGATGAATACCCAACTTTTGTAGCAACATGGACGGGACTGGAAGAGATTATGCTGAGTGAAATAAGTCAAGCAGAGAGAGTCAATTATCATATGGTTTCACTTATTTGTGGAGCATAACAAATAGCATGGAGGACATAGGGAGAAGGAGGAGAGAAGGGAGTTGAGGGAAATTGGAAGGGGAGATGAACTATGAGAAACTATGGTCTCTGAAAAACAATCTGAGGGTTTTGAAGGGGTGGTGGGTGGGAGGTTGGGGGAGCCAGGTGGTGGGTACTAAGGAGTGCACATATTGCATGGAGCACTGGGTGTGGTGCAGAAACAATGAATTCTGTTTCACTGAAAAGAAATAATAAAAAAAAGTACATGAGTTATGGAAAGTAAAAAATAATTTAAGAAAATAACGAATACAAATAAAAACACACAAAACACAGAGGAGTGAGGGAATCCCAGAATGGAATGCTCCATGTGAAAAAAATAAAAAACAATCTAACTATATTACAATTGCATGAAAAAATCTCACTGAAGTGTGTGGGAAAAAATGCAGAAATATGTCATCTGGAGACTGAGTGGAGTCAGTGAAAATGGAGATGAAAGTGTACAGAAAGATTCCACTATAGTTAATACAGGTGTATCCCAGATAGAACTGTTAACGATGCTGATACTCTACACATGTGAACTGAAATTGAACATATAAAGAAATGGAGAGTAAATTGTGAGCCACTTGGTGTGGGAGTTTACATGTAAGCCAAGTGGAGAGGCTAGGATGATCCATGTGGCAATAAATGGGAGCTGGAGTCATCAGTATGAACTTGCTTTAGTTTAAATTCTCTTACAGAGAGTGGTATATATCTATATCGTCTATCTATATCTATCTATATCTATATCTATATCTATATCTATATCTATATCTATATCTATCTCTAATCTATATCATCTATATCTATATCTATATCTATCTATATCATCTATATCTATATCTATATGTGTGTGTGCGTGTGTGTGCATGCATATACACAGAGTATACACCCATATGTTTCCTCACCACATCAGTTGAGGGTGTATAGAGACCCTGGCAGCAGCAAGCACACCTGGCACCCAGATCTTGGTGCTAATCCCATGATCCAATAAAAAGAAACAGGACTACCAGGTGGTGGGTATTAGAGAGGGCACGGATTGCATGGAGCACTGGGTGTTGTGCAAAAACAATGAATACTGTTACGCTGAAAATAAATAAAAAAAAAAAGAAGAAAAAAAAGAAACAGGACTCCTTGCAGGAATCACTGATTCTAGGGTTCGGGAGGGAAAATACAGGAAGCTGAAGCTGAAGTTTCTTTTACTCTGAGACAGTAATGAAATGCTACCCTAAAAAGCCAAGAATAGAGACATGCCGAAGAGACATATTAGCTGACTGAAGGAGTTCTCTATTGCCAAAGCTGGAACAAATGGAGCAACAAAATGAAATAGTACTCGGTTAAAACACAGACTATATTATCAATATCAAGGAGTGCACACCAATGTAAATAAGTGGAAAAAATGGAAAAGATGCCCACTAGAGAGCAGAAGAATACCAATGATGTAGATAGATATTCCATTTTCAAAGAGGTGGAGGATAATTCCCACTACTTAGGAATGAGGCTACACTTAGAAAAGTTCCTACAAGAGTACAGTATGGAAACAAAGGGGGGAAAGTAACCACAGTGGACAAATCTGGAAAACACCATGCAGCCAGCACATCAGCAGCAACACCAGTGAGGGTCAGTCATGTTGATAGTGATATCATGAGATGAATATGGCAGTTTATCTCTCTGGTCTTCCTATCCCACACCCATAGTCCTAGCCTACTCAGGAAGAAAAGAACAATGAGACAAGTCCAAAAGAAGATAATTTTATAGAACACCCACCTAGTACTCCTCAAAACTATCAATTACTTCAAGAACAAAGGAGGCCTGAGAAAATTCACGTGTGTGGAAGCTCAGCAGATAAGAGGATTACACATAGCATGTATAACAGATACAATGTAATGATAGGACCAGAAACTGGGAAGGGAGCTTGTGAGAACTCTCTGAACTATCATAGCAAGTTGTTGTGTGTGTACATGTACAACTGTTCAAAAACTAAAGTTGAATAAAACTTAAAATTATTAATGAAGAAAAAAATTATTAATGAA
Organism: Mustela erminea; assembly: GCF_009829155.1. Taxonomy (NCBI): domain Eukaryota; kingdom Metazoa; phylum Chordata; class Mammalia; order Carnivora; family Mustelidae; genus Mustela; species Mustela erminea. The sequence continues at coordinate 10,548,477 of NC_045614.1, forward strand.
ATGCAAAATCTTTGGAAACACTGAACTCTGACAACATCTTAGGCTCCATTACATGTTTTCTGTAAACAGTATCACTGTTGTCAGGGACACTTCCATCCATAAAATAAAAGACCGATAACACATTGATACTTTTTGAAAGGTTTCAATAAAATGATGACTATGATATGATATGTCTGGCACTGTTTGCAGTATTAACTAATGCATGCAAATGATAAAGAGAAGATGTCTGGTACACTTTCTGGAAAAAACAATAATGAATAAAAAAATCATCTGAATTTTTGTATCCAAAATAATCTTATTTTTTGGTATCCATGATGTCCACCCCCTCAGAGACCCATCACTTGTTTCCCATCTCAGGCTCATGGAGCTATTTCTATCCCTCTATGTCCCTCTCACGCTCTGAACACAGTAACACTTTGATCCTTACATTAACATATGTCAATTTTCCACAGAGCAGACCTATGCATAGATATCCCCTGACCTTTAAAACCTGCACTTATGCTTCAGTAATTACAGAATTAAATTTCAACCCTGTAGCCAAAACACTTGATTTTTTCTTAACATATGATTTCCTACCAGGCCAGTTGCCTATTCACCCATTTTGCATATCCTGCTACTGATTGTTGGTCCGATCAGTAAGAAGTGTTTCTAATCATAGCAGCACAACTTCTAGTTTAATTAATCTCTAAATTTCCTCCTCTGCTGTTTCTTCCTGGACTGATCACACCCAGTGTCTCCAGGAAGGACTCTAACACCTCCTTCAATGGTCAGTTCCATTATAATCTTGTCTGTGAAGCCTTCACTAAGTCCCATGAAAGAGTTAATTTTTGAAAAAAAAATGTCCTAAGATAAAGTGTCAACTTTTTTGGATACTTCCACAGATTTCAATGCAACCTCACGATACCACATTTACTTATTTTTACATCTCTCACTTCGTTTACATAGTGAGTACCTTGAGAGAAGAAACAATGTCTTATTTATTCCCACAATAAATGGTAGTGTTTCCCATATCTTAAATACTGAAAAAATGTTTGTTAAAAGACTAGAATAATAAATGGCTGAATAATGATAAACAGTCACTCTCAAAAATGAAAGAACAAGGAATGAAACAGAGGAAAGATTGTTAAGGAATGGAGTCTCTATGATTAAGCATTACTCCAGAGAAGACAGATCAGGTAGAAGTGGTTTAGTGTAGCCAGAGTTTCTCTCCAGAATCAAAGCCTGAACAGGCAGGCCTTAGCTTTATTAAACTCTCCTTAACTTATTGTCCCTGTCAATCCCCCAACAAGAATCACCAACAAAAGGGGTCCATCCCACCATACCACATGTCCCCAGCACTTGTGACTCACTTAGATATTATCACAGAACAGTATGAGATCGCTGACCCATTTTCTCCCATGGATGATGGATGAGGTTGGAAGTCCTATTCATAAAGGCTTTGGAAGGCACAGTTATATGTTTGGAAGGCACAGTTATGTGTTTGTATCACCTGAGATTAGAAAAGATGAAGTCAGTGGGTGCAGCAGAGACATTTTCAGTTTCTGTGGCTATAGAGGCTGAATTCCCAGGAGTCTCATTAATGAAATAGTCTTTTGTCTCACTTCCCTTTGAAAGACTTGGTCAGAAACACAGAATGCAAACTAGTCCCAGTGTTCGTATTAGGACACCGCCTGGGCATTCCATGATCGTCTCTTATCCCATTAAACTCTTTGATCCCACAAGGAGGTCCTCTCCCTCTAGAGGGTCTCACTGAACCAGAGTGCCCCATAATGAATATGCAATTCTTTATTTGGAAGAGAGATTCCATGTTCCCTAAATCTCTTCTTTCTCCCATCTGGACCCTCTTCTGTTGGCTCATGATCATGGATCCCCCAGCCCCCACAATGCTTTTCCTGTTCTGCACCTCTTTCTCCTTCATTGTACATGGTGTCTGTTTAACATGGCTTGACCATTAGCCTCTTTGGGCATCTTGCAAACACTTGGACAGCAGGGGTGGACACAGTAGGTACTAAGCTACATCCTGGGGATAAAGAAAAGTGTAAGACATGGCTCACAGTTAAAACAGGGCAAGAGACTGAACAACAAATGAGTTCACTAACCCGAAGTGGCCCTGACACCTGATGAAGAGAACACCAACATGATCGACTCTTCCAGGGGCGATGAATGAAGGCTTCCCAAACAAGCTTATAATTGTCCTGAGTCTTGATGTCAGGGAAAGGGGTAGGAGCACTCCAAGAAGGGGTATCATGACCGTCAATGCGGCAGTTAGACTGTTAAGGTACAGTCAACATATTTCCTGTACTTCATACTTGCTGACCAGTAATAAGGGGCTAAGGGTGATAATTGAAACATGGCCCTGGGCAGTGAGACAGCATTCAGATAGCAGAGATGCTTATATTTTGGCTACAGGCTGACATGTTTTTTTATGAAAATAGTTGAGTGTCAGTGCATATTTCATGGTGGCATATCCAGGATCAAGCTCACCCTGTGGAAAAGTCATCCTGTGACAATGTTATGCGTACACCCTTGCTACTATAACAGTCAAAGAAAACTGAAAAGGTATAGATTGAAAAATAGAGAATGAATGGACCCTTTTACAAGGTAAAAAAAAAACACATAAAATATTATTCAAGTTTTCCACATAGATTGAGCTAAAGGCATAATGCTGAGTGAAATAAGTCAGTCTGAAAAAGACCAATACCATTTGATGTCAATCATATATGGAATCGAAGAAACAAAGCATATGAACAAACCAGGAAAAAGGAGACAAAAAAACACAGACTCTTAAATACAGAAAAAAATTGGTGTTTGCCAAAGGGGAGGTGGGTGAAGAGATGGGTAAGATAAATAAAGGGGATTAAGACTACACTTATCTCCATGAACACTGAACAATATGTACTATTGTTGGATCATTATGTTCTACACCTGAAGCTAAAATAACAATGTATGTTATTACTTTCATTAAAAAAAATCCTAGGGAGAGGGGAAATCATGATTTTCAGAGTTCCACATTATACTTTTCAATCAATCTGTTTTCAATAACAACAACACAAACAGAAACAGAAATCACTGGACTAGGAGAAAGCCCATGCATATAAACTCTCATGTATATGATTGAATGATGTTTTATCTTGCCAGGACATTTCAATGGTAACTGGACAGCCATTCCAAGAAATAGTGATGGGAAACCAAGATTTCCATCTGCAAAAAGTTGAAGGTGACCTTTCTGCCCATGATCTACAAACATGACTCCAGATGGATCACAGATCTAACCACAAGAAATAACACTGTAAGTACATAGAAGGAAACACAAAGGTACATCTTTATGATAATGGATTTGATCAAGATTTCCAGTATATAATACCAAGGACATGGGCAACCAGAGAAAAAATTACTTCCGTAAGTTCAAACTATTTGTGCATTGAAAGGCCGTATTTCCCAAGTGAAAAGGCAATCCATAAAGAAAAAATTGGCAAACTACATACTTGATGACAAATTAATATCCAAAATATGTACCAAAATTCAATAGCAAAAGACTCAAACAATTCATTTTTTAACTTTTTTAAAATTCTTTTTTTATTGTGGTAAAACAGATATAATAAAACTTACCTCTTAACCATCTTTAAGTGTACAGCCAGGTAGTATTAACAACAGAGATCTAGAACTTTTTCCATCTTCCAGAGCTGAAATTCTGTACACATTGAACAATTCCCATTTTGCCTTCCCTTGGTTTCAGGTAACCACTGATCTAGTTTCTTTTTCTAAAAGTTGTGACTTTAGAGACTTCATATACATGAAATCATGTAATTATGTGTCTTGTCTGCTTTTCTTACATTTTTTATTTCTTTTCAGTGTACCAGAATTCATTGTTTATGTACCACACCCTGGGTTCCAATTAATACCTGCCCTCCATAATACCCACAATCAGGCTTACCCAACAACCTCACACCTTCCACCCTGTCAAAACCCTCAGAATGTTTTTCAGAGTCCATAGCCACTCATGGTTCATCTCCCCTTCCAATATCCCCCCCAATCCCTTCTCCTCTCCATCTCCCCATGTCCTCCGTGTTATTCCTTATGCTGCACAAATAAGCGAAACCATATGATAATTGTCTCTCTCTGCTTGACATATTTCACTCAGCATAATCTCTTCCCGTTCCATCCATGTTGACACAAAAGTTTGGTATTCATCCTTTCTGATGGAGGCATAATACTCCATAGTGTATATGGACCACGTCTTCTTTATGCATTTGTCTGCTGAAGGGCATCTTTGTTCTTTCGACAGTTTGGCGACCATGGCCATTGCTGCTATAACATTGGGGTACAGATGGCCCTTCTTTTCACTGCATCTATATCTTTGGGTTAAATACCCACTAGTGCAATTGCAGGGTCATAGGGAAGCTCTATTTTTAATTTCTTAAGGAATCTCCACACTGTTTGCCAAAGTGGCTGCACCAACGTGCAATCCCACTGACAGTGTAAGAGGGTTCCCCTTTCTCCACATCCTCTCCAACACATGTTGTTTACTACCTTGTTAATTTTGGCCATTCTAACTGGTGTAAGGTGGTATATCAATGTGGCTTTAGTTTTAATCTCCCTGAAGGCTAGTGATGATGAACATTTTCTCATGTGTCTGATAGCCATTTGTATGTCTTCTTTGTAGAAGTGTCTGTTTATGTCTTCTGCCCATTTTTTGATATGATTATCTGTTTTGTGTGTGTTGAGTTTGAAGAGTCCTTTATAGATCTTGGATATCAGCCCTTTGTCTGTAGTGTCATGTGTGAATATATTCTCCCATTCTGTGGGTTGCCTCTTTGTTTTGTTGACTGTTTCCTTTGCTGTGCAGAAGCTTTTGATCTTGGTGAAGTCCTGAAAGTTCGTTTTTGCTTTTGTTTCCTTCGCCTTTGGAGACATGTCTTAAAAGAAGTTGCTGTGGCCAATGTCAAAGAGGTTACTGCCTATGTTCTCCTCTAGGGTTCTAATGGATTCCTGCCTCATGTTGAGGTTGTTCATCCATAACGAGTTTATCTTTGTGTATGGTGTAAGAGAATGGTCGAGTTTCATTCTTCTACACATAGCCATCAATTTTCCCAGCACCATTTTGAAGAAACTGCCTTTTTTCCCACTTTTTCCTGCTTTGTCAAAGATCAGTTGACCATAAAGTTGAGGGTCCACTGCGTTCTACTGGGCTCTCTACTCTGTTACTCTGGTCTATGTGTCTGTTTTTGTGCCAGTACCATGCTGTCTTGGAAAACCCAAATATCAGGGGAAAAGAAGGTATTAAGGTTTCGATAATGCCCTAAAACCTGTATACTTCATAGAGATAATTTTAATTTTTAATTCGTTCCCACTATTCTCATTCTATTTAATATTTTATAGTTTTTTAACCTATTTACCATCACAATGATAGGTCAGTACAACAAATTCCATAATAATCTTTTAACTTGAACTTTTTTGATAAATATACCTGTGGTTCTTTTTTGCTTTTCTATATTTTTAAATATTCAAATAGAGATAAGCTTCAAGGTAATTCCCTTGCCCCAGTCAATACTATCCCTATATATAAACCAGTTTTAATCCCCCCTTTATCTTGGGAAACTTGAGACCTTTAACAAAGATAGCAAGATACAGCAGAAGAATTAAAATAAACTTCCTCACCCACACGGAGTATTTATAGCCACCCTCCCATATTTTTCTTCTGTCAGTATTTCTGTGTAGTTGTTTTTGTTCTGGTAGTATATAAATCTTTTTAAAAATTAATTTATTTATTTTCAGCATAACAGTATTCATTATTTTTTCACCACACCCAGTGCTCCCTGCAATCTGGTAGTATATAAATCTTATACTTGGGGTTCATTTTGGCTGCGTTCTTTTTTTTTTTTTGGTCTTGTACTTTTGTCGGTCATTTGGTTTGTCTGTTTTTCTTTGTATACTTTATAAATCATACCTTTAGGGTCTTCTCTCTTTTTTCCCCATATCTCTCTCTTTCTCTCTTTTTTTACTTTCTTTTTGGTGGAGACTCCCAATTGCTCAGAGGCGTTCCAGGGTGCACCTTGCCTGGATCATGGTTGATACATTCAGCTACACATCCCTTCAGCCATCTCTCACCAAAGTGACTAGGAGAAAGAATGTCCAAGAGAAGAAAAATTCAGAGACTGTGCCTTCTCTACCAGAGCTACTGGATATGGACATAAACAGTGTGTCAGAAGAGGAATTCAGGCTAACAATTATCTAGACAATGGCTAGGTTGGAGAAAACCATTAATGACAACATGGAATTGATTAAGGCAGACATCAATGCCACCAGGGATGATGTTAACAATGCTACCAATGAGTTCCAATCTAATCTAAATTCTCTAACAGCTAAGGTAACTGAGGCAGAAGATAGAATTAGTGATCTGGAGGACAAACTGATAGAGAAAAAGGATCAGGAGGAGGCCTAGAACAAACAGCTCAGAAGCCATGAAAACAGAATTGGGGAAATAAATGACAACGTGAAACATTCAAACATCAGAATAATTGGAATCCCTGAGGGGGAGGAGAAAGAAAGAAGACTAAAGGATATAGTTGAAAAAATACTCCATGAAAATTTTCCTAGTCTGGAGAATGGAACCAGCTTTCATGTCCTAGAGAGAGAAAGGTCTCCCGCCAAGGTCATGGAATCTAGAAAGACCTCCAGACACCTGATTGTGAGACTGACAAATCATAATTTTATACAGGAGCTCTTAAAGCAGCTGGGGAAATAAATTCCTTACTTATAGAGGAAGTCCCATCAGAATAACATAGACCTGTCTGCAGAAACCTGGCAAGCCAGGAAGTGCTGGCAAGATGTATTCAGGGCACTAAATGAAAAGAACATGCAGCCAAGAATATTTTATCCAGCTAGACTGACATTCAAAATGGATGGAGAGAGAAAGAGATTCCAAGACCCGCAAAGTTTAAAAGAGTATATGACCACTTTTTTATTTAAACTTTATTTTACTTCTTCAGTGTTCCAAGATTCAATTTTTAAAACACAATACTTTTATTTACATTCCAGTTAGTTCACATACAGGCAATATAAGTTTCAGGTGTACAACAGAGTGGTTCAACATTTGCATAATTTTTTTTAAATTTATTTTTTCAGTGTTCCAAGATTCATTGTTTATGCACCACACCCAGGTCTCCATGCAGTAAATACCCTCCTTAATACCTACGATCACATTCTCCCCAACCCCCATCCCCCTCCCCTGAAAAACCCTCAGGCTGTTTCCCAGCTTCCAGTCTTTCATGGTTTACTCCCCCTCCAATTTTCCCCAACTCACTTTTCCCATCCAACTTGCATTCCCACCAACAGTTTAAGAGAGTTCTCCTTTCCCACATCCTCTCCAACACTTGCTGTTTAGTGTCTTGTTAATTTTGGCCATTCTAACTGGTGTAAGGTGGTATCTTAATGTGGTTTTGATTTGAATCTCCCTGATGGCTACTGATGATGAACATTTTTTCATTTATCTGTTAACCATTTGTATCTCTTCATTGGAGAAGTGTCTGTTCATGTATTCTGTCCATTTTTTGATGTGAGTATCTGTTTGGGGGATGTTGGGTTTGAGGAGTTCTTTATAGATCTTGGTTATCAGCCCTTTGTCTGTAGTGTTATTTGCAAATATCTTCTCCCATTCCGTGGGTGGCCTCTTTGTTTTGTTGACTGTTTCTTTGCTGTGCAGAAGCTTTTGATCTTGATGAAGTCCCAAAAGTTCATTTTCACTTTTGTTTAAGCCAAAAGGCACCACACCCAAACTACTAAAGCACACAGCAATTCAGTAATGTGGCAGGATACAAAATCAATGTACAGACATCAGTTGCTTTCTTATATACTAACAATGAAAACACAGAAAGGGAAATTAGAGAATTGATTCCATTTACTATAGCACCAAGAACCACAAGATACCTGGGAATAAACCTAACCAAAGAGGTAAAGGATCTGTACAAGAGGAACTACAGAACACTAATGAAAGAACTTGAAGAAGACACAAAAACATGGGAGACCATTCCATGCTCACAGATCAGAAGAATAAACATTGTTAAAATGTGTACACTGCCTAAAGCAATCTATATTTTCAGATCCATCCCAATCAAAATTTCATCGGCATTTTTCAAAATGCTAGAACAAAAATCCTAAAATATGGAACCACTGTATATTTTTTCCCGTTTTGTTGAAGATTATTTGACCATAGAGTTGAGGGTCCATATCAGCTCTTTGAAAAACACTGGTGGAATTTTGATCGGAATGGCATTAAAAGTAGAGATTGCTCTAGGCAGTATAGACATTTTAACAAAGTTTATTCTTCCAATCCAAGAGCATGGAATGGTCTTCCATCTTTTTGTGTCTTCTTCAATTTCTTTCATGAGTGTTCTGTAGTTCCTCAAGTACAGATCCTTTACCTCTTTGGTTAGGTTTATTCCCAGGTATCTTATGGTTCTTGGTGCTATAGTAAATGGAATCGATTCTCTAATTTCCCTTTCTGTATTTTCATTATTAGTGTATAAGAAAACCACTGATTTCTATACATTGACTTTGTATCCTGCCACGTTGCTGAATTGTTGTGAGTTCTAGTAGTTTGGGGGTGGAGTCTTTTGGGTTTTCCATATAAAGAATCATGTCATCTGCAAAGAGAGAGAGTGACTTCTTCATTACCAATTTGGATACCTTTTCTTTCTCTTTGTTGTCTGATTGCTGTTGCTAGGAAAAAAATACAGCAGAAAAAAGACAGTCTTTTCAATAAATGGTGCTGGGAAAACTGGACAGCTAGCTATATGTATAAGAATGAAACTCTACCATTTTCTTACACCATACACAATGATAAACTCAAAATGGATAAAAGACCTCAACGTGAGACAGGACCCTAGAGGAGAACATAGGCAGTAACCTCTTCGATTATCAGCCACAGCAAGTTCTTTCAAGATATGTGTCCAAAGGCAAAGGAAACAAAAGTGAAAGTGAACTTTTGGGACTTCATCAAGATCAAAAGCTTCTGCACAGCAAAGGAAACAGTCAAGAAAACAAAGAGGCAACCCACGCAATGGGAGAAGATATTTGCAAATGACAGTACAGACAAACGGCTGATATGCAGGATCTATAAAGAACTCCCAAAACTCAACACACACCAAACAGACAATCATATCAAAAAATGGGCAGAAGATATGAACAGACACTTCTACAATGAAGACGTACAAATGGCTATCAGACACATGAAAAAATGTTCATCATCACTAGCCATCAGGGAGATTTAATTAAAACCACATTGAAATATCACCTTACACCAGTTAGAATGGCCAAAATTAACAAGACAGGAAACAACATGTGTTGGAGAGGATGTGGAGAAAGGGGAACCCTCCTACAAAATTGGTGGGAATGCAAGTTGGTGCAGCCACTTTGGAGAACAGTGTGGAGATTCCTCAAGAAATTAAAAATAGAGCTTCCCTATGACCCTGCCATTGCACTCCTGGGTATTTACCCCAAAGATACAGATTTCGTGAAAAGAAGGGCCATCTGTACCCCAGTGTTCATAGCAGCAATGGCCATGATAGCCAAACTGTAGAAAGAACCAAGATGCCCTTCAATGGACGAATGGATAAGGAAGATGTGATACGTATGCACTATGGAGTATTATGCCTCCACTAGAAAGGATGAATACCCAACTTTTGTAGCAACATGGATGGGACTGGGAGAGATTATGCTGAGTGAAATAAGTCAAGCAGAGAGAGTCAATTATCATATGGTTTCACTTATTTGTGGATCATAACAAATAGCATAGAGGACAAAGGGGGTTAGAGAGGATAAGGGAGTTGGGGGAAATTGGAAGGGGAGGTGAACCATGAGAGACTATGGACTCTGAAAAACAATCTTAGGGTTTTGAAGGGGCGAGGGTGGGAGGTTTGGGTACCAGGTGGTGGGTATTATAGAGGGCAGGGATTGCATAGAGCACTGGGTGTGGTGCAAAAGTAATGAATACTGTTATGCTGAAAATTAAAAAAAAAGAAAAACAATGTTCATCATCACTAGCCATCAGGGAGATTCAAATCAAAACCACATTGAGATACCTCTTTACACCAGTTAGAATGGCCAAAGTTACCAAGACAGGAAACAACGTGTGTTGGAGAGGATGTGGAGAAAGGGGAACTCTCTTATGGGAATGCAAGTTGGTCCAGCCACTTTGGAGAACAGTGTGGAGATTCATCAAGAAATTAGAAATAGAGCTTTCCTATGACCCTGCAATTGCACTACTGGGTATTTTACCTCAATGATAGAGATGTAGTGAAAAGAAGGGCCATCCGTACCCCAATGTTTATATTAACAATGGCCACGGTCGCCAATCTGTGGAAAGAACCAAGATGCCCTTCAACTAATGAATGGATAAGGAAGATGTGGTCCATCTCCATAATTCTATGGAGTATTATGCCTCCATCAGAAAAGATGAATACCGGAGGAGGAGTCAAGATGGCGGAGAAGTAGCAGGCTGAGACTACTTCAGCTAGCAGGAGATCAGCTAGATAGCTTATCTAAAGATTGCAAACACCTGCATATCCATTAGCAGATCGAAGAGAAGAAGAACAGCAATTCAGGAAACAGAAAAACAACGACTTTCTGAATGGTAGGACTGGCGGAGAAGTGAATCCAAAGCGACTGGAAGATAGCCCCCGGGGGGAGGGGCCGGGTCCCGGCAAGTGGCGGAGCAACGGAGCACAAAATCAGGACTTTTAAAAGTCTGTTCTGCTGAGGGACATCGCTCCAGAGGCTAAACCGGGGCGAAGCCCATGTGGGGTCAGTGTGGCCTCAGGTCCCACAGGGTCACAGAAGGATCGGGGGTGTCTGAGTGTCACAGAGCTGCGGATATTGGATTGGGAAAATCAGCTACAGAGACAGAGCTGACAGTAAGCTCACAGCTCGGGGTTACCCTGAACCAGCCACAGGCCCGGTGAGCTCGGAGCGTGGCTGGAGGTCAAGCAGACGGGAGTTACTGGAAGCTGTTCTCTGAGGGCGCACTGAGGAGTGAGGCCCCGGGCTCTCAGCTCCTCCGGGCAGGAGACCAGGAGGCTGCCATTTGTATTCCCGTTCTCCAGAACTCTACGGAAAACAGGAAAACGCTCAGGGAACAAAAGCTTCTGAAAGCAAACCTGAGCGGATTACTCAGCCCGGCCCTTGGTAAGGGCGGTGCAATTCCGCCAGGGGCAAAGACACTGGATAATCACTACACCAGCCCCTCCCCCAGAAGATCAACAAGAAATCCAGCCAAGACCAAGTTTACCTACCAAGGAGTGCGGTTTCAATACCAAGGAGAGCAGCAGAATTCCATAGGAGGAGAAAGCAAAGCACGGAACTCATGGCTTTCTCCCTGTGATTTTTTTAGTCTTGCAGTTAATTTTATTTTTTTCTTTTTCATTTTTTTCCTCTTCTTCGGCTAAATTTTTTTTTTAACTTTTACCCTTTTCTTTTTTAACTAGTTTTTTTTAACTACTTTATCTAATATATATATATTTTCTTTTTTATATTTTTCTTTATTAGTTTTCTTTTTTTAAATTCTTTTCTTTTCTTTTTTTTTTCTTTCTTTTTGAACCTCTTTTTATCCCCTCTTTCCCCCCTCACGATTTGGGATATCTTCTGATTTGGTTAAAGCATATTTTCCTGGGGTTGTTGCCATCTTTTTGGTATTTTACTTGCTCCTTCATATACTCTTATCTGGACAAAATGACAAGGCAGAAAAATTCACCACACACACAAAAAAACCAAAACAAGAGGCAGTACCAAAGGCTAGGGACCTAATCAATACAGACATTGGTAATATGTCAGATCTAGAGTTCAGAATGACAATTCTCAAGGTTCTAGCCGGGCTTGAAAAAGGCATGGAAGATATTAGAAAAACCCTCTCAGGAGATATAAAAGCCCTTTCTGGAGAAATAAAAGAACTAAAATCTAACCAAGTTGAAATAAAAAAAGCTATTAATGAGGTGCAATCAAAAATGGAGGCTCTCACTGCTAGGATAAATGAGGCAGAAGAAAGAATTAGTGATATAGAAGACCAAATGACAGAGAATAAAGAAGCTGAGCAAAAGAGGGACAAACATCTACTGGACAACGAGGGGAGAATTTGAGAGATAAGTGATACCATAAGATGAAACAACATGAGAATAATTGGGATTCCAGAAGAAGAAGAAAGAGAGAGGGGAGCAGAAGGTATACTGGAGAGAATTATTGGGGAGAATTTCCCCAATATGGCAAAGGGAACGAGCATCAAAATTCAGGAGGCTCAGAGAACGCCCCTCAAAATCAATAACAATAGGCCCACACCCAGTCACCTAATAGTAAAATTTACAAGTCTTAGTGACAAAGAGAAAATCCTGAAAGCAGCCTGGGAAAAGAAGTCTGTAACATACAATGGTCAAAATATCAGATTGGCAGCTGACTTATCCACAGAGACCTGGCAGGCCAGAAAGAGCTGGCATGATATTTTCAGAGCACTAAACGAGAAAAACATGCAGCCAAGAATACTGTATCCAGCTAGGCTATCATTGAAAATAGAAGGAGAGATTAAAAGCTTCCAGGACAAACAAAAACTGAAAGAATTTGCAAACACCAAACCAGCTCTACAGGAAATATTGAAAGGGGCCCTCTAAGCAAAGAGAGAGCCTAAAAGTAGTAGATCAGAAAGGAACAGAAACAATATACGGTAACAGTCACCTAACAGGCAATACAATGGCACTAAATTCATATCTCTCAATAGTTACCCTGAATGTTAATGGGCTAAATGTTCCAATCAAAAGACACTGGGTATCAGAATGGATAAAAAACCACAACCCATCTATATGTTGCCTCCAAGAAACTCATTTTAAGCCCGAAGACACCTACAGATTTAAAGTGACGGGGTGGAAAAGAATTTACCACGCTAATGGACATCAGAAGAAAGCAGGAGTGGCAATCCTTATATCAGATCAATTAGATTTTAAGCCAAAGACTATAATAAGAGATGAGGAAGGACACTATATCATACTCAAAAGGTCTGTCCAACAAGAAGATCTAACAATTTTAAATATCTATGCCCCCAACATGGGAGCAGCCAACTATATAAACCAATTAATAACAAAATCAAAGAAACACATCAACAATAATACAATAATAGTGGGGGACTTTAACACTCCCCTCACTGAAATGGACAGATCATCCAAGCAAAAGATCAGCAAGGAAATAAAGGCCTTAAACGACACACTGGACCAGATGGACATCACAGATATATTCAGAACATTTCATCACAAAGCAACAGAATACACATTCTTCTCTAGTGCACATGGAACATTCTCCAGAATAGATCACATCCTCGGTCCTAAATCAGGACTCAACCGGTATCAAAAGATTGGGATCATTCCCTGCATATTTTCAGACCACAATGCTCTGAAGCTAGAACTCAACCACAAGAGGAAGTTTGGAAAGAACCCAAATACATGGAGACTAAACAGCATCCTTCTAAAGAATGAATGGGTCAACCGGGAAATTAAAGAAGAATTGAAAAAAATCATGGAAACAAATGATAATGAAAATACAATGGTTCAAAATCTGTGGGACACAACAAAGGCAGTCCTGAGAGGAAAATATATAGCGGTACAAGCCTTTCTCAAGAAACAAGAAAGGTCTCAGGTACACAACCTAACCATACACCTAAAGGAGCTGGAGAAAGAACAAGAAAGAAACCCTAAACCCAGCAGGAGAAGAGAAATCATAAAGATCAGAGCAGAAATCAATGGAATAGAAACCAAAAAGACAATAGGGCAAATCAACGAAACTAGGAGCTGGATCTTTGAAAGAATTAATAAAATTGATAACCCCCTGGCCAGACTTATCAAAAAGAAAAGAGAAAGGACCCAAATAAATAAAATCATGAATGAAAGAGGAGAGATCACAACTAACACCAAAGAAATACAAACTATTATAAGAACATAGTATGAGCAACTCTACGCCAACAAATTTGACAATCTGGAAGAAATGGATGCATTCCTAGAAACATATAAACTACCACAACTGAACCAGGAAGAAATAGAAAGCCTGAACAGACCCATAACCAGTAAGGAGATTGAAACAGTCATTAAAAGTCTCCAAACAAACAAAAGCCCAGGGCCAGATGGCTTCCCAGGGGAATTCTACCAAACATTTAAAGAAGAACTAATTCCTATTCTCTTGAAACTGTTCCAAAAAATGGAAATGGAAGGAAAAGTTCCAAACTCATTTTATGAGGCCAGCATCAGATTGATCCCAAAACCAGACAAGGATCCCATAAAAAAGAGAGCTATAGACCAATATCCTTGATGAACACAGATGCGAAAATTCTCACCAAAATACTAGCCAATAGGATTCAACAGTACATTAAAAGGATTATTCACCACGCCCAAGTGGGATTTATTCCAGGGCTGCAAGGTTGGTTCAACATCCGCAAATCAGTCAATGTGATACAACACATCAGTAAAAGAAAGAACAAGAACCATATGATACTCTCAATAGATGCTGAAAAAGCATTTGACAAAGTACAGCATCCCTTCCTGATCAAAACTCTTCAAAGTGTAGGGATAGAGGGCACATACCTTAATATCATCAAAGCCATCTATGAAAAACCCACCACAAATATCATTCTCAATGGAGAAATACTGAAAGCTTTCCCGCTAAGGTCAGGAACACGGCAGGGATGTCCATTATCACCACTGCTATTCAACATAGTACTAGAGGTCCTAGCCTCAGCAATCAGACAACAAAAGGAAATTAAAGGCATCCAAATCGGCAAAGAAGAAGTCAAAGTATCACTCTTCGCAGATGATATGATACTATATGTGGAAAACCCAAAAGACTCCACTCCAAAACTGCTAGAACTTGTACAGGAATTCAGTAAAGTGTCAGGATATAAAATCAATGCACAGAAATCAGTTGCGTTTCTCTACACCAACAACAAGACAGAAGAAAGAGAAATTAAAGAGTCAATCCCATTTACAATTGCACCCCAAACCATAAGATACCTAGGAATAAACCTAACCAAAGAGGCACAGAATGTATACTCAGAAAACTATAAAGTACTCATGAAAGAAATTGAGGAAGACACAAAGAAATGGAAAAATGTTCCATGCTCCTGGATTGGAAGAATAAATATTGTGAAAATGTCTATGCTACCTAAAGCAATCTACACATTTAATGCAATTCCTATCAAAGTATCATCCATCTTTTTCAAAGAAATGGAACAAATAATCCTAAAATTTATATGGAACCAGAAAAGACCTCGAATAGCCAAAGGGATATTGAAAAAGAAAGCCAAAGTCGGTGGCATCACAATTCCGGACTTCAAGCTCTATTACAAAGCTGTCATCATCAAGACAGCATGGTACTGGCACAAAAACAGACACATAGATCAATGGAACAGAATAGAGAGCCCAGAAATAGACCCTCAATTCTACGGTCAACTAATCTTCAACAAAGCAGGAAAGAATGTCCAATGGAAAAAAGACAGCCTCTTCAATAAATGGTGTTGGGAAAATTGTACAGCCACATGCAGAAAAATAAAACTGGACCATTTCCTTACACCACACACGAAAATAGACTCAAAATGGATGAAGGGCCTCAATGTGCGAAAGGAATCCATCAAAATCCTTGAGGAGAACACAGGCAGCAGCCTGTTTGACCTCAGCCGCAGCAACATCTTCCTAGGAACATCGCCAAAGGCAAGGGAAGCAAGGGCAAAAATGAACTATTGGGATTTCATCAAGATCAAAAGCTTTTGCACAGCAAAGGAAACAGTTAACAAAATCAAAAGGCCACTGAGAGAATGGGAGAAGATATTTGCAAACGACATATCAGATAAAGGGCTAGTGTCCAAAATCTATAAAGAACTTAGCAAACTCAACACCCAAAGAACAAATAATTCAATCAAGAAATGGGCAGAGGACATGAACAGACATTTCTGCAAAGAAGACATCCAGATGGCCAACAGACACATGAAAAAGTGCTCCATATCACTCGGCATCAGGGAAATACAAATCAAAACCACAATGAAATATCACCTCACACCAGTCAGAATGGCTAAAATAAACAAGTCAGGAAATGACAGATGCTGGCGAGGATGCGGAGAAAGGGGAACCCTCCTACACTGTTGATGGGAATGCAAGCTGGTGCAACCACTCTGGAAAACAGCATGGAGGTTCCTCAAAATGTTGAAAATAGAACTGCCCTATGATCCAGCAATTGCACTACTGGGTATTTACCCTAAAGATACTAACGTAGTGATCGAAAGGGGCACGTGCACCCGGATGTTTATAGCAGCAATGTCCACAATAGCCTAACTATGGAAAGAACCTAGATGTCCATCAACAGATGAATGGATCAAGAAGATGTGGTATATATACACAATGGAATACTATGCAGCCATCAAAAGAAATGAAATCTTGCCATTTGCGACAACATGGATATAACTAGAGCGTATCATGCTTAGCGAAATAAGTCAAGCGGAGAAAGACAACTATCATTTGATCTCCCTGATATGAGGAAGTGGTGATGCAACATGGGGGCTTACGTGGGTAGGAGAATAATCAATGAAACAAGATGGAATTTGGAGGGAGACAAACCACAAGTGACTCTTAATCTCACAAAACAAACTGAAGGTTGCTGGGAGGAGGGGGGTTGGAAGAAGGGGGGTGGGGTTATGGACATTGGGGAGGGTATGTGCTTTGGTGAGTGCTGTGAAGTGTGTAAACCTGGTGATTCACAGACCTGTACCCCTGGGGATAAAAATATATGTTTATAAAAAATAAAAAAATATAAAACAAAGAAAGTATGAATACCCAACTTTTGTAGCAACATGAACGGGACTGGAAGAGATTATGCTGAGTGAAATAAGTCAAGCAGAGAGAGTTAATTATCATATGGTTTCACTTACTTGTGGAGCATAAGAGATAACATGGAGGACAAGGGGAGGTGGAGAGGAGGAGGGAGCTGAGGGAAATTGGTGAACCATGAGAGACTATGGACTCTGGAAAACAACCTGAGGGTTTGAAAGGGTGGGGGTTGGGAGCGGGGGAGCCAGGTGGTGGGTACTAAGGAGGGCACCTATTGCATGGAGTACTGGGTGTGGTGCAAAATCAATGAATACTGTTACACTGAAAAGAAATTAAAAAAAAATATAAAAAAAAAGAAGTTCAGAGACAAAAAAATATAGGGGAAAAGTAAAAGAAATATTTTATGCAGTAATAAAATTGTTTTCTTTGTGTTTTGAAATTTTGCTTTGTCATATTTATGGTCATTCTGACATAAGAACATAGCAGGTTGATCTGTTTATTCAAATTTGTTCTACCATGTAGACTCCACTGGGAGAGAGATGTTTGGTAATCAGTGCTTGCTAGGGGCTATGGTAGGCTTTGTGGACTTGAGCTGACTCACAGAGTAAAAGCGGGAGACCAGGCAGGAAACACAGTATCATTTTTATTGAGTAAATGTCTGACATTAAGCTTTTGATTTCTGAAGCATCCATTTCAAAGACAACCATGGTGAATAAACACATTGTTTGGTGGGACACAATTACCAGATAAGTACTCAGGCTTCCCCAGCCATGAAATACCTCTTCAGTAAGTCCTGGTAACCTCCATACTGTCACATGAATGATCCTGCTATCCTCTTCAGCACCCAATTTCTACTCATTTAAATTCTCTGATAAATCCTGAACTCAACAATCCCCTAAACATTCTGAACATGGACTCTAATAAAGGCAGATCCTCAGGGGAGCTCACTTTCTCCATTCCTCTCAATGCATCTCCCCTCCTCTGAAATCTCTCAGAAAGGACTTTGAGCAATCCCTGTGCCCTTCAGGACCTGTGAGTAATACACCTGGTTTGGGTTCCTTAGTTCTTTTTCCCCCCAGTGTTCCAAGATTCATCATTTATGCATCACACCCAGTGCTCCATGCAATTTGTGTCCTCCTTTTTTTTTTTTTAAAGATTTTATTTATTTATTTGACAGAGAGAGAGAGAGAGAGAGAGAGATTACAAGTAGGCAGAGAAGGAGGCAGAGAGAGGGGGAAGCAGGCTCACTGCTGAGCAGAGAGCCAGATGTGGGGCTCGATCCCAGGACCCCGAGATCATGACCTGAGCCAAAGGCAGAAGCTTAACCCACTGAGCCACCCAGGCGCCCCAATGTGTGCCCTCCTTAATACCCACCGCCAGACTCTCCCATCCCCCACTCTCCTCCCAAAACCCTCAGTTTGTTTTTCAGACTCCACAGTCTCTTATGCTTCATCTCCCCCTCCGATTTACTCCTATTCACTTTTCCTTTCCTTATCCTAATATCCTCCATGTTATTCTTATGGTTTACTTTCTCTGCTTGATTTATTTCACTCAGCATAATCTCCTTCAGTACCATCCATGTTGATACAAAAGTTGGGTATTCATCCTTACTTACAGTTTTATTAGAGTTCTCTGATGGGTGTTGCTGAGGTGTGTCTTAAAATCTCAATAAAAACCCATGGCCAGTGCAGCCACAGCAGAGAGGTTGGCCATGGGAGCATCTGTGGGAGTGTCCACAAGCACAGGTGCAGCGGAGAACCAGGGTTTTCCTAGCCTGAGACACCCTGTCAGTAGCCCAAGATGTAAACAGAATAGTTTAGAGTCCACATAATGAAGAAAAGGAGTGAAGTTAATGTAAAAATGTAAAACGATTCACAGACTGTAGGTGAAAACTGGGCTTTTGTATTTTCTAAACTAAACTAAAATTAAAAAAAAATTCAAAAAATAGAAATGTAAAAGAAAAACACAGGTGTATGTATCAAAATTCAGGTTAGAAGGTTATTATGGAATTTGATGTACTGGACAGCTCATTGTGATGGTAAATAGGTTAAAAAATTATCTATATTAAAAAAAAATGAACCAGAATAGTGGGAACGAGTTGAAAATAAAAGTTGTCCTATGAAGTAGTGGTGGTTGTTCTCTTGCAGTCTTTTTTTTTTTTTCTTTCTTTCTTGGTTGGTTTTCTGGGGGAGGGGCCTGCCACGTGGGTTTTCAGTCAATGATGTTCCCTGAGTTAAGTCCTCCCACCCTCCTCAAGGAGGTGGGCTCTGAGGAAACTGTTTTTTTTTTTTTTCAGGCTTTTGTTCTCTGGAGGTTTTTAATGTTTGTTCACTTTTTTTTTTCTCTCACCTTGACCGCTTTTGATGGTTTTTGTAGTTTTAGAGGAAAACAGACTGTACCCTGACCTCCCTCTCAGAGAGAGACCTCAGTCTGGCTGCAGAGCCCAGATGAGTTCCCCCTTGGCCACTGGTAGAGCAGGTTCAGAGTCGTGGTCCCTGGGGACGCAGGATCTTTTACTTGTACCCAAAACCACGGCAGCAGTGGCAGTCTGGGAGCTCCAGACCGCCAAAGAGGTTCCAAGCAGGGATTGCACACTGAGATTTTCCCGCTGGCCGGGGCTGGGAGTGCCTGGTCTTTCTGGGTCTAAAAGCACCCGGCTCGTGCACACCTCTTTCAGGGGAGGCTGTGGGTTGTGCACACATTTCAGGCTTTGAGAACGGGGCACGGGTCCGAAAGCACCAGGCTGGGCCTTCACGCACCTCTTTCAGGGGAAAGTTTGGGGCGCAAGTCTTAGGCTCTGAAACAATGGCGCAGGTCAAAGAGCGCCGGCTGGGCCTTTGTAACTCTCTTAAGGGAGTACGAGGGACACGCGCATGTATCTCAGGCTTTGTAGCAGGGCTTTTGCGTTCTGCTGTCTGGCGTGGCTCCCATCCCCTCACA
This sequence comes from Mustela erminea, assembly GCF_009829155.1. Lineage (NCBI taxonomy): Eukaryota > Metazoa > Chordata > Mammalia > Carnivora > Mustelidae > Mustela > Mustela erminea. The sequence continues at coordinate 10,568,252 of NC_045614.1, forward strand.
GGAGCCAGAACCCACGCATTCTCGGGCACACTGGTGGCTTAGGGACCAAGACCTTGTTTCTCCGCCGCACTCTCTCTGGCTCAGCGCCAGGGGAGGCTGTCTTGGGACTGGGGACTTAAGCCCCTGTCCCTAGCCGCCCGGATTCCTACAATTTCCGCCCCCTCCCCATGATCCTTTGCTATTTTTGAGTGCTTTCAACCAGTCCCCAAGTTAATGTTGGTCTCCAGATGCAGGGCACTCTCGCTCGTATTAGGGGTATTACTTTCCAACCGGTTGCCTCTGGTGGCTCCCTCCCCCTTTTGTTTATCTTCTGATAGCAGTCTGCTGTTCCCACTCCACTTTACCTGCCCACTGGTGTCTTCTGCCCCTGTAGATATCCAGACGTGTGTAATTCTGATCTCAGGCTGATTTCATGGGTGATCGGAGTTCTTTGGTAGATAATCAGCTCACTTTAGGGTACATACAGGTTGAAAAGGCGCCTCCTCCTACTTCCCGCCATCTTGTCCTCCTCAGCTTTTGTATTTTCATCTACAATAAAGTCATGTGAAGGGCTTAGTGACCAAATGTCGCTTCTTTCATATGAAGTATACAACTCATGATTTTTCTTTGGGAAATCTAGGGAAAATTTATTTGGCATGATATAAGTCACTTGGAATGAAAGTATTTTTAAGAAATCCAATCTTCCCCATGTTAGATACAGAAATCTCCAGGCATTTGTTTTCCAAGATTGGGGAAAACATTAGGAATATATAAAAAGGGACAAAGAGGAAATTGTGTATATAAGACAGAGTAGAAGTTTAATAAAGTGAGTTACTTAAATGTGTAGAGAAGTTGAATTCAAACAAATGGAATTTCCAGAAAATAAATAGAAGGAGCAGGTTCTATTTCCACAGGCTGGCTAATGAATAGCAGTTCTAGCTCTGAGACTGTCAGCCCTGAAATTATGGGTGCTTCCTCAGTCACAGGACCATTGGTTCCTATGTTACTGGAACCCCAGTGATTCTTTTTAGAGCCCTCTTTATGTCTCTGTTCCTCAGACTGTAGATAAAGGGGTTCAGCATGGGTGTGACCACTGTGTACATCACTGAAGCCAACGCACTTTTATGGGAGTTCTGGGTAGCAGCAGAGCTAAGATACACTCCTAGGCTTGTACAATAAAATAAGGAGACAACTGAGAGGTGAGATGCACAGGTGGAAAATGCTTTATATTTACCATGATCTGATGATATTCTACATATGAAGGAAATAATCTTAGAGTAAGAGTAAAGGATCCCAGTCAGGGGAACACCCGCCAGCAGCACAATTACAAAATACATCACCATGTTATTAAGAAAGGTGTCAGAACAGGCAAGTTGGATCATCTTATTGAGTTCACAGAAAAAGTGGGGTATTTCCACCTCTGTACAGAAGGACAGCTGAAACAGCATTGAGCTCTGTAATGAGGAATTCAGAACACTGATGACCCAGGACACCAGAACCAGCAGTCTACAAAGCTGGGGGTTCATGATGACTGTATAGTGTAGGGCATGACAGATGGCCACAAACCGGTCATAGGCCATCACCATCAGGAGTAAATTGTCCAGGCATCCAAACACAATGAAAAAAAATATCTGGCTGAAGCAGCCTTCATAGGTTATGACTTTGCTCTGAGTATGGATGTTCCACAACATCTTGGGAATGGTGGTGGAGGTGAAACAGATGTCCACAAAGGAAAGGTTGGCCAAGAAGAAGTACATGGGGGTGTGGAGGTGGGAGTCAGAATGGACAACCAGGATGATGAGCAGGTTTCCAAACACAGTGATCATGTACATGGAGAGGAAAAGCCCAAATATGAGCAGCTGCACTTCTGGTTCCTCTGATAAGCCCAGAAGAATAAATTCTGAAATCCATGTATCATTTCCTGATTCCATGTGGTGTAGTTGACTACCAGGAAAGAAAGAAAAATAACATAATTTTCAACAAATGGACTTCATTTATTTATTTATTGCATTTTTTTTCAATTTTAGGTTTTTAAAAAAATTTATTTAATTTTTTCAGTGTTTCAAGATTCATTGTTTATACACCGTATCTAGAGCTACATGCAATAACCACCACCAAGATCTCCCAACAGCCCATCCCCCTCCCCTCCAAAAGCCTCAGTTTGTTTCTCAGAGTCCACAGTCTCTCATGCTTCGTCTCCCCCTCCAATTTCCCCCAACTCCCTCTCTCCTTCACCTAATGCTCTCCATGTTATTCTTTATGATCCACAAGTAAGCGAAACCATATGATAATTGACTCTCTCTTCTTGGCTTATTTCACTCAGTATAATCTCTTTCAGTCCTGTCCATGTTGATACAAAAATTGGGTATGCATCTTCTGATGGAGGCATAATACTCCATTTTATATATGACCATATCTTCTTTATCCATTTTTAGTTTTTTTTTAAATTAATTAATTTATTTTCAGCATAACAGTATTCATTATTTTAGCACCACACCCAGTGTTCCATGCAATCCATGCCCTCTATAATACCCACCGCCTGGTACCCCAACCTCCCATCCCCTGCCCCTTCAAACTCCTCAGATTGTTTTCCAGAGTCCATTGTCTATCATGGTTCACCTTCCCTTCCAATTTCCCCCAACTCCCTTCTCCTCTCTAACTCCCCTTGTCCTCCATGCTATTTGTTATGCTCCACAAATAAGTGAAACTGTATGATAATTAACACTCTCTGCTTGACTTATTTCACTCACCATAATCTCTTCCAGCCCCGTCCATGTTGCTACAAAAGTTGGGTATTCATCCTTTCTGATGGAGGCATAATGCTCCACAGTGTATATGGACCACATCTTCCTTATTCATTTGTCTGTTGAAGAGCATCTAAGTTCTTTCCACAGTTTGGCGACCGTGGCCATTGCTGCTATAATCATTGGGGTACAGATGGCCCTTCTTTTCACGACATCTGTATCTTTGGGGTAAATACCGAGTAGTGCAATGGCAGGGTCATAGGGAAGTTCTATTTTTAATTTCTTGAGGAATCTTCACATTGTTCTCCAAAGAGGCTGCACCAACTTGCATTCCCACCAACAGTGGAAGAGGGTTCCCCATTCTCCACATCTCCTTCAACACATGTTGTTTCCTTTCTAGTTTTGGCCATTCTAACTGGCGTAAGGTGATATCTCAATGTGGTTTTAATTTGAATCTCCCTGAGGGCTAGTGATGATGAACATTTTTTCATGTGTCTGATAGCCATTTGTATGTCTTCATTGGAGAAGTGTCTGTCATTTTTAGGTTTTTTTTAATTCCAGTTAGTTAATAGAAAATTTAATATTAGGTTCAGTTTCATCATAAAGTGATTCAATACATCCATATAACACCTGGTGCTTAGTACAAGTGCCCTCCTCAATTCCCATCACCTATTTTCCCCCATCCTCCACCATCTTTCCTCTGGTAACCAGGGGTGTGTCTCTCTGATTAAGAGTCCATTTCCTAAAGAGGCAACCCACAGAATGGGAGAAGATATTTGCAAATGACAGTACAGACAAAAGATTGATATCCAGGATCTATAATGAACTCCTGAAACTCAACACACACAAAACAGACAATCATATCAAAAAATGGGCAGAAGATATGAACAGACACTTCTCCAGTGAAGACATACAAATGGCTATCAGACACATGAAAAAATGCTGATGATCACTAGCAATCACGGAGATTCAAATTAAAACCACATTGAGATATCACCTTATACCAGTTAGAATGGCCAAAATTAGCAAGACAGGAAACAACATGTGTTGGAGGGGATGTGGAGAAAGCGGAACCCTCTTACACTGTTGGTGGGAATGCAGGTTGGTGCAGCCTCTTTGGAGAACAATGTGGAGATTCCTCAAGAAACTAAAAATAGAACTTCCCTATGACCCTGCAATTGCACTCCTGGGTATTTACCCCAAAGATACAGATGTGAAAAGAAGGGCCATCTGTACCCCAATGTTTATAGCAGCAATGGCCACGGTCACCAAACTGTGGAAAGAACCAAGATGCCCTTCAATGGATGAATGGATAAGGAAGATATGGTCCATATACACTATGGAGTATTATGCCTCCATCAGAAAGGATGAATACCCAACTTTTGTAGCAACATGGGCGGGACTGGAAGAGATTATGCTGAGTGAAATAAGTCAAGCAGAGAGAGTCAATTATCATATGGTTTCACTTATTTGTGGAGCATAACGAATAGCATGGAGGACATGGGGAGATAGGGAGGAGAAGGGAGTTGGGGGAAATTGGAAGGGAGGTGAATGGTGAGAGACTATGGACTCTGAAAAACAATCTGAGGGTTTTGAAGGGGCGGGGAGTAGGAGGTTGGGGTACCAGGTGGTGGGTATTATAGAGGGCACGAATTGCATGGAGCAGTGGGTGTGGTGCAAAAACAATGAATACTGTTATGCTGAAATAAAAAATAAAATAAAAACGAGTCCATTTCTTGATTTTCCTCTCTCTTTCTTTTTCCCTTTGCTTATTAGTTTTGTTTCTTAAATTCCACGTATGACTGAAATCATGTGATCTTTGTCTTTCCTTGACTGATTTATTTCACTTAGCATGATACTCTCTAGATCCATTGGTGTCATTACAAATGGCAAAATTTCATCTCTTTTAGGCTGACTACTATATATACAATTTCTTCTTTTCCATTCCTCTCTCCATGGACACCTGGGCTGCTTCCATATTTTGGCTATTATAGATATTTCTGCTTTAAATACAGGGTGCATAAATCCCTTTTGAATTACTATTTTTGTATTCTTTGGGTAAATACCTAACAGTGCAAATGCTGGATCATAAGGTTGTTTTATTTTTAACTTTCTGAGGAAACCCCATACTGTTTTCCAGAGCTCTGACAACATTTTACATTTCTACCAACACTGCAAGAGGGTTCCTCTTTTCCATTTCCTCTGCAACACCTGTTGTTTCCTGTGTTGTTAATTTCAGCCATTGTGACAGGTATGAGGTGATATGTCATTGCAATTTTGATTTTTTTTCCCTGATGATGAGATATTTTGAGCATCTTTTCATGAGTCTGTTGTCCATCTGTATGTCTTCTTTTTATTTAGTTATTTATTTTCAGAAAAACAGTATTCATTATTTTTTCACCACACCCAGTGCTCCATTCAATCCGTGCCCTCTATAATACCCACCACCTGGTACCTCAACTTCCCACCCCCCCCCGCCACTTCAAACCCCTCAGATTGTTTTTCAGAGTCCATAGTCTCTCATGATTCACCTCCCCTTCCAATTTACCCCAACTCCCTTCTGCTCTCTAATACCCCTTGTCCTCCATGATATTTGTTATGCTCCACAAATAAGTGAAACCATATAATAATTGACTCTCTCTGCTTGAGTTATAAGTAGAAGAATGAAACTCAACCATTCTCTTACACCGTACACAAAGACAAACTCAAAATGGATAAAAGACCTCAACGTGAGACAGGAATCCATCAGAATCCTAGAGGAGAACATAGGCAGTAATCTCTTCGATATCAGCCACAGCAACTTCTTTCAAGATATGTCTCCAAAGGCAAAGGAAAAAAAGCAAAAATAAACTTTCGGTACTTCATCAAAATCAAAAGCTTCTGCACAGCAAAGGAAACAATCAACAAAACAAAGAGGCAACCCACACAATGGGAGAAGATATTTGCAAATGACAGTACAGACAAAAGGTTGATATCCAGGATCTATAATGAACTCCTCAAACTCAACACACACGAAACAGGCAAACATATCAAAAAATGGGCAGAAGATATGAACAGACACTTCTCCAATGAAGACATACAAATGGCTAGCAGACACACGAAAAAAATGTTCATCATCACTAGCCCTCAGGGAGATTCGAATTAAAACCACATTGAGATATCACCTTACACCAGTTAGAATGGCCAAAATTAACAAGACAGGAAACAACATGTGTTGGAGGGGATGTGGACAAAGGGGAACCCTCTTCCACTGTTGGTGGGAATGCAAGTTGGTGCAGCCTCTTTGGAGAACAATGTAGAGATTTCTCTAGAAATTAAAAATAGAACTTCCCTATGACCCTGCAATTGCACTCCTGGGTACTTACCCCAAAGATACAGATGTCGTGAAAAGAAGGGCCATCTGTACCCCAATGTTTATAGCAACAATGGCCACGGTCGCCAAACTGTGGAAAGAGCCAAGATGCCCTTTAATGGACGAATGGATAGGGAAGATGTGGTCCATATACACTATGGAGTATTATGCCTCCATCAGAAAGGATGAATACCCAACTTTTGTAGCAAAATGGACGGTACTGGAAGAGATTATGCTGAATGAAATAAGTCAAGCAGAGAGAGTCAATTATCATCTGCATGTCTTCTTGGGACAACTGTCTATTCATTTCTTCCCCACATTTCTTAACCGGTTATTTGTGCTTTGGTTGTTGAGTTTCATAACCTCTCTATAGATTTTGCATATTAACCCTTAATCAGCTATGTCATTTGCAAATATCTTCTATTTTCTAGGTTGCACTACTTGGTATTTACCCAAAGGATACACAAATACTAATTTAAAGGAATATTGGTGTTTCTAGCAGTATTATCAACAATAACTAAACTGTGGAGAGAGCCCGAATGTCCACCAACTGGTGAATGGATAAATAAGAGGGGGTAGAAATATATATATATATTTGAATAATACTCAGCCACCAAGAGTAATGAAATCTTTCCATTTACAATGACCTGGATTGAGTTAGAGAGTATTATCGTAAGTGAAATAACTCAGTCAGAGAAAGACAAGTACTATATGATTTCACTTATGTGTGGAATTTAAGAAACAAAGAAACAAAGTACATGAAACAAAGAAAATGAACATAGGGGAAAAAGGAGAGGAAAATCAGGAAAAGACCCTTAACTATAGAGAACAACCTGAGGGTTATTGAGAGATGTGGGTTTTGGGGGTGGGTGAAATAGTTGATGGTGATGAAGAAGGCCACCCGGGGTTATGAGCACAGTTCTACATCTGATACTAATATTGCATTGTATACTTACTAACTGGAATATAAATAAAAACATGGAGAACAAAGAATTATCTATAGAATGATGAAGAAAGAAGATAGAGAGAAAAAAAATAAAATCATATACCATGTCAGATGGTGACAGGTCGTGCTATGAAGGAAAAAATAATCAGTATAAAAAGGAGTAGATGGGAAGAGTGCTAAGTTTTAATAGGAGTTCAGGAAGATCTGCAAAGAAGGTGGCATTTTAACAGAGGTTTCCAGAAAGACAAAGCATGAGGCAGGAGGATATCTAGGAAAGATGTGTGTCAGCAGAGAAAATAGAGCAAAGACCCTGCTGAAGGCACTTACTTCACATATGCAAATATCAAAATGAAGCCAATGTGTGAGAGAACGAGCAAGAGGGAGAGTGATGACAGGTGGTGGCAGAGAATGTTGAGGAAGGAGATGGCTTTCCTGACAGAGGGACTACTTCCTTCACACGATGTTCTTTGCATTTTATTAATTGTGTTTCAAGGAGTTCTGGGAATGGAGATAGATCCCTTCCTTAATTTCATCTGTTGGTTAACATTATGGCATTTAAGGGTCACATACTGCAGTATACAAACTCAGGTATCATTTCTCTGATGATTGTTTAAGCCCCACAACACACACACACATGCACACACAAACACGACCCATACATAGATGCACAAAGTGTATTCTGACCTCCTGGCTCTGTGTTACTAACATGCTTTTCTCACCCCGGGCACAATAATGTTGAAAGAAATGGTACAAGGCAAGCTGTCAACAGCAGATTACCTTTACCCTGAAGAATGTGTAAATAGTACATAAATTCTAGTTAATAAGCCTCCAAAGGACATGGAAACATGAGCTCCAGTTTAATACAATAATCTTGTTTCCTGTACTTAAAGAACATATAAAAGCAATTCCAGAAATACAGAGAGGAAAGAAATGGACACAAGGGGGAAAAGAAATCTAATAATTTCAGGGAGTCCCTGAGAGACTGGGATGAGCAGAAATCTTCTCTGGTTCTGGCAGCATTCCAGCCCTGGGTCATATCCCCTGATGCCCTGAATAATTAACAACGGAGGAAAAAAATGCATCCAAACAAGAAAAGAGTTGTATTTTTATGATGTTAAAATATTTTACTCTAGAAAAATGTGCAAAGGGAATAAACCTGCAATTTAGAACAGAATATACACAATGTAGGACAGTAAAGAGGATTTTTAAAGATGAAATAATAAAAGACTATTTCAAATGTTTTTAAATGTGAAACTTTTGGAACCAGAAAGCCAGGTTTTGAATGTCAGATCTACCACATATAAGCTCTTTGAACTTGGGAGAGACAACCAATACATTCCATATTGAATGTTCCTACTCAAATACGTGGGATAGCAGTATCCATCCTCCTAGGGTGGCAGACATCATTACTCAGTATATGTAAAGAGATTACCATATAGTTCTTTCCTGAAAATAAATGAGTGATTATCACACCAGTAAAGAGATTTGGCTGAATTTTTTTCTTCCACCTCACAAATGTCACCAAAGTTTCAACAACTCTCGGTAATGAAGTATTGCAAAGTGAAGCAAGTTAGCATACCCCTTTTTGTATATTAAATACATTTCTTATTATTAAATACAATTTTTATGTGAATACTCACCTTGAGAGAGATGCTGAGAAATGGATGTAAATCTAGGACTGCTGTTGCAAGGAAATAGCTGCCTGCATGGGTCTGGGGATTTCTATAAATAAAGAACATGCTCAAAACCACCACATGGTAAAAAGTTCACAGCTCACATCTCCAATCCTAATACTCTGTTTTCCTGCTCCCCTTACCTGCAAACTCCTTGGATATATTCTAATTTCATTGGAACAACTTTAGGTCCTCTATTCCCTTTCTCTGTCTCATCCAACTGGTCTTCCATTCCAACCACATATTGTCAACAATGTATGTATTGCTGAGTCCAATGGACACTTCTCTTTTCAACACATTACATAAATAATTATAAATGAGTCCTAGGTAACCTCAGGCAAAACTTATTCGACTCCTTTCTCTCCAACCTTTTCCTGAAATACCTGCTGAGCTCTCAGACTCAACTGGATGTTGTCTGTAAGATGAAAGTCTCTATGTGAAGGCCCCAATTTATCCCTGGATGGCTGATGATGGATATCAAAGTTCTGTTTCCAGAAGGGATAACAGGAAGCAGTGAAGCATGGGTCCCCCAGCCAGACTTAGGAACCCAAAAGCAACAATCATGTCCTGGTGACTCCAAGGATTCTCTTGCTTAAGTTCTACAGCAGAGGAGATATTTACAGCTCCCTGTGTCTGATCATTAGGCACTGTTTCCATTGTTACTCCCACCACAGAACACTTCATTCTCAGTGGGCCACTGATGTGGACAGAAAGGAAACATTCCCTGCTGAGACTCTGTTCCAAGGAGACCAGATTAGAAGTCAGGTGAATTCAGTTTTGTAGTCTTCTTTCTCACAAACTTGCCTGCCTTCTGGAGATCTAAACTTCTTGCACATCCCTTTAACCTTGAGATGATATTTAATTGTTTTAGTTGAGGGTTTACTTTACCAGTTACAGCTTTGGGGTGATGTTAATAAATAAGCCATGTGTTCCTCTTCATTTGTGGTTTTGAATGAAAAGTCTAAGTATTCACCCTGGAGTCTGAAATAAATTCTGTGTTTGATTCTTCAAAATGAAGATTCCTAAGTGGACAGCAAACATACCTCTAAAAAAGACTTTCAGTAGGCAGAATAATGTCCTCAAAATATTTCCACATCTTAATCTACAAATTCTGTGGATATGTTTTGTGTCATGGCAAGGGAGAATTAAAGTTGCAAATGGTATTAACATTAATAGTCAGTCATATAATACCCACCAGCTGGTGGGTATTATAGAGGGCACGGATTGCATGGAGCACTGGGTGGGGTGCAAAAATAATGAATACTGTTATGCTGAAAAAGATAAAGTTATTCTGATTACCCAGGTGGACTCAATAGATTACAAGGGCAATACAAATGTGGAAGTGGGAGACAGAAGCCTTAGGGCTAGAGAAAGATTTTGAGGTGCTATGTTGCCGGCTTTGAAGATAAAGGGAAGACACATGAACCAGGGAGTACAGGTGGCTCTACAGCTGGAATAGGCAAGAAAACATATTCACCCCCAGACTTCCAGACTGAACACTCTTCTGCAGACAGTGATTTTAGCCCAGGGAGACCTATTTCAGACTTGTGACTTCCAGAACTATGAGAAAATAAATTGATTTTTTTTTTTAAGGCAGCACCATGGTAATTTGTTAGAACCACAATAAAAATCTAATCCAGACATTTATCCAATAATACTTTGTTCAAGGGTAATGAATTCTGCCTTGGCTTTTATTAATTTGTATTATCTTGGATAAGGATATTTGGTATTGAGATCCCAGTTTAAGTAGAAGAAGAAATCTGAAGTCACTTTGGAGCTGTTCAACCCCAGTAGCTGGTACAGAAAAAAAACTTCCATGCCATGAATCATACTCACTTACAGGAACTAGGATAGAAAAATTGAATCATTAGGGCCACTTGTTCTATGTCAAATCTTTGTGTCCAAATTTTTACATAGTTTTACTTTCACATTAATCCAAAATTTCATTATTTTTATTCTTATCCTATCTTAGTTTCTCTCAAGGTTGCTTGTGATACAATCGGAGGGTTTTGAAGGGGTAGGGGGTGGGAGGTCGGGGTACCAGCTGGAGGGTATTATAGAGGGCACGGATTGCATGGAGCACTGGGTGGGGTGCAAAAATAATGAATACTGTTATGCTGAAAATAAATAAAAAATAAATTAAAAAAGAAAGATACCCTAATAATGAATCTGTGTGTGTGTATATGAGTGCCAGTGTTTATTTGAAAGAAACATGTATAAACACACACACACACACACACACACATCATGCACCTCCACATTGAATATTTTGATTTCAGCAAAGGCAGTCCTAAGAGAGAAATATATTGCAATATAGGCTTTTCTCAAGAAACAAGAAAAGTCTGAAATACAAGATGTAACATTACACCTGAAAGAGGTGGGAAAAAAACACAACAAATAAAACCTATATTCAGCAACAGAAGAAAAATATGAAGGATTAGAGCTGAAATCAGTGATACATAAATCAAAGAAATATTAGAACAGATTGATGAAACTAGGAATTGGTTCTTTGAAAGAATTAATAAGATCAATAAAACCCTAGCCAGATTGATCAATAGGAAAAAAAGAAAGCACCCAAACAAGTAAATCATGAATGCATACAAAGGGCCAACAGACACATGAAAAAAGTGTTCAACATCACTTGGCATTGGGGAAATACAAATCAAAACCACAATGAGATACTACCTCACACCAGTCAGAATGGCTAAAATTAACAGGTCAGGAAACAATAAATGTCAGTGAGGATGAGGAGAAAGGGGAATGTGGAATTATTCTTAGAAAATATATTGTAAGCCCTATGGGGTGATTGTGGAAGCAGCTGAAATGTCAGCAGTGTTCCTCTTTTTGGGCTATTGAATGCAATGGCCTGGCAGGAGCAGGGTCCCAGAGCCCAGGCATAGATTAAGAGCTATGAAGAATTGTAATCCTCAGTACTCCCTTCCTGCATTTGGCAATTGCTAGTCCAAATATCCTGCTCCTCCCTTATCCCATGATTGACTCCCTGGGTCCCTACACATTGGACATAGTCCTGGCCTGCTTTATGGGTTCAAGATATTTACTATCCATTTGTACTTCTTTCCTATGCTTTGAAGTATCTCTCCTTGCTTTTCGGATAAAAAACAAAATAAAAGCTCTGTGCAGGACTCAGCTGCTGGTGCTCTCCCTTGCAGAGGCAGCCCTGCACAGCCACTCAGATTGGTGTCTGAGAACTTTATTTATTGCATGATGACAGGGGAATCCTCTTACACCGTTGGTAGGAATGTAATCTGGTACAGCAACTCTGGAGACAGTTTGGAGGCTTCTCAAGAAGTTAAATATAGAGGTACCCTATGACCCAGCAATTGCACTACTAAGTATTTACCCAAATGATATAAGTGTGATCTGAAAGGACACCTGCACCCCAATGTTTGCAGCAACATTATCCACAATAGCGAATCTATGGAAAGATCACAGATGTCCATCGAAAAATGAGTGGATAAAGAAGATGTAAGATTGTATATATATACAGCCATCAAAAGGGATTACATCTTACCATTTACATTGATAGTTGGAACTGGAGGGTATTATGCTAAGCAAAATAAATGAATCAGAGAAAGACAATTATCTTATGCTCTTAGTGATATGAGGAATTTGAGAAATAATACAGAAAATCATAGGGGAAGGGAAGGAAAATGAAACAAGATGAAAGCAGAGAGGGAGACAAACTATAAGAAACTCTTATTAATCTCAGGAAACAAACTGAGGGTTGCTGTAGGGGAGAGGTGTGGGAGTGATGGAGTGGCTGGGTGATGGACACTGGGAGGCTATGTGCTATGGTGAGAAAAAAAAATGCCCATCACCAAAAAAAAAAGTCAATCAGAGAAAGACAATTATCATATGGCTTTACTCATATGTGGAATTTAAGAAACAAAACAGAATTATAAGGGCAGGTTGGGAAAAATAAAATAAGAAGAAATCAGAGAGGGAGACAACCCATAAGAAACTTTAACCTACAGGAAACAAAAAGTGTTGCTGGGGGGATATGGGTGGGAGAATGGGGTAATTGATGGGCTTTAAGGAGGATACATGATGTAATAAGCACTGGGTCTTATATGCAACAGATGAATCACTGACCTCTACCTCTGAAACTAATTGTACACTATATGTTAACTAATTGAATTTAAACGAAATGATTAAAAAAATAAAATCATGAATGAAATTGGAGAGTTCACAACCAACATCAAAGAAATACAAACAATCATAAGAGAATATTATGAGGAATTATTTGCCAACAAATTAGGCAATCTGGAAAATTGGATGCATTCCTGGAAACATTAACTACCAAAACTGAAACAGGAAGAAATAGAAAACCTGAACAGACCCATGACCAGGAAAGAAATTGAAGCAGTAATAAAAAATCTCTCAACAAACAAGATTCCAGGGCTAGAAGGGTCTCCAGTGGAATTCTACCAAACATTTAAAGAGCATCTATTCTTCTGAGGCTGTTTCAAGAAATAGAAATGGATGGAAAACTTCCAAACTCATTCTATGAGGGCAGCATTACTGTGATCCCCAAACCAGACAAAAAACCCACCATAAAAGATAATTGTTTGTTTTAGCAAGCTCCATGCACAGCATGAAACTGAAGGCAGCATTTGAATTCAGGACCCTGAGATCAAGACCTGAGCTGAGATCAAGTGTCAGCAGGTTAACTAACTGAGCCACCCAGGGCGCCCAAGAAATTTGGTTATTGATATGGATATCAATAACAAACAATAACAATAGCACTCCAGAGCACTGTTTAAGTGTTTATACCTATTATCTCATGTAAGTTTTCAAATTACACTTACATGATTAGTATCATTCCCCGTTTTTTCCTTTTTTTAATATGTTCAAGTAGCCAACATATAGCAGATCATTAGTTTTTGAAGTAGTCATTCCCATTTTATTACAGAAGAGGAGGCAAAGTTTATGGTATCTGGCTGACTCATTCAAGGTCACAGGTGTGCTGAAAATTCTCACCCCTTCTATGGTCTGTGGAGGGCTGCCTGATTCAGATGGTCTCCTAGGGATCACCTTATGTTGCCTCCAGCCAAATTATATGTAGAGAAATGTTCTCTCTCTCGGGGCTGCAGCCTTAGAAGTAAATCCAACCTCACAATGAGATTTTTTAAAATTAAATTAATTTATTTATTTTCAGAAAACCAGTATTCATTATTATTATTTTTTTTACCATACCCAGTGCTCCATGAAATCTGTGCCCTCTATAACATCCACCACCTGGTACCCCAACCTCCCACCCCCCCACAATGAGATTTATTAAGGTTTCCTTAATATTATAATTTCACTTCATTTAATCCTTACAAAGATTAGCACATTTTCATGTTTATGTATTTATTTCCATGTATTCTTCCTATAGTTTTGGTTTGCATCCTTAGATCATTCCTCATCTTAGGTATTTTTATTTTAATTGGTTTAAAATAACTTTTTTTTAGAGAAGTGTCTGTTCATGTGTTCTGCCCATTGTTTGACGTGATTATCTGTTTTTTGGGTCTTGAGTTTGAGGAGTTCTTTGTAGATCTTGGATATAAACCCTTTGTCTGCAGTGTCATTTGGAAATATCTTCTCTCATTCCATGGGTTGCCTCTTTGTTTTGTTGACTGTTTCCTTTGCTGTGCAGAAGCTTTTGATCTTTTTTTTTATTTTAAATTTTTAATTTTTTATAAACATATAATATATTTTTCCCCAGGGGTACAGGTCTGTGAATCGCCAGGTTTACACACTTCACAGCACTCACCATAGCACATACCCTCCCCAATGTACATAACCACACCCCCTTCTCCCAACCCCCTCCCCCCAGCAACCATCAGTTTGTTTTGTGAGATTGAGAGTCACTTATGATTTGTCTCCCTCCCAATCCCATCTTGTTTCATTTTTTCTTCTCCTACCCCCTTAACCCCCCATATTGCATCTCCACTTCCTCATATTAGGGAGATCATATGCTAGTTGTCTTTCTCTGCTTGACTTATTTTGCTAAGCATGATACCCTCTAGTTCATCCACGTCATCACAAATGGCAAGATTTCATTTCTTTTGATGGCTGCATAGTAGTCCATTGTGTATATATACCACCTCTTCTTTATCTGTTGATGGACATCTAGGTTCTTTCTATAGTTTGGCTATTGTAGACATTGCTGCTATAAACACTGTGGTGCTCGTGCCCCTTCAGATCACTACGTTTGTATCTTTAGGGTAAATACCCAGTAGGGCAATTGCTGGGTCATAGGGTAGTTCTATTTTCAACATTTTGAGGAACCTCTCCATGTTGTTTTCCAGAGAGGTTGCACCAGCTTGCATTCCCAGCAACAGTGTAGGAGGGTTCCCCTTTCTCCACATCCTCACCAGCATCTGTCATTTCCTGACTTGTTAATTTTAGCCATTCTGACTGGTGTGAGGTGATATCTCATTGTGGTTTTGCTTTGTATTTCCCTGATGCCGAGCGATATAGAGCACTTTTTTTTTAAATTTTTTATTTTTTATAAACATATATTTTTATCCCCAGGGGTACAGGTCTGTGAATCACCAGGTTTACACACTTCACAGCACTCACCAAAGCACATACCCTCCCCAATGTCCATAATCCCACCCCCTTCTCCCAAACCCCCTCCCCCTTCTCCCAAACCCCCTCCCCCCAGCAACCCTCAGTTTGTTTTGTGAGATTAAGAGTCACTTATGGTTTGTCTCCCTCCCAATCCCATCTTGTTTCATTTATTCTTCTCCTACCCACTTAAGCCCCCATGTTGCATCACCACTTCCTCATATCAGGGAGATCATATGATAGTTGTCTTTCTCTGCTTGACTTATTTCACTAAGCATGATACGCTCTAGTTCCATCCATGTTGTCGCAAATGGCAAGATTTCATTTCTTTTGATGGCTGCATAGTATTCCATTGTGTATATATACCACATGACCCAGCAATTGCACTATTGGGAATTTACCCTAAAGATACAAACGTAGTGATCCAAAGGGGCACATGCACCCGAATGTTTATAGCAGCAATGTCCACAATAGCCAAACTATGGAAAGAACCTAGATGTCCATCAACAGATGAATGGATCACGAAGATGTGGTATATATACACAATAGAGCACATTTTCATGTGTCTGTTGGCCATCTGGATGTCTTCTTTGCAGAAGTGTCTGTTCATGTCTACTGCCCATTTCTTGATTGGATTATTTGTTCTTTGGGTGTTGCGTTTGCTAAGTTCTTTATAGATTTTGGACAGTAGCCCTTTATCTGATATGTCATTTGCAAATATCTTCTCCCATTCTGTCAGTGGTCTTTTGGTTTTGTCAACTGTTTCCTTTGCTGTGCAAAAGCTTTTGATCCCAATAGTTCATTTTTGCCCTTGCTTCCCTTGCCTTTGGTGATGTTCCTAGGAAGAGGTTGCTGCAACTGAGGTCGAAGAGGCTGCTGCCTGTGTTCTCCTCAAGGATTTTGATGGATTCCTTTCTCACATTGAGGTCCTTCATCCATTTTGAGTCTATTTTCGTGTGTGGTGTAAGGAAATGGTCCAATTTCATTTTTCTGCATGTGGCTGTCCAGTTTTCCTGACACCATTTATTGAAGAGGCTGTGTTTTTCCCATTGGATATTCTTTCCTGCTTTGTTGAAGATTAGTTGACCATAGAGCTGAGGGTGTATTTCTGGGATCTCTACTCTGTTCCATTGATCTATGTGTCTGTTTTTGTGCCAGTACCATGCTCTCTTTATCTCTATTATCTTCATCTCAAAGATGAAAACTTTGTAATAGAGCTTGAAGTCCAGAACTGTGATGCCACCAAGTTTGGCTTTCTTTTTCAATATTCCTTTAGCTATTCGAGGTCTTTTCTGGTTCCATATAAATTTTAGGATTATTTGTTCCATTTCTTTGAAAAAGATGGATGGTACTTTGATAGGAATTGCATTAAATGTGTAGATTGCTTTAGGTAGCATAGACATTTTCACAATATTTATTCTTCCAATCCAGGAGCATGGAACATTTTCCCATTTCTTTGTGTCTTCCTCAATTTCTTTCATGAGTACTTTATAGTTTTCTGAGTATACATTCTGTGCCTCTTTGGCTAGGTTTATTCCTAGGTATCTTATGGTTTTGGGTGCAATTGTATATGGGATTGACTCCTTAATTTCTCTTTCTTCTGTCCTGTTGTTGGTGTAGAGAAATGCAACTGATTTCTGTGCATTGATTTTATATCCTGACACTTTACTGAATTCCTGTACAAGTTCTAGCAGTTTTGGAATGGAGTCTTTTGGGTTTTCCACATATAGTATCATATCATCTGCGAAGAGTGATACTTTGACTTCTTCTTTGCCGATTTGGATGCCTTTAATTTCCTTTTGTTGTCTGACTGCTGAGGCTAGGACCTCTAGTACTATGTTGAATAGCAGTGGTGATAATGGACATCCCTGCTGTGTTCCTGACCTTAGCGGAAAAGCTTTCAGTTTTTCTCCATTGAGAATGATATTTGCGGTGGGTTTTTCATAGACGGCTTTGATGATATTGAGGTATGTGCCCTCTATCCCTACACTTTGAAGAGTTTTGATCAGGAAGGGATGCTGTACTTTGTCAAATGATTTTCAGCATCTATTGAGAGTATCATATGGTTCTTGTTCTTTCTTTTACTGATGTGTTGTATCACATTGATTGATTTGCGAATGTTGAACCAATCTTGCAGCCCTGGAATAAATCCCACTTGGTCATGGTGAATAATCCTTTTAATGTACTGTTGAATCCTATTGGCTAGTATTTTGGTGAGAATTTTCACATCTGTGTTTATCAAGGATATTGGTCTGTAGTTCTCCTTTTTGATAGGATCCTTGTCTGGTTTTGGGATCAAGGTGATGCTGGCCTCATAAAATGAGTTTGGAAGTTTTCCTCCCATTTCTATTTTTTGGAACAGTTTCAGCCGAATAGGAATTAGTTCTTCTTTAAATTTTTGGTAGAATTCCCCTGGGAAGCCGTCTGGCCCTGGGCTTTTGTTTGTTTGGAGATTTTTTTTTTAAGATTTATTTATTTATTTATTTGGCAGACAGATCACAGAGAGGCAGGAAGAGAGAGAGAGGAGAAGGCAGGCTCTCTGCTGAGCAGAGAGCCCGATGTGGGGCTCCATCCCAGGACTCTGGGATCATGACCTGAGCCTAAGAAGGCAGAGGCTTTAACCCACTGAGCCACCCAGGTGCCCCTGTTTGGAGATTTTTGATGACTGTTTCCATCTCCTTACTGGTTATGGGTCTGTTCAGGCTTTCTATTTCTTCCTGGTTCAGTTGTGGTAGTTTATATGTCTCTAGGAATGCATCCATTTCTTCCAGATTGTCAAATTTGTTGGTGTAGAGTTGCTCATAGTATGTTCTTATAATTGTATTTCTTTGGTGTTAGTTGTGATCTCTCCTCTTTCATTCATGATTTTATTTACTTGGGTCCTAGCTCTTTTCTTTTTTATAAGTCTCGCCAGGGGTTTATCAATCTTATTAATTCTTTCAAAGAACCAGCTCCTAGTTTCGTTGATTTGTTCTATTGTTTTTTTTTGGTTTCTATTTCACTGATTCCTGCTCTGATCTTTATGATTTCTCTTTTCCTGCTGGGTTTAGGGTTTCTTTCTTGTTCTTTCTCCAGCTCCTTTAGGTGTAGGGTTAGGTTGTGTACCTGAGACCTTTCTTGTTTCTTGAGAAAGGCTTGTACCACTATATATTTTCCTCGCAGGACTGCCTTTGTTGTGTCCCACAGATTATGAACAGTTGTGTTTTCATTATCGTTTGTTTCCATGAATCTTTTCAATTCTTCTTTAATTTCCTGGTTGACCCATTCATTCTTTAGAAGGATGCTGTTTAGTCTCCATGTATTTAGGGTCTTTCCAAATTTCCTCTTGTGATTGAGTTCTAGCTTCAGAACATTGTGGTCTGAAAATATGCAGGGAATGATCCCAATCTTTTGATACTGGTTGAGACCTGATTTAGG
Source organism: Mustela erminea (assembly GCF_009829155.1). Lineage (NCBI taxonomy): Eukaryota > Metazoa > Chordata > Mammalia > Carnivora > Mustelidae > Mustela > Mustela erminea. The sequence goes on from NC_045614.1 coordinate 10,586,939, forward strand.
ACTGAGGATGTGATCTATTCTGGAGAATGTTCCATGTGAGAAGAATGTGTATTCTGTTGCTTTGGGATGAAATGTTCTGAATATATCTCTGATGTCCATCTGGTCCAGTGTGTCGTTTAAGGCCTTTATTTCCTTGTTGATCTTTTGCTTGGATGATCTGTCCATTTCAGTGAGGAGGAGTGTAAAAGTCCCCTACTATTATTGCATTATTTTTGATGTGTTTCTTTGATTTTGTTATTAATTGGTTTATATAGTTGGCTGCTCCCACGTTGGGGGCATAGATATTTAAAATTCTTAGATCTTGTTGGACAGATCCTTTGAGTATGATATAGTGTCTTTCCTCATCTCTTATTATAGTCTTTGGCTTAGAATCTAATCGATCTGATATAAGGATTGCCACTTCTGCTTTCTTCTTAGCATGGTAAATTCTTTTCCACCCCCCACTTTAATTCTGGAGGTGTCTTCGGGCTTAAAATGACTTTCTTGGAGGGAACATATAGAGGGTTTTGTTTTTTAATCCATTCTGATACCCTGTGTCTTTTGATTGGGACATTTAGCCCATTAAGATTCAGGGTAACTATTGAGAGATATGAATTTAGTGCCATTGTATTGCCTGTAAGGTGATTGTTACTGTATATTGTTTCTGTTCCTTTCTGATCTACTACTTTTAGGCTCTCTCTTTGCTTAGAGGACCTCTTTCAATATTTCCTGTAGAGCTGGTTTTGTGTTTGCAAATTCTTTCAGTTTTGGTTTGTTCTGGAAGCTTTTAATCTCTCCTTCTATTTTCAATAATAGCCTAGCTGGATATAGTATTCTTGGCTTCACGTTTTTCTCGTTTAGTGTTTTGAATATATCATGCCAGCTCTTTCTGGCCTGCCAGGTATCTGTGGCTAAGTCTGATGCCAATCTGATATTTTGACCATTGTATGTGACAGACTTCTTTTCCCGGGCTGCTTTCAGGATTTTCTCTTTGTCACTAAGACTTGTAAATTTTACTATTAGGTGACGGGGTTTGGACCTATTCTTATTGATTTTGAGGGGGTTTCTCTGCACCTCCTGAATTTTGATGCTTGTTCCCTTAGCCATATTAGGGAAATTCTCTCCAATAATTCTCTCCAGTATACCTTCTGCTCCCCTCTCTCTTTCTTCTTCTTCTGGAATCCCAATTATTCTAATGTTGTTTCGTCTTATGGTGTCACTTATCTCTCGAATTCTCCCCTCATGGTCCAGTAGCTGTTTGTCCCTCTTTTGCTCAGCTTCTTTATTTTCTGTCATTTGTTCTTCTATATCACTAATTCTTTCTTCTGCCTCCTTTATCCTAGCAGTGAGAACCTCCATTTTTGATTGCACCTCAATAATAGCTTTTTAAATTTCAACTTGGTTAGATTTTAGTTCTTTTATTTCTCCAGAAAGGGCTTTTATATCTCCCAAGAGTGTTTCTCTAATATCGTCCATGCCTTTTTTGAGACCGGCTAGAACCTTGAGAATCATCATTCTGAACTCTAGACCTGACATATTACCAATGTCTGTGTTGATTATGTCCCTAGCCTTCAGTACTGCCTCCTGTTCTTTTTTTTTGTGGTGAATTTTTCTGCCTTGTCATTTTGTCCAGATAAGAGTATATGCAGGAGCAAGTAAAATACTAAAAGAGTGGCAAAGACCCCAGGAAAATACGCTTTAACCAAATCAGAAGAGATCCTTTAGTAAAGTGGTTGATTTTCTGTTTCTAGAATTGCTATTCTTCTTCTCTTCGATCTGCCTTTGGATTTGTAGGTGTTTGCAATCTTTAGATAAGCTATCTATCTGATTTCCTGCTACCTGAAGTAGTCTCAGCCTGCTACTTCTCTGCCATCTTGACTCCTCCCCAGAAGCTTTTGATCTTGATGAAGTCCCAAAAGTTCATTTTCACTTTTGTTTCCTTTGCCTTTGGAGACAGGTCTTGAAAGAAGTTGCTGTGGCCTATGTTGAAGAAATTACTGCCTATGTTCTCCATTAGGATTCTGATAAATTCCTGCCTCATGTTGAAGTCTTTTATCCATTTTGAGTAAGGGAATGGTCAAATTTCATTCTTCTACACATAGCTGTCCAACTTTTCCAGAGCCATTTATTAAAGAGACTGTCTTTTTTCCATTGGATATTTTTTCCTGCTTTGTCAAAGATTATTTGACCTTAGAGTTTTGGGTCCATATCTGGACTCTACTCTGTTCCATTGGCCTATGTGTCTGTTAAATATCATATTGTTTCACTTACTTGTGGAGCATAAGGAATAACATGGAAGAGATTAGAAGAAGGAAACAAAGATTGAATTGGGGGAAATCAGAGAGAGAGAGACAAAGAATGACAGACTGTGGAGTCTGAGAAACAAACTGAGGGTTTGGAAGGGAGGGGTCAGGGGCTTAAGTGAGTCTGGTGGTGGGAATTAAGGAGGGCATGTATTGCGTGGAGCACTGGGTGTAGTGCATAAACAATGAATCTTGAAGCACTGAAAAAATAAAGTAAAATTGAAAAAAAATAAAAGAACTTTTTACATGTCTACATTTCATGCTTTGTAGTAGACAGTGTGTTCCAAATATTTTCCTGGTTTCACACTTGCTTTTAAGCTTTCTTTATTGTTGGACCTTTGGGTTTTAACAAGCTGGTATTTGTCAATTAATGTTCTCAGTTCCTTTACTTCCACCCTGACTTATGCTCAGAGGATTAATCTTATTTTTCTTCTTGAAGTCAGCTGATATTTCACTTTTAAAGGATCTGTACTCAAGGAACTACAGAACAGTCATGAAAGAAATTGAAGAAGTCACAAAAAGATGAAGATCATTCCATGCTCTTGGATCAGAAGAATAAATATTGTCAAAATGTCTATACTGCCTAGAGCCATCTATACTTTAAATGCCATTCCGATCAAAATTCCACCGGTATTTTTCAAAGAACTGGAGCAAATTATCCTAAAACTTGTATGGAATCAGAAGAGACTCCGAATCGCTAAGGAAATGTTGAAAAACAAAAATAAAACTGGGGGCATCACGTTACCTGATTTCAAGTTTTACTACAAAGCTGTGATCACCAAGACAACATGGTACTGGCATAAAAACAGACACATAGACCAGTGAAACAGAGTAGAGAGCCCAGATATGGATCCTCAACTCTATTGGCAAATAATCTTCATCAATACAGTAAATAATATACAGTGGAAAAAAGACAGTCTCTTCAATAAATGGTTCTGGGAATGCTGGACAACTATATGCAAAAGAATGAAACTCGACCATTCTCTTACACCGTACACAAAGATAAACTCAAAATGGATAAAGACCTCAATGCGAGACAGGAATCCATCAGAATCCTAGAGGAGAACTTAGGCAGTAACCTCTTTGATATCAGCCACAGGAACTTATTTCAAGATATGTCTCCAAAGGCAAGGGAAACAAAAGTGAAGATGAACTTTTGGGACTTCATCAAGATCAAAAGCTTCTGCACAGCAAAGGAAACAGTCAAGAAAACAAAGAGGCAACCCACGGAATGGGAGAAGATATTTGCAAATGACAGTACAGACAAAAGGTTGATATCCCCAGGATCTATAAAGAACTCCTCAAACTCAACACACACAAAACAGATAATCATATCAAAAATGCTGAGTGAAATAAGTCAAGCAGAGAGAGTCAGTTATCATATGGTTTCTCTTATATGTGGAGCATAACAAATATCATGGAGGACAAGGGGTGTTAGAGAGGAGAAGGGAGTTGGGGTAAATTGGAAGGGGAGGTGAATCACGAGAGACTATGGACTCTGAAAAACAATCTGAGGGGTTTGAAGTGGTGGGGGGGTGGGAGGTTCGGGTACCAGGTGGTGGGTATTATAGAGGGCACGGATTGCATGGAGCACTGGGTGTGGTGAAAAAATAATGAATACTGTTTTTCTGAAAATAAATAAATTGAAAAAAAATGGGCAGAAGATATTAACAGACATTTTTCTAATGAAGACATACAAATGGCTATCAGACACATGAAAAAATGTTCATCATCACTAGCCATTAGGGAGATTCAAATTAAAACCACATTGAGATACCACCTTACACCAGTTAGAATGGCTAAAATTAGCAAGACAGGAAACAATGTGTGTTGGAGATGATGTGGAGGAAGGGTTACCTTCTTACACTGTTGGTGGGAAAGCAAGTTGGTGCAGCTAATTCGGAGAATATTGTGGAGATTCCTTAAGATTCCTTAATTTCCTTGGGGAGGTGAAACATGAGAGACTATGGACTCTGAAAAACAATCTGAGGGCTTTGAAGTGGCGGGGGGGTGGAAGGTTGGGGTAACAGGTAGTGGGTATTATAGAGGGCACGGATTGCATGGAGCACTGGGTGTGGTGAAAAAATAATGAATACTGTTATGCTGAAAATAAATTAAAAAATGCTTGTAATATTAAAGTGAAAAAAATTATTTTTGGAAAAAAAAATAGATCTTCCGTATGACCCTGCCATTTCACCACTGGGTATTTATACCAAAGATGCAGGTGTAATGAAAAGAAGGGCCATCTGTATCCCAATGTTCATAGCAGCAATGGCCATGGTCACCAAACTGTGGAAAGAATCAAGATGCCCTTCAACGGACGAATGGATAAGGAAGATGGGGTCCCTATACACTATGGAATATTATGCCTCCATCAGAGAGGATGAATAACATGAGAGACTATGGACTCTGTAAAACAATCTGGGGGGTTTGAAGGGGTGGGGGTTGGGAGGTTGGGGGAACCAGGTGGTGGGTGTTGGTGAGGGCACAGATTGCATAGAGCACTGGGTGTGGTGCAAAAACAATGAATACTGTTATGCTGAAAATAAATTAAAAAAACAAAAAAGAAGAAAAAACAACAAAAAAAGAAAGGATGAATACCCAACTTTTGTATCAATATGAATGGGACTGGAAGAGATTATGCTGAGTGAAATAAGTCAAGCAGAGAGAGTCAATTATCATATGGTTTCACTTATTTGTGGAGCATAACAAATAACATGGAGGACATGGGGAGATGGAGAGGAGAAGGGAGTTGAGGGAAACTGGAGGGGAAGATGAATCATGACAGACTATGGACTCTGAAAATGAATCTGAGGGTTTTGAAGAGGCGGGAGTGGGAGGTTGTGGGAGCCAGGTGGTGGGTATTATGGAGGGCATGAATTGCGTGGAGCACTGGGTATGGTGCAAAAACAATGAATTCTGTTATGCTGAAAAGTAATAAAAAATGTCACACAGGAAAACTATGATAGAAGTACCATTAAAAAAAAAAAAAAAGGAATCCAGCTTGAGGAATATCATGGAAGACATGGGAACATACAGCGGAGAAGGGAGTTGGGGAAACTAGAGAGGGAGATGAACCATGAGGGATTGTGGATTCTGACAAACTAACTGAGGTATCTGGAGGGAAGGGGGGGGTGGGAAATTGTGTGAGCCTGGTTGAGGGTATTGTGGAGGACATGTATTGCAGGAGCACTGGGTGTGGTGCATAAACAATGAATTCTGGACCACTGAAAAGAAATTAAAAAAAATAAACAAAAATAAAAATAAAAGAATTCTAACTTGCTGCATACAAGATGTAGAAATTCCCAGCATTTTTGACCAAAAGGGGGAAAATAATGGGATTGCATGAAGATGGACAAAGGGAAAACTGTGTATATACAAGATAGTGCAGACACTTAATAAAGTAAGAAGGACATGTGATGTGACAAGCACTGGGTGTATACTCAACTAATGAATCATTGAACACTACATCAAAAACTAATTGTAAGGGCCTGCCCCTCCCAGAGGAACTTGCTTGTGGACCCTGGATGTAGGGGTAGGGCAGGCTGGGTGGAGACATCCAATGGGTGGGGCATGCGTATATCCACTAGGGTGAATTGAGATCCGATTGGCCACCTGTGTAGGGGTGGGACTTAACCAACCCCATAAAGGTTGGTGTGTGAGGCTGTCAGGGGAGCAGGAGAGCTGTGGCGGGTGTGGAAGAGTTGGAGGGAGCAGAAGAGTCTGCGGAGCGGAAGAGCTATAACAGCTCTTGTAAGAGCTATAATCATTGCCAGCGGTCCCGACCCCGGTGGCCCCTCCGCTGGCAGCCTCCAGCCGCCTGCGGTCCCGCCTCCGTCAGTCCCAAGCCGCCTGCGGCCCCGCCTCAGGCAGCCCTGAGCCGCCTGAAGCCTCCAGCTGCCTGCGGCCCCGCCTGCAGCGGCCCCAATCCGCCTGCGGCCCCCCCTCCGGCGGTCCTGCCTCCTGCGGTCCTGCCTCCCGCAGTCCCGAGACATAAGCGGTCCAGCTGTCTGCACCTGCAGCCCCTAGACGTCAGCGGTCCTAAGACACCAGCGGTCGTCTGTTATCATTTCCTGGTTTTATGTGGTAGAGGTGACTCCCAGGAAACAAAAACTAACATGACTAATTTTTTTAATAATGAATATTAAAAATATCATTGAAATTACACAGTTTGTATTTTACATTCAAAAGTGAATATACACAGGTTTTATACAGAACTTGTACCTTGTTGGGACACCCCCTCCCATGTCAGCTCTGATTAGGAATGGACATCCCACACATGCTCTTTTCCCCAAGTACTCATGTGTCCTTGTACTTTCCAATACAAATTCTGTCACATGTTTGAAGAATAAACTTGAGTACTCTCTCACCTCCAGGCAAAGAGTATAGGTGTTCCCCAAAATTAAAAAGTCTGCACAGTTTAAGGATGGAGAAGGTACGCAAATAGAAGATCAGATAGAATATCAGAAGGTGATAGGTGTTATGAAGAAAATGTTGGTATGAAGGAAAGTGCATGGAAGTGTTGTTTTCTTACTGGTTGCTCAGGTAGACAAGCACACATTTCCACAGAGGTTCCAAAGGAGAAACAGCAGGAGACACTAGATTATCCAGAAAAGTAAGTGCCAAACAATGGAACAGTGTGAAAGCTTTAAGAAAAGATTGGTGTTTTTAAAATTAATTTTTAAAACTTGAGTATGGTTGACACAGTATGTTATATTACTTTCGGGTGCACAACAGAGTGTTACAACAAGTTTAAACATTGCACTGTGTTCACCACATGTGGAGCTTCCATCTGTCACCACAAAACACTATGTTGATATCACTGACTATATTCCCTAGGCTGTGCCTTTTATTCCCGTGATTCATTCACTCTTTAACTGGAGGCCACTCCTTTTCACCACTCTGCTTTTCATTTATTCATTTATTATTTTAAGAAAATCAGGGGCGCCTGGGTGGCTCAGTGGGTTAAAGCCTCTGCCTTTGGCTCAGATCATGATCCCAGAGTCCTGGGATCAAACCCTGCATCGGGCTTTCTGCTTGGTAGGGAGCCTGCTTCCACCTTCTCTCTCTCTGCCTGCCTCTCTGCCTGCTTGTGATCTCTGCCTCTCAAATAAATAAATAAATAAAATCTTAAAAAAAAAAAAAAGAAAATCAAAGCTCAAGCTATGAGGAGGCAAGATGGCAGAAGAGTATGGGACCTCTTTTCACCTAGCCCATTGAATTTACCTAGATGACTATCAAATCATTCTCAACATCCAAGACTTCAACCTGGGATGTAAGTAAAGAATACTGGAACTCTACAAGTAGAAGAGTGACCACTTTTTGAAAGGTAGGAGGTGTGGAGAAGTGAATCTGAGGGGAGATATCAGAAGATAAATGGTGGGAGGAAGAGGTCTCCTATTCCAGCTTCCAGAAAGTGATATAGCCCCAGAGGCCCAGATCAGAACCCTTATAAATCTGCTCCAGTGAGAGACATCCCTGTCTGAAAGGTGCTCAGGTAGAATGGGCAGAATTCTAGGTGGGACAGCATGGTCTCAGGATTCCTGGAGTCACGGAATTAGCCAGGGTGCCTGAGCCATTAGATTTCCCAAGCATTGGAGCACGAAAACTGGTTATAGTCAGTGAATGCATGAGGGGGTTCTCAGCTGGGTTTGTCATAAACTGTGACCTGGCGACTACTGGGAGACTGCTGGGAGACTGGAACATGTGGACCCTCTACCATCCCGAGTGTGGGCTGGGATGGTGATGAACATGGAAGCAAAAATTCTCACCAAGATTCTAGCCAATAGGGTCCAACAGTACACTAAAGGGATTATTCACCTTGACCAATTGGGATTTATTCCTGGACTGCAAGGGTTGGTTCAACATCTGCAAATTATTTAATGCGATACTACATAAAGAACAGAACAGAACAGAAAAGAGAACAGAAGAAAAGAAAAGAGAAAGGAGAAGAAAAGAAAGGGCAAGAAAAGTAAAGGAAGGACAGGAATCATATGATCCCCTCAACTGATGCAGAAAAAAAACATTTGGCAAAATAGAACGTCCTTTCTTGATTAAAATTCTCCAAAGCTAAGATAGAGGTAACATACCTCAATATCATAAAAGCTCATAGGGAATATAATTCTCAATGGCCAATAACACAGAGGTTTTCCCCTAAAGTCAGGAAGACGACAGGGATGCCCATTCTCAACACTTAAGTTCAACATATTACTAGAAGTTTGAGCTTCAGTAATCAAAGATATAAAAGGCATCTGAATGGGCAAAGAAGTAGTGAAAAGAAGGGCCATCTGTACCCCAATGTTTATAGCAGCAATGGCCACGGTCGCCAAACCGTGGAAAGAACCAAGATGCCCTTCAATGGACGAATGGATAAGGAAGATGGGGTCCCTATACACTATGGAGTATTAGGCCTCCATCAGAAAGGATGAATAGCCAAGTTTTGTGGCAACATGGACGGGACTGGAAGAGATTATGCTGAGTAAAATAAGTGAAGCAGAGAGAGTCAGTTATCATATGGTTTCACTTATTTGTGGAGCATAACAAATAGATGGAGGACAAGGGGAGATGGAGAGGAGAAGGGAGTGGAGGAAAATTGGAAGGGGAGGTGAATCATGAGAGACTATGGATGGATTCTAGGATTCTGATGGATTCCTGTCTCACATTGAGGTCTTTTTACCATTTTGAGTTTATCTTTGTGTACGGTGTAAGAGAATGGTCAAGTTTCATTCTTCTACATATAGCTACCCAGTTTTCCCAGCACCTTTTATTGAAGAGACTTTTTTCACTGTATATTCTTTCCTGTTTTGTCAAGGATTAATTGACCATATAGTTGAGGGTCCATATCTGGGCTCTCTACTCTGTTCCACTGGTCTATGTATCTGTTTTTATGCCAGTACCATGCTGTCTTGGTGATCACAGCTTTGTAATAAAGCTTGAAATCAGGTAACGTGATGCCCCCAATTTTATTTTTTATTTTTCAACATTTCCTTAGTGATTTGAGGTCTCTTCTGATTCCATACAAATTTTTGGATTATTTGCTCCAGCTCTTTGAAATACCGGTGGAATTTTGATTGGAATGGCATTAAAAGTATAGATTGCTCTAAGCAGTATAGACACTTTAACAATGTTTATTCTTCCAATCCAAGAGCATGGAATGGTCTTCCATATTTTTGTGTCTTATTCAATTTCTTTCATGAGTATTCTGTAGTTCCTCAAGTACAGATCCTTTACCTCTTTGGTTAGGTTTATTCCCAGGTATCTTATGGATCCTGGTGCTATAGGAAATGGGATCAATTCTCTAATTTCCCTTTCTGTATTTTCATTATTAGTGTATAAGAAAGCCACTGATTTCTGTACATTGACTTTGTATCCTGCCACATTGCTGAATTGTTGCAGTAATCTCTTCGATATCAGCCACAGCAACTTATTTCAAGATATGTCTCCAAAGGCAAAGGAAACAAAAGCTAAAATAAACTTTTGGGACTTCATCAAAATCAAAGGCTTCTGCACAGCGAAGGAAACAGTCAAGAAAACAAAGAGGCAACCCACGGAATGAGAGAAGATATTTGCAAATGACAGTACAGACAAAAGGTTGAGATCCAGGATCTATAAAGAACTCCTCAAACTCAACACACACGAAACAGACAGTCATATCAAAAAATGGGCAGAAGATATAAACAGACACTTCTCCAATGAAGACATACAAATGGCTATCAGACACATGAAAAATTTTCATCATCACTAGCCCTCAGGGAGATTCAAATTAAAACCACATTGAGATATCACCTTACACCAGTTAGAATGGCCAAAATTAGCAAGACAGGAAACAACATGTGTTGGAGGGGATGTGGAGAAAGGGGAACCCTCTTCCACTGTTGGTGGGAATGTAAGTTGGTGCAGCCTCTTTGGAGAACAGTGTGGAGATTCCTGAAGAAATTAAAAATAGAACTTCCCTATTCCCTATTCCCTAAATACCCAGGAGTGCAATTGCACTCCTGGGTATTTACCCCAAAGATACAGATGTCGTGAAAAGAAGGGCCATCTGTACCCCAATGTTTATAGCCACGGTCGCCAAACGGTGGAAAGAACCAAGATGCCCTTCAATGGATGAATGGATAAGGAAGATGTGGTGCATATACACTATGGAGTATTATGCCTCCATCAGAAAGGATGAATACCCAACTTTTGTAGCAACATGGACGGTACTGGAAGAGATTATGCTGAATGAAATAAATCAAGCAGAGAGTGTCAATTATCATATGGTTTCACTTATTTGTGGAGCATAACAAATAGCATGGAGGACGTGGGGAGATAGAGAGGAGAAGGTAGTTGGGGGAAATTGAAAGGGGAGTTGAAGCATGAGAGACTATGGACTCTGAAAAACAATCTGAGGGATTTGAAGGGGCGGTGGGTGAGAGGTTGGAGGAACCAGGTGGTGGGTATTAGAGAGGGCACGGATTACATGGAGCACTGGGTATGGTGCAAAAATAATGCATGCTGTTATGTTGAAAATAAATAAAAAATAAATTAAAAAAATGAATGGATTCTACTACATGAAAACTATATGTCCAAAAATAAAGAAAATTTAACAACAAGTGTAAAACTAGGGAAAATATTTAAACACATTGCCTATCACAAAGCATAAAGTGTAGAGATGTAAAAAAGGGGTGTTAGAGAAGAGAAGGGAGTTGTGGTAAATTGGAAGGGGAGGAGAATCACGAGAGACTATGGACTCTGAAAAACAATCTGAGGGGTTTGAAGTGGCGGGGGGTGGGAAGTTGAGGTACCAGGTGGTGGGTATTATAGAGGGCACGGATTGAATGGAGCACTGGGTGTGGTGAAAAAATAATGAATACTGTTTTTCTGAAAATAAATAAATTAATTTAATAAAAAAGTTTCCAAAATATTTTTTAATTTTTATTTTATTTTATTTTTAAAATTAATTTATTTATTTACCCCAACTCCCTTCTGCTCTCTAACACCCCTCAAATAAGTGAAACCATATGATAATTGACTCTCTCTGCTTGACTTATTTCACTCAGTATAATCTCTTCCAGTCCCGTCCATGTTGCTACAAAAGTTGAATATTCATCCTTTCTGATGGAGGCATAATACTCCATAGTGTATACAGACCACATCTTCCTTATCCATTCGTCCATTGAAGGGCATCTTGGTTCTTTCCACCGTTTGGCGATTGTGGCCATTGCTGCTAGAAACATTGGGGTACAGATGGCCCTTCTTTTCACGACATCTGTATCTTTGGGGTAAATACCCAGGAGTGCAATTGCAGGGTCATAGGGAAGTTCTATTTTTAATTTCTTTTTCTTTTTTTTTTTTAAAGATATTTATTTATTTATTTGACAGAGAGAGATCACAAGTAGGCAGAGAGGCAGGCAGAGAGAGAGGAAGGGAAGCAGGCTCCCTGCTGAGCAGAGAGCCCGATGTGGGACTTGATCCCAGGACCCTGAGATCATGACCTGAGCTGAAGGCAGAGGCTTAACCCACTGAGCCACCCAGGCACCCTATTTTTAATTTCTTGAGGAATCTCCACACGGTTCTCCAAAGAGGCTGCACCAACTTGCATTTCCACCAACAGTGGAAGAGGGTTCCCCTTTCTCCACATCCCCTCCAACACATGTTGTTTCCTGTCTTGCTAATTTTGGCCATTCTAACTGGTGTAAGGTGATATCTCAATGTGGTTTTAATTTGAATCTCCCTGAGGGCTAGTGATGATAAACATTTTTTCATGTGTCTGATAGCGATTTGTATGTCTTCATTGGAGAAGTGTCTGTTTATATCTTCTGCCCATTTTTTGATATGACTGTCTGTTTCGTGTGTGTTGAGTTTGAGGAGTTCTTTATAGATCCTGGATCTCAACCTTTTGTCTGTACTGTCATTTGCAAATATCTTCTCCCATTCCGTGGGTTGCCTCTTTTTTTTTTTTTTTTTTTTTTGACTGTTTCCTTTGCTGTGCAGAAGCTTTTGATTTTGAAGAAGTCCCAAAAGTTTATTTTAGCTTTTGTTTCCTTTGCCTTTGGAGACATATCTTGAAAGAAGTTGCTGTGGCTGATATTGAAGGGATTACTGCTTCTCCTCTAGGATTCTGACGGATTCCTGTCTCATGTTGAGGTATTTTGCCCATTTTGAGTTTATCTTTGTGTACCGTGTAAGAGAATGTGACCATGACGTCTTATTTCGACCCGTATATTTCCTTATGAGTCAGGAGCATCATGTACATCATAGTCCTCAGAGTGAAGCAAGTCTGGAATGAAATGCCGCTCTCTCAGGTGTTTGCTATGTTACCTTGGTTAAATCATTAAAAATTTCATATATATTTATTTATTTTAAAGATTTTATTTATTTATTTGATGGAGATGGAGTGCACAAGCAGGGGGAAGGGCAAAGGGAGAGGGAGAAGCTGGCTTCCCACTGAGCCAGGAGTCTGATGTGGGGCTCAATCTCCAGACCGTGGGATCATTACCTGGGCTGAAGGCAGATGCCCAAATGACTGAGCCACCTAGATGCCCCTAAAAATTTTAGATCACCCATTGCCACCTTCCTCTTTTCCTACACATGAGACAGTTTTCTTAGATTACCTCAATCAGTACTTATTACTTGCTTCCATATGTGGGTTTTTTAAGTGGCTCATGCTTTGGTGGTGGGGGCTGAACACCTCCCACCCACATTGTAGATGTTGGTTCAGCCAAGGATGCTTTACAGCATTTAAAATGTGCTTACCACTTGTACCAATTGATGTTTCCTGAAATCATGCAGTATTGAGTTATGTCTTTAAATTTATTCCCATGCCAGAATCTTATCAATATATAAGAAATTTAGAAAGATTAGGTGCCAAAATATCCAGCACAATACTTTTTGTATATTTTTAGTATCGTACAGAACTAAAATCCCAGGAACTATGAACACTCTGGACCTTATGTGGTTTATTCCTTCAGTCATTTCAAACATAGAAATTAGGGCCTATATGGTTATTTGCCTGCTCACTTTTTGTTTACATCTCCCACATTCATACCAATATACATCAGGTTTGCTCAACTTCTTTTTCTTTTTCTTTTTTTCTTTAAATCAGTCTTATAATGATTATTTCATGTCTTTCTACAAATTTCATTTTGTGCTGTTATGGAAAACCTCCATTTTGAAAATCTACGTTGTACAGAAGCACATGTCTTTAATGTCTCCAGACAAAAAAGCCCTACAGTTAATTTTAATGTTTGCACTTTGGGGTGCAACTTACAGGGAGGGCCTGAAAAAAGAACGGGAGGGGGCTATTAAGTATTTTTAGTAAAATCTTGCCTTTGTCTTGTGCAGAACATGTAGAATATGCTCTTTAATTTAGTAAATATTTTTTAAAAAGGTAGATGCTTTGTTATTGTAGCTAAAACAATTCTTAATCATAAAATTTCTGAAATTCTTGTAATTTTTTTCTTATCTGAAGTTGTTTATCAACATATTTTTGTTTGAAGTGTGATTTTTTTTTCTTCTCTTCCCAACCTCTCTTGCAAAAAAAAAAAAAAAAAAAAAAAAAAAAAAAGGTGCTTACCACTTGTACCAATTGACCTTTCCTGACCAAATCAAGCTTGATTTCCAAACCAAGCAGGAGCTAATGTAGCATCTCTCAGTACAGCTGATGCCATCACACAAGCAGAGGAATCACCACATACATCCTGAAACAGATAGATCATTTTTTTCTGTAGCACATTTAACTGCTCTTATCTTTTGTAACTTGGGGGTTAGGAAATGTAGGGAGATGGGAATTCTGGGGAAGACCAGGGTCTCACCTAATATAATCCGATATGCCCTTTTGATCTTACTCTGACATATTCATCTGGCAGGTAAATTTTGTGATTGAAGGCTTCTTAAATTTCTTATTTATTTTTTTTAAAGGAAACTTTTAAGCAGGATTTTTAAATCTATTTGAAAGAGTTAGAGAACATGAATGGGAGGAGCAGAGTGAGAGGGAGAGAGAATTTCAGGCAGACTCTGAACTCAGCATGGAGCCCAATGTGGGGCTCATTCTCATGACCCTCATCATGACCTGAGCTGAAACCAAGACTCATCATGTAGCTGACTGAGCCAACAGAAACCCAAAGGAAGCTTTAAAATTATCTTTCTGTAGTGTTTTATATCATTTCTAAAATATTATCTTTTCTAGGTTTATTAAAAAATCTTTTAAGTTATATCTTCTTATCCCTTGGAAATTTGGAGCTATTATTATCTGAGCCATGAGAGGATAAATAAGACTTCATTGTGTGTGTTTCAAGAAATTCACCATGTCAACAATGTGAAAGAAGTCAACCATGTTTGACACTCAAGATCTGCAAAATCTGGAATTTTCTGTGTACTTCAGTGTGCTCAGAAAACTTTCATCATATAAAGGGACAGCTGTGGCCCAATTTCTTGGTTACTCTTGGTTACACCCTTTTCTGAGGCCTCTCCTTCCTACAAAGACTCTTCCAGACTGAACATCTATGAGCAGGAAAACCCAGCTCAACGGATTTTCCTATGGGTAACATCCACAAGAATGGAAGTGTTCACACCAGTGTCTGGATTTTGTAATTTCTTTCTTCTGTTTTCTGTGTGTTTAGTTATTTACCCATTGAAAGTTATTGTTTTTCTCATTAAGTCCAAGGCAGAAATCAAGAGAGACACAAGTTTCACTTTCATTGAGATTTCAGGGGGAAATAAAGTGATTTTTTTGTAGCTAGAGTTGACTCAGAGGCTGAAAGATATGTATAATACATGTATCTATAGCTGGATAATTGAAATATAAACCGTTTTACAGACACATCTTATTTTCTTCTCACATGATGATGCAGATAGTTTGAAAACTTAGATGATTACATGTATATTTTAGGCTTTGTGGGCCTGTATATTAGCCAGGGTTGTCCAGAGGAATAGAACCAACAGGATACACACACACACACACACACACACACACACACACACACACATTTTTATGCAGGGATTTATAATGAGGTATTGGCTCACATGATTATGCAGCTAAGTCCCACAGTCTGCTGTATGCAATCTGGAGACTCAGGAAAGACGGTGGTGTAGTTTGAAGGCCTGAGGACCGGAGAGATGATGCTGTAGATTACACTGTATGTCTGAAGGCCTAAGTGCTGGGTGTGTGGAGGCTAGAAAATAGATGCCCCAGTCAAACCATCAGGTTGAGTTAATTCAACCTCCCTCTATGTTTTTATTTTATTTAGGCCCTCAAGGGACAGGATGATGCCCATCCACATTGAAGAGGGCCTTCTGTTTTACTCAGTCCAACTCAAATGCTAATCCCTTCTGGAAACACCCTTACAGATTGACCCAGAATTCATTTTTAACCAGCTATCTGACATCCTGTGGCCCAGTCAAGTTGACATATGAAATTAAGGATCACAGCTAGAATCTATAATGACAGTTTAACTCTGCCATTGGAGCATGAGAACTGCTATAGACACTCATAAATGATTGATGATCATGACTGTGCCTTTTTTCTTAAAAGATTTATTTATTTATTTATTTGACAGACAGAGATCACAAGTAGGCAGAGAGGCAGGCAGAGAGAGAGAGAGAGGAAGGGAAGCAGGCTCCTTTCTTTTTATTTTTCATTTTTCTCTTTTTAAAAAAATTTTTAATTTTTTATAAACATATATTTTTATCTCCAGGGGTACAGGTCTGTGAATCGCCAGGTTTACAGCAGGCTCCTTTCTAAGCAGAGAGCCCGACTTGGGGCCCAATCCCAGGACCCTGAGATCATGACCTGAGCCGAAGGCAGTGGCTTTAACCCACTGAGCCACCCAGGCGCCCCATGACTGTGTTTTAATAAAACTTTATTTTTGGAAGTTATGAGATCTTAACATTATGTGATGTTAACATGGCATGAAATATTCTTCTTCTTTTGATTTTTTTCACTTGTTTAAAAATGTAGAGACTCTGGGCACCTGGGTGGCTCAGTGGACTAAGGCCTCTGACTTCAGCTCGGGTCGTGATCTCAGAGTCCTGGGATGGAGCCCCACATCAGGCTCTCTGCTCTGCAGGAGGCTGCCCCCCCACCACCCGCCCTGCCTGCCTCTCTGAAAACTTGTGGTCTCTGTCAAGTAAATGAATAAAATCTTTTTTTTAAATTTATTTTTTATTTTCAGCATAACAGTATTCATTATTTTTGCATCCCACCCAGTGCTCCATGCAATCCGTGCACTCTATAATACCCACCACCTGGTACCCCAACCTCCCCCCCCCCGCCTCTTCAAACCCCTCAGATTGTTTTTTAGAGTCCATAGTCTCTCATGGTTCACCTTCCCTTCCAATTTCCCCCAACTCCCTTCTCCACTCTAACTCCCCATGTCCTCCATGCTATTTGTTATGCTCCACAAATAAGTGAAACCATATGATAAGGGTATTTACCCCAAAGATACAGATGGAGTGAAAAGAAGGGCCATCTGTACCCCAATGTTTATAGCAGCAATGGCCACGGTCGCCAAACTGTGGAAAGAACCAAGATGCCCTTCAACGGACGAATGGATAAGGAAAATGTGGTCCATATACACTATGGAGTATTATGCCTCCATCAGAAAGGACGAATACCCAACTTTTGTAGCAACATGGACGGGACTGGAAGAGGTTATGCTGAGTGAATAAACTCTTTAAAAAAATGTAGAGACTCGGGGCGCCTGGGTGGCTCAGTGGATTAAGCTGCTGCCTTCGGCTCAGGTCATGATCTCAGTGTCCTGGGATCGAGCCCCGCATCGGGCTCTTTGCTCAGCGGGAGCCTGCTTCTCTCTCTCTCTCTGCCTGACTCTCCGCCTACTTGTGATTTCTCTCTCTGTCAAATAAATAAATAAAATCTTTAAAAAAAAATGTAGAGACTCTTCTTACCTTGTAGGGTGTACAAAGCCAGGCAGTGAGCCAGATTTGGCCCATGAGCTGTAGTTTGTTGAGCTATATCCAGGATGTTCTGGGGAGCTCTTTATCCCACATCAGTTAATTCAGGCATTTTTCAAAATATGTTATAAGTACTTATTTTTTTTTGTATTATGTTAGTCACCATACAGTACATCATTAGTTTTTGATGTAGTGTTCCACATTTCATTGTTCACGCATAATAACCAGTGCTCTATGTAATCTGTGCCCTCCTTAATACCCATTACCAGGCTCACCTATACCCTGTACCCTTCCTCTCTGAAACCCTGTTTGTTTCCTGGAGCCCAGAGTCTCTCTCATGGTCCACCTCCCCCTTTGATTTTCCCCTCTTCAGTTTTCTCCTCCTTCTCCTAATTTCTTCCATGATATTTCTTATGTTCCACAAATAAGTGAAACCATATGATAATTGACTTTTTCTGCTTGACTTATTTCACTCAGCATAATCTCCTCCAGTCCCATCCAAGTTGATATAAAAGTTGGGTATTCATCCTTTCTGATGGCTGGGTAATATTACTTTATGTATGTGGACCACATCTTCTTTATCCAGTCATCTGTTGAAGGGCATCTTGGCTCTTTCTACATTTTGGCTATTGTGGATATTGCTGCTATGAATACTGGAGTGCATATGGCCCTTTTTTTCCCACTATATCTGTATCTTTGGGGTAATACCCAGTAGTGAAATTGCTGGGTTATAGGGTAGCTCTATTTTTAAGTTTGTGAGGAATCTCCACACTGTTTTCCAAAGTGGCTGCACCAGCTTGCATTCCCACCAACAGTGTAAGAGGATTCCCCTTTCTCCAAAACTTCTCCAACATTTGTTGTTTCTTGCTTTGCCAATTTTTTAAGTAGCTGACTCTTGATTTCAGTTCAGATCATTATCTGAGGGGTTGTGGGATCAAGCCCTGAATTGGGCTCTGAGCTCAGTGTACAGTCTGCTTGTCCCACTCCCTCTGCTCCTGCCCTCCTGTCCCAGCTTGTGTGTTTTCTCTCTCTCCCTCTCTCTCTCAAATAAATAAATAAAATCTTAAAAAACATTCATTCACAAAGTTAGTTTTGTGCAGAGGTGAAAGCATTTTATCTGGACATCTAGGAATTTATGAGGGCATATATATTTATGAATTAATAACTAATTGATATATTTATTGTCTTCTCTGACACCTTTTGTTTATCATTTTAAACATAGAGAGAATTTGGAAAAAACATACAATAAACACTCATATTCTCCATCAAGAGTCAACAATTGTTAACATAGTGCTACATTAAAACACTTTTCTCAATTTATTTCCACACATGGATACATTTTCTTGCTAAAACATGATACTCAGTGGTAGACATCATGACAATTCATTCTTCAATCCTCCTTCAACAAATATTTGAGAATTCAAGAATTGAGAATTCAATATTCTATATAACCACAATACTATTACTATACCCAAGAAAATTAATAAAAATTTCATAATAACTTTCAATGTCTGATACATATTCAAATTATCCTAATTGCCTCCAAAATGTCATGGATAGCTGTTTTTCTGAACCAGAACTTCACTAAAATTGATACTGAATTTGTTTGTAATGTCCCTTCCATTTCTTTTTTTAAGTAATGAGATATATTTATATATTTATTTAATTTTATTATTTAACTTTATTTTTTCTATGTTCTAAGGTTCATTGTTTATGTACCATACCCAGTGCTCCATGCAATATGTGCCCTCCTTGATACCCAGCACCAGGCTTTCATTTCTTTTAATGTAGAGCAGCCTCTAGTCACTTTGTAAAAATGATATTGATTTTAGAAGAGGCCAGGCCAATTGTCTTGTTGAATGCCTGAATTCAGGATTTGCCTGACGGTTTCTTCATGATGTCATTTAAATTATTTTGTCCTCTGTGTTTCATCTATATTGAAAGTTAAGTCTAAAAGGACAGAGACCAGCAAGCTTCTTTTATAAAGGGCCAGGTGGCAAATATTTTTAGCTTTGTATCCTTATAGCCTCTGTCACAACTCAACTCTGACATTGTAGCATGAAAGCAGCCTAGACAATGAATGTGTTTGGCTGTGTCCCAATAAAAGTTTATTAACAAAAACAGGCGGTTCCCTGCATTTGGCTGGAATGTTATACTTTGCCAATTCACAGCCTAAAGTTTGGATTAGATTTCAATTAGAGTGATTTGCTAATAATTCTTTTTTTTTTTTTTTTTACTAAAAATGGGATGTTGTAACTTCATGACATATCAGGAGATACATAAAGTCGGTTTGCCCACCATTGATGATATTAAGCTTCATCATTAGTTTCAGATGGTGGCTGTCAGATCTCCATGTTGCCAAAGTACACTTTGTCCCTTGTAATTAATTGGTAGTCTGTGAGGTGATTCCTTGAATCTCTGGCCCTAGCCTGTTCTCCAAAGACTTTCACTCAATGTTTT